>NC_143515.1:63006955-63337372 GCF_031878675.1 Megascapheus bottae
CTTTTTCTGTGTATGTGGTATCGAGGAATGGAACCCAGGGCTTTGGGCATGCTAGGTGAGCACTCTTACCACTGGGCTCCAGCCCCCCTTTTTTTAGCATTAGGGATGGAATGAGGATGGGTGCATGCTAGGCAAGGACACGACCACTGAGTGACACCCTCAGCTCTCCTTAGTGGGTCTCCCCACCATCTAAAAAACCTGGCATTGTGTAGTCTAATTAACTGAAGGACTAGGATTAAATCACCTAGAACCTAGCACTTAGGTGCTCCCTAAATTCTAGGGTTTATTGTAAACATCCTATTCCCAGAAAGCGCAGCCACTATGCTACGCTTTTCTTCTTGCTTATTAAAAGTTAGCAGCCAACCACTGAAATGCTGGATATCTAATTTAATGCTCAGAAATGCTTTACCAGATCCACAAACATTAGGACAGACAGTGTAAGTTATTGATGATGGCCTCAGACCACGCTTACTCCATGATCTAGAAGAAATCTGAGTTCTACTACAAATGCAAACTACCTGCTCCCCTTCCGTCTCCTCCCCTTCTTTCCTCCCTTCCTCTTTTTTTCCCCCTCTCTCTCTCCCTTCCTTGTCTACCACAGCCTTGAATCCCCAAATTTTAATCCACAAGGGGCTGCTTAGGATGTGACTGAACGTCAGGTGGTCCCATTTTGATTCTGAAGGACTGAGCTGCTTCATGCTTGGCTGGCGCTAGAGTCCCTTGCTCTGTTCAAGCCTAAGTAATGGAGGCGGTTGGAGGGGAAGAGTTCTAATAATATGTAGGCACACCAAGGCTTACAGCTTGTAGCGGCCTTAGCTTTGCATGCCTCAGTGTCCTCCTCCATAAAACAGGGAAGAGTAAGAGGAAGGGAGCTCAGAGAGGTGACGCATTCAAGGGCCCACAATCCTCAATGAGAATAGAGGTGTCAGGTTTTCCCAGCCTACATCTGAGCAGACCTCCTCTGGCACCAAAGTGAGAGCTCTTTCTTAGGCTCTGGCATGATGGCATGCAGGACACCCAAAGCCATTGGTACTATCAAGTGGGAAACCAAGCCTTCAGAGAAAATCCCTGCCTCACAGCTTGATGTTAGAGACCAGGCAAGGTCATTTGGTAACCGCTCTGTGACCAAGTGAGACTTAGGAAACTCTGCCTCTAATTGGGATCTCAGTAGCAGCCTGATCTGAATCTCCTATAGGGCTTGCTCAAACCCAGCAAGCTGGAGCCTACTCCCCAACTTTCTGATCCAGCAGGAATGGGATGGGAATTTCTGTCAATCTCCCAGGAGATGTTGCAGCTGCTGGTCCTCAGACCACACCAAGGACTGCTGGACCAACATAATAATAAAGGCTAATGACCAGTATTACCAGTATTCACTAGGTACCCAGAACCACTCCAATCACTAACTGGATTAGATGAATGAATCATCGTAATAATGACTAATTCTTTAATCCTCACAATGACCTTGTGAAATGGAATCTAACATTAGCCACTGTTTATAACCAGAGACTCAAAGAGGTAAAGCAGTGGGTGATTGGGCTGGTTGGTAGGTGGTAGGGCTGAGTTGAGAACCCAGAAGGTGACTCTGGGGCCAGTGCTGTTAGCTGCTACTGTGCCTGGCTTTGGAAGGGTGCCAGTCAGACTGAGTCACAGGCTTAGGCAGGGTGGGGGATGAGGACAGATGGAGTAAGCCAGAGGAATGGCCATCTTCTCAGTACCCTGAGATCTGTTTATAGTGCTGTCAGCAAGATCTTCAGGGTGGGGGATGGGCTTAGCATGGACAGGGCATGCTTCTGTCCTCTCTTCTCCACACTGCAGGGACAGCTCCAGCCCAGTCTATCTTCTCTTCTGCATGGCCCCGAGGCAGGCCTGCTCCTAAAGACACTCCCCTCAGCCTTGTGGCTGGGCAGAGGTCAGGGGACTCTAAAAACCAGGACAGCCTCCACTCTCTGCTCCATCTTTGAAAACAGGTCACAGTTTCACTGCTCTAATGTCTCAAGCAGGAAGGTTTGTCCCCTTAGCTGATGGATCAGAATGGTGATGCAAGCCACAAGGCTGGTGTGGGATGGGGGTGTGAGCTGGGAAGCATATGCCATTCCTTCCCAACTATGCAGCAAACTTCAACCCACTGCACAATGCCAGCTGGGCATACTCAGGCTCAGCAGCACAGATATGGCTAGAGTAGCCAGACTGAAAAAGAAATGGATGCTCCAGTGGGTGGAGAAGCAGGTTTGAGTCATGCAGTAGTATACGGAAAATGCTTGAGCTCTGCTGCCTGACCCTGTTAATAAGTGAAACAGGAATTCTGGTCTTCATGGTACAGCTGGGAGACAGCGAAGGAGTCATCTCTGTTCTCTAAATTAGAACCCATCACTACGCGGGTCACAGAGTTGTTGTAAAGATCAATCTCCCCCAAAAAGAATGTAGATGAAACAGCTCACTTGTGACCCTGGCTGCTCTCATTGCCTCACTGGCTTTATAAAGTGTTCTCATGCTAGTTGCCATGAGATTAACCACTCTCTAAAGTGGTGCTTAGCTGAGTCGCTCTCTAGTTTCCTGTCAGCCAATAACTTGCTGTGTGTCCTTGGGCAAGTAGCCTCTCTTCTGTGAGCCTTCATCTCTTTGCTTACCAAGCCACAGAACCAAGCTGCCTCTCTGAGCTTCCTTTCTTGGCCCATAAATCTGCTCGTAAGATAGAATGTATGAGGCTGGAGAATGCAGCAGGATGGACAGGGATGGAGATGAGACAGGAGGATGCTTTGGCAGCCCAGTGAGGAAGGAAGACTGGAGACTGCTTTCTTAGGTGCCTTGGACATGTGTACTTGAAGTGTGCTCCTGTCTGCAGGCTGATGGATGACTTCCAGGAGCCATTTGTATAATTTCATTAGCACAGAGGCCTCCTAATCATCCGCCTGTTTGTGCAAATTCTGCAAGCTCCTATGAAATGATGGGCTATCTTCCTGGGTGGCTGGGAAGGCCATGGGGATAAAACAGCTCCAGGGGTTCTTCTCATGCCCATCCTCCCTACTCCTGGCTAATCTGAAGCCTATGGAACCTCTAGGATGGACACTGAACTTGCTTCTGTGGCCTGGACTGGTGTTTATGCCTGGGAATGGAGGCATGTGAGGGGCCTGGGTCAATCTTCTCAGCTGAGAAAATGAGAGGTCTGTGGTGGAGACATGGAGGACTCTGTGTAGACACTGCCCTAATGTCTAAGGTTAATGATGTGCCAGTGACAGGACCTCTTCCCTTTCTTGGTCCCAGGAAAACAGGCACTCTAAAGCACCTGCTGGGCAGCTGCTCCAAGTTCCTAAATCAAAGAGCAGTGGGAAAGGAGGCTGAGAACATTTGCTGCCCTTCCTGGAATCCCTCCCAGCACGTCTGAGACTCCCAGAGATCTGGCGGCTGGCTCCAGATTGGAGACTGGGCGGCCTATGGTCTGTGGCTCCATCCCTGCTCCAGGGGGTGGGAAGACAGTGTTTCTAAGCAATGCTGCACAGGAGGGAATCAATGAGACAAACCCAATAAGCAACGCCACTCCTTAATCAGCTTCCTTTAGTCTAACTATGGTGCGGGGTATTGAGGACAGAGACAGCATGACTAACTTCATTTGATCCTCTCCCATAATGCCCCAAGTGCCAGGGGAAGAACAGGGCACACGCCTTACAGGGAACAAGTAGGGACACAGAGAGGGTGAGGGGCTTACCCAAGCTCATAGACTGAGTACCACGCATCCCTTTCCCCTAAACCTCTGTGAAGATTTGAAGGCATTTTAGCTGAAGACAAGGGTTGGAGTAACAATGGTGAACAAATGCCATGCTGGATGCCACAGTGCCCAGCAGACTGGCCACCGCCTCTAGACAACCACAGCAAGGCCTACAGCAGGATGTCAGGGCTTGGCTACCTGCCTGGGCATTCACTGACCAACACATAGTTTGGGGGATTCCAGGGGCCCCTAAGTACCAGCCCAGCTGCAGTGAATGTGCCAGGAACAGACCAGGGATAGAAGGCTGTGAGGATCAACAAAACCCTCCAAGGCTCAAAGCCTCCAGAGGAAACTCAGAGACGAGAGGTCTGCTCTCTCTAGGGGTCAGAGGCTTGGCTCAGAGGTAGAGTTCCAGCCAGTGAGCAAAGCACCAGGGACTGCATTTCAGAGGTCTGTTCTCAGGCTTAGCCATTGTGTTTTCCTTGGCAGGTGATGACACTGGACTGAAGAGTTGCTGGATGAGGAAATTGGGAGACCAAGACCCCTACTCCAGACCTGGGATTGTCTGTTACCTGCTCTGAGCCTGTGGAGCAGCTGTATAGAATTTGCCAGCTATACAATCTAGGAAGCAGGCACACAGTCCCATGATGGCTTTCCCCGGGTGGTACTGGTGGGGATTTCTAGCTGACAATCAGCCAGGAAACGTGCTTCCCAAGTGAAAGGACTCACTCAGTCTTTCCGGAGCCTCCCATGGCTGCAACCTTGCTCTTTCCTAGCACTCAGCCTGTCCTGGTACATCCTGCCTCTTCCAGGAACCGCCTCCCTGCCTGCCTCTCCTGTCTACTCAATGCATCATCCTCCAGAGACAGGTGCTGGCCTGGGACCTCCTAGTCCTGACTTTCTCAAGCCATGGCCTACCCACACAAGACCCACACAGCCCCAGGCAGCACGTCATCTCGAACACGGCCCTTACTTGGCTGGGCTCTAGCATGGGGGCAGAGTGCTTCTCAGGCCTTGGTGGATCTTGGCAACAGCTTACTTTGCAGAAGTAAGCATGGCAGCGTGGTGCTTCTGTGGTGACTCCTCTAGTGAGAAAACAGCCCTGCACCAGGCTTGAGGCTCAGGGAGTAGAATAGAGTTTTAGGTCAGATATGGCTTTCAGTCAGTACTCTGTGTACAGCATGATCTGTGGGGCTGTCTACAGGAGCCTAGACTGTCCTGGAGCAGCTGGAAGAAAGGAAAAAAATACCAAAAGTATGTGTGTATGCGTGTGTGTGTGTGTACATGTGCGTGTGTGTGGTGAGAGATGGGTAGATGTGTGAAGAATGTGTAGCTATGTTTGAGGTGCTGGGTTTGGTGGAGTGTATGAGTGTATGTTTAAACTGGAACTTTAGGTCTGTGGCCATATGAGGAAGGATGGGAGAGGTTAGGTTCTTTATCTGGGGTCCACCTGACAATGGAACTGTCTGATGTCCAAACTCTCCTGTTCTCAGGGAGCTGAGGTCAGCATTGCCCTGGGTTAGCACTGAAGTCTCCCAGTTCCCAGCTCCTTGTTTGTATTGATCTGCTCTGCCAGCAGCTGCATCTGTCTTGACTTAAAAGGGCAGAGAACACACAGGGCCATCACTTTGCCCAGAAGAAGGCAGGGCCTGGGGTTTGCTTAGTATGGGGAGGAAGTGGCATGATGAGGAGGCAAAAAGACTAATACCTTGGGCCAGGAGTTTGGCCTAGAGGTAGAGTGTTTGCCTAGCATGCATGAAAACACGGGTTCAATTCCTCAGTACCACATACGTAGGGAAAAAAAAAGCTGGAAGTAGTGCTGAGGCTCAAGTGGTAGAGCTCTAGCCTTGAAAAAGTCCAAGGACAGTGCTCAGGCCCTGAGCTCAAGCCTAGCACTGGCAAAAACAAAACAAAAACAAAAAAAAATCCTCCCCCAAACACCAATACCTGGTATGTGCAAGGCAGCCACAGAGGACCAAAGTCAAAGGCATGAGAGGGAGTAGGGAACTAGGAGGAGGATGGCATAGGAACTGAAGAGGGCAGGAGCCTTTGGGAACAGAACTGCTACATATAGCAGCACAGGCTGAGCAGTACACAACTTCAAGGGAGACTACACACCTCAGTTACTCTAAGATTGCATAATATGCAGCCGTGGGTGACAGATAAGAAGGAAAGAAGGGAGCTCGCCACCATCCAGATCCAGCCTTAAGGTCTGAATCCCCATAGGATTCTGTGACTTGACCAGAAGGCTAAATCACACAGTGCGTTATCAATTCCCTTGTTACATACAGGGACACTGAGGCTCAGGTAAAAAATGTGACCTGTTCTGGGTTCTGAAGCCAGGGACTCTAAAATCCTAATGCCTTTAGAAATCTCTGAGGCTGGAGTCCTTTCTGGTGCCACTGTCAGGGGCATATTCGCGTAACCCTCCCCCTCTACTAGCTTGAGGGGTTCTGGCTTTCTCAACTCTCTCTGTGAGAGCCTAAATGCCTTTAGGCCTAACTGAGGACTGTCCAGATAAACCACTTTGAATGACAGCAGTAAGAAGGGAGGAGGTGGCCTGGGAAATAGAATCAAGACCCAGAAACCTGAGCGGGAAGGCAACTGCTTAGAGCCAAGAGTGGGTCAGAATGAGATACCGCGTGTCTAGGGTTCTACAGCTTCAGATGGCCTCTCCCTTACTTTCACCATTGCCTCAGTTTAGGAGGCTAGTGGACTAAGGCTTTCCAGACTTCTCATAGGAGTCACCAATTATAAAAAACAACTATGCACACAGTGTCCCAAATCCCCTCCTGACTCAGCTGCTTCCTTCCTCTCTCCTTCCCAGGTTTCACCTCCTAGGAGGAGGAGAAGTTCCTGCTCAGGATCCCAACAGCCCCACATGCTCCAGGAAGGACTGCCTGGGGTCAGCGGGCTTCAAGGAGGCTGCTTGCTACCTGAAGGCCCTCCCCCAGAGGGCCAATCTGAGCCTGCAGCCTTATGTCTGCCATCGGTTAGAAGAGAGGTGCTTCCTTTAAAACACCAGGATGGTTCCCATGAATACAGGACATAAATCCAGCTCTGGTTCCAAAGGCTTCACCTGGGGCTAAGGGCCCTCACTGCGGAGCCTCCATTACCCATAGCCCCAAGAGAACGTGGCTACCATTGTATGATGTCCCTCAGAGGGTGAGTGGGTGCTAGACTGACCCTTGGAGGAAGGGAAGCCTACTACAACATGGAGTACAGACATGGGCAGGGCAGGCCTGGGTCTGCCCCAGCTGAAGCCATGGAGCACAGAGGATCGAAGCACAGGCCACAAAGAGACAGATGTAACCCAAGGTCAGCTCAGGAGACAGTCCCAGAGAAAGCTGCCAGTCCAAAGTGGCCCCTTCCGGGAGGTTGATTTCCAAGTGCTGATTTGGCTCTGGGCCCAGCTCCCAGCTCCAGGATTGAGGTGGGTGTGGCTCATCTGATTTTTTGCCAGAGATATAACACATGGTATGAAAAAGAGTGGGGAGCTACTCGGGGCACACAGAAAATGTGGCAGGTGAGGCAAGAGGTGGGGATTCCGGAGCAGCTGATTTTAGCTTTCTACAGCATCAGCCTAGTATCTTAAAAAGCTAAAAAAAGAACAAGAACAACAGCAACAGAGACAAATACTGGTGGTTAAGCTAGTGATGATGGCGGTAGTGGTGATGATAGGGTATGGTGATAGTGAAGATGAGGATGGTAGTGATGAGGGTGATGATGGTGATGCTGGTGATTGCGATGATGAACTATTCATATCCCTTGCACATTTGCTATTTGCTTAACAGAATACATTTTGACCTATATTCTTTCTTTCTTCATGCATTTTTATTATTATAGAGGAGATGTACAGAAAGGTTACATTTATATAAGTCAAGTAATGAGTACATTGCCTTTGGAACCATGAATGTCACCCCTCCCCTTATTCTCTTCCAGTTTTTCTCTCATGTCTCCACCTACAACTTGTATAGTTCATTTTCAACACAGTTCTAGTGAGTACCACTGCTAATGAGTACTTCTTGTTTCCATTTCCTGGAGTTTATTTTGATGAATATTGTGATTTTGTTTTTGCCAGTCCTGGGACTTGAACTCAGGGTCTGAGTACTGTCCTTGGCTTTCTCAAGACTAGGTCTCTACCAAGCACTCTACTACTTGGCCAAACTCCCAGGCCAAAATAGTATTGTGATTTTATATGATCAGATGCACACAGGTCTTGTGCCTTTGTATTTGCCTCCTAAAAATATCATCCTTTTGTCTCAGTGTGTGTGAATGCCTACAGACTTGTATAGTTTATCATAGCTCAGTATATTTTTTTCTTTGTTTTACCATCCAGTATATTTACTTGTGGATTTATAGGCACATTCTAGCTACCTCAAATGAGTAAAATCATACAAACTGTTTCTCTGGGTCTGGCTTACTTCACTTAATACAATTTTTTCCCCAAGTCTTTCCATTTCCTTATGAATGAAACAACACTTAATTAACAAATGAGCTAAAGACTTAAAGAAAGACTTCTTCAGAAGAAGTAAGAATGGTCAGTAGACACATGAAGAAATGTTCAACACCTCTGGCCATAAATGTAAATCAAAGCACCATTGAGATTCTACCTCACCCCAGTTAGAATGACCATTATCAAGAAAACAAACATTAACAAATGCTGGAGTGGATGTGGTCAAAGGGAACTCTATTATACTGTTGATGGGAATGTAAACTTGTTCAGCCACTCAGGAAAGCAGTATGAAGGTTCCTCAAGAGACTAAACATAGAGCTTCCCTATGACATAGCAATTTCACTCCTGGGCATTTATCTGTTAGATCACAAACCAGGCCATACTAAAACTACCAGCAGAATCATGTTCACTGTGGTACCGTAGCCAGCATATCGAATCTACACAAATGCCCAGCAGTGGATGAATGCATTGATCAAGAACATGTGGTATATATACAAAATGGAATTCTACTCCTCCACCAGAAAGAAAGATATATTATTTTACTCCTCAAACCACTCTATACAAGATGAACTGTAACTGATGTAAAGATAAAGAAAACTCCCCAGGAAGTTCTCTTTTAGGAGAGGGCAGAGATAAGTCTAGAACCAATCAGTTGGCTCCAGAGTTCTGTCTCCTAATGGCTATGCCAGTGCCCTCTCTTAGTGAGCAATTTTCCTGAATGTGTTTGGAGCGAACAGTTTTCAGTGTGCCCTAAGACGCCTGTATGGCAATCCTTGCCATACAACCCAAGCACCTTATTACCTAGGCCAAGAGTACTCTTCCTGCTTGCTGAACACTCTCTTCATGTATTTGCCTTCCCTGCAGAGCTGCAGGCCCCAGCTACAGATGGCAGGAATTGAAGAAGCCATGCTATGGACCTCTTGGAGGATGAGTAAACTCCATGAGTAAGGCAGCAGATTTCAATGTCCCATTTTGCAGATGACCAGACTGTTTTGGTCTCTATGGGTCTTGAGCTTATCTGTTGGTCTCAGCCTAGAAACAATCCCCATAAAAATGGCCCCATCCAGCACCAGAGAGCTTGCTTACCATGGAATACAATACCCTAGGTGTCTCTGCTGACACAAAGCCTCTATCAGAATGAAGTGTGGAGACCCGCCCCCAACCAAACCAGGTTATGTTGCTTACCTCGGCTGATCCTCTGCTTCTCCCCAGAGAGGATTCCAGGCGTGTCAATGACACTGATGCTTTCCAGCACAGCATTGGGCAGCTGGGCACACACAAACCTAAATAGAGATCAAGGCCATGGTAAGCCATTCATGCCACCCTAGTTTCTCACATTTTTTCCCCTGGGGGAGGTCAGCTTTGGAAAGCCGTCTTCCTACCTATGCCACACAAATAGCTGGGACTCACATACACAAATCACCACATCCAGCTTCTTGGTTGCGATGGAGCCCTGACATCATTTTTCCTGGAGGTAGTTTTGAACTAAAATCCTCCTGACTTCTGTCTCCCCAAGTAGCTCGGATTATAGGTATGAGCCACCTTACTGGTGCTCAGGTTTCTTTTATGCTATATTTATAGAAAGAGATTGGGGTATTGTTGAGAGCTGAATGTAGGGTCAGGCTGGCCCATGAATCTGCATCACTGAGTAAGATCACCACACAAGAAGTGAGCTGTCTTGTATGACGCCATGCCTATGAACTGTGAGCTATAGCGTCAGTATTGTGAATCACTTTCTGCTGAGACTTGATTATCATTATGTACAAACGAGTTATTGCTTTATCACTCTCTGCTGAGACTTGATTATCAATGTAACAGCTGACAGGTTCTTGTTTTGTAGAGACTATATGAGACCAGAAGGGGAAATTAATGACTGCTGCGGTCTTAAGCTTATGGCCTTAGGCTGTAGTCTGGGGCTGTAGTCCTCCCGATCCCATCTATTACTTATCTTGTCTTTTCTTATCCTCACCCCCTAATCAGGTATCCCGACTTGCTGTCAGCTGGCTCTGGCAGGGTATAGAGAATTTGCAGTTTGCACTCCACCATTTTATAGATGATGATATTTATATGCAAAGAGGTTAGTTATCTCTACTCAGGATAAACCATCCTCCCCACCTCACAGACACTTCTTGGTTTCAAAACCTCTGACTACGCAGAAATGGAGAAATGGAGACCTGCTGGGTCTGGTGAACAACACAACTCCTCTCTGTGCTCGGATCTGCACTGGCAATAACAGCAGTGACACAATCCTGATGTTGTAATAAGAGTATCTGCTCCTTGTATAATACAACCTATCATTATCATCATACGCACAGTGAGTTAACCACTAAGCCTGCAATCCTCTCTTCCAATGATGCCACAGTGCCCCTTGCCTCACCTCAGGATTTTCTCTCCTCTCTCCTGGGGCCAGCTTCTCCTCTCTACCTCAGAGATGCCCGCTACGGCTTGTTCAAAGTTACCCAGTGCCAACTGGACATGTCTAACGTGTCATCGCCCTTCTTCAGCTGCCTCTCCTCTCTGTACTGTGCTGACTCATTCTCTTCCACCAGGCCCATCCTGCTTATCTCAGTTCTGTGTTTCAGCATCCTGGGTGCTGTTAACCACATTCACTGTGGGCCAGTACTTCCCCACTCAGCACCAGTACTACAGATACTTCAAGACTTCAGGACCCTTGTCACAATACACCTGCATAGCACTTCCGCCTCCCTCTGCTTATGTTGATTCAACTTTTGCTGATTCAGCTGCTTCCTGTACACATACCAAGCACCCTTCCTCTTCCTCTCTCAACTCTGCACTAAGACAACTCTCCATGAGTCCTTCCTCAAAAAATGACCCTTCTTCTAATTCCTGCTCTGGAAGTACACTCTGTCAGCTCACAGTTTCACATTGTCTGCATGGATCCCTGCCCAAGCCTGTCCCAGTGCATTTGACTACACATCATTATTGGAGAAATCTCCCCCTTCCTAAAAGAAATAAGAAGAGAAGTTGAGCCCCCTTTTGACAATGGGCTTCAACTGCAAAATGGCAAAGGCAGAGGCCCACTTCCTCAATGAATAATAAAAAAGCACATGCTACTAATGCTATCAGAAGCAAACATGTAGTGACTATATCCTGGACACTAAGTGCTTCCAGTTTAGTATCTCATTTACATCTCCTTGAGAAAAATCTTACTCTTATCCTATTTTAATATGGGATAAGTAGACACAAGGAAATTTGGTAACTTGTCCACGATCCACAGAAGGCATGGTTGAGCCCAAATCTGTTTGAAACCAAAGCCCATATCATTTACCTTTACTCTAAGTACTTCTAATTATAAAAAAATTAAATTAAGTGCAATATACATGGAAAAAATGGATTTATAAGTACAGCTACTATCACCAGGGATCAGTCTGCATTCTAGTTATGCAGAATACAGCATTTCAAATTAGCTTGCTAAGTACTCTTTAGAGCTGTATCCACTCAAATTCTCATGATAAACTTGGTTATCTGCAAGGTCTGATCTTATCCTAGCAGACAGGAAGGTAACCTGCTCAAGGTTACAAAAAGTTTAGTAAGAAGAGTCAAAGCTCAAAACCATGGCTTCCCCCTTAAATCCACAGTTCTTCCCACCAAATAGAAGAAATATTTAGGAATAGGAACAAGGAGAAGAAGAGGAAAGAACCTTCCATTCCCTTCTAGTTGAGTGCAAATCCCAGACATGGTACAGACAAATATTGGGAAACATACAGCATCCCTTTCCACCATTCCTGTAGGAAAGAGCAGGGTACAGCTATATGTTCCACAGTCACTGTCATACCCTTTCCCATTCATTGAGTATGAGGAATTAGCCCAGTATTTGTACCTCCCACATCTCACCATGGGGACTAACTTAAGTACATTCCTATCAAGCTAAGGAGGATCAAGAGATTCCAGTATGGAAAAAGCATAGAGTCTCCCAAGACCATATTGTTGTCACCCTACCCCTTTCATATGCCAAGAAGCAAGGAGAAAATGACACGTGTTACCCTATCCACTCACCTGTTTAAGAAGGCATTGCCAAAGGCATTGAGTTTCCTAAAGGGTTTCTTGGGATCCACTACCAGGGCATTTCCAGGTATGATCCCCTCCACGTCCCCTTGCATCACTGCAATGAAGGAGTCAGTGGTTGGCTCGGGCCCAATCCTCATGCCTGGGAAATCCTGTTCCAGCAGGTACCTGGTAGAAAGGAGCACAGGGCTATTACAGGTTTCCACTCAAAGATCACTGCTGCATGTCCAACTCATAGCTGGCAATACACAAGTCACAGGAGAGGGAAAGGTCCACAGCAAAGAGATTTTATGAATCCTGAGAACTCTGGAAAGCAGGTGGCATTTCAGACCTGTGTGCTTTGGTTTTTTCCATTTTCTTCCTCCCCATATCAGAAAGGAGGTAGAGGAAGGCGAAATTGGGATTTTATTTGTAAATAAAGCTTGTAATGAAAATGATTCCTATCCACGATATTGAAGATCACAGTTGAAGATAACTAGCTGAAATTTCTGTACAAAAGCATAGAATTAGGTTATCCATGGTCTTCATAGGTCAGTACGTATGTGTAAGTACATGTTTGTTAATTACCTATCAAATAGCCTGCATAGGATACAAAGGAAAAAGTGTGATGGAGAAAACTATGAAAAATGAATCTCTGAGCTAACCTAGACTTCTAATATCTATAATCTGAACTCTGTTTGCTTCTAGAAATGTTCCATGCAGGCATGTAGTGTGTATTGTGAACTCATACATACTTTTAGAGAGATGACTACATTTTTTAAGCAGTTTGCATATATGTGAAACTTTCCTGTCATTATCTATTTGATCCAAACTTTCAAGGATGAGACTATTTCAAATGCATCACCAAACCCTGGGCACAGATTATTTAAAGCCTTTTAAGTGGAAATTTACTGGTGACTTTTTATAAAAAAAAAATTGTGCTGGATGTAGGACTTGAACTCAGGGCCTGGGCACTGTCCCTGAGCTTGTTTTTTGCTCAAGGCAAATACTCTACTCCATTTGAGCCACAGTGTTTGGCTTTTTTTGGTGATTAATTGGAGATAAAAGAGTCTCAGCATCCCAAGTAATTAGGATTACAGGTATGAAGCATTGGCATCCAGCTAATAGGTAATTTTTAGCTTTCAAGGCCTAGATAGGAAAAAAAAATAGTGGTAAAGGTTACATACTACCTTAATCAGAGAGGTAAAAAGAAAGTGTGTTGATATATTTTTATTGGATGATTTTCCCATGTCTTTTTCCTGCACCCCAGTATGGGCCAAGTAGTGGTGAGAAAGGTTAAAAAAAAACAACAACCCAAAAACAAACCAGATTTTTTACTCTGTACTGGTGGCTCATGCTTGTAATCCTACCTACTCAGGAGGCTGAGATCTGAGGACAGGGTTTGAAGCCAGCCTGGGCAGGAGAGTCTGTGAGACTCTCATCTCCAATTAACCACTAAAAATCCAGACGTGGAGCTGGGACTCAAAGTAGTACAGCACTCCTTGAGCTAACAAAGCTCAGATTTAAAAAAGAAAAAGCAGACCCTTTTCTGTAGACTGGTGGATATGATCTCCAGAGTTCCTTCTGTGTGAGAATGGTGTCATCTAGCCATGTACCCTACCTGTTCCCGTCCATCCCTGACAGGTGGTGCTTCCAAGGAAGCAGGAAGATAAAGAGGTGACTACTCCCTCTGAACTTCTCATTGAGGCCTGAGGCAGCAGGTGCCTTACTGCTCCTTTCTAGGCCTGGGCACTGAGTGAGAAGCCAAGCTACCTGCTTTTCTCTACAATCCCTTCCAGAGGCCAAGAGCCATGGTACATGGTAAGCAGGGAACAATGCTAAAGGCAGAGTAGGAAGCTAGGCTGCAGGAACCAGTGTGGAACTGCCCTGGGGTGGGAGTGGCCAGTGGAGACTCTCAGGAGTATCTTCCAAGGCCCCAATGGACAGAATAGGAGCTTAAGGACATTGCCAAAGAAACACAGATCTGTGGAGTGAACTCCCGGGAGCACTGACAATCTTCCCCCTCATTTACAACCCGAGAGCCTGTGTTCATGCTCAGGGGGAGACTGGTGCACTGGGAAAGGAAATGTGAAGCTCTAGATCAGAGGCTCTCAGCACTGCACATTCAAGGCCCATGGCACCAGAGCCTCCACCAGAGCTTCTGATCTGTTTAGTCAGGAATGAGGCCCTAGTACTTGCTACTTCTTTTTTTTTTTTTTTAAATGCTGTCAGCTGATTTGAGCATGCAGTCAGGGTAGATAACCAATTCTATGCCAGTCCTTTAATTGTCCTGATAATAGATACTTTCACATTATTCTAAATGGATTGAAAACATTACCAAACTGTCTAGAAAGAAGTCCTATAGGAAGTTACTGAGGAAACCAAGGTATATTGGTATTATGGGGCTTTCTTGAATTGAACAGCACGGCATATAGCTAGAAACCAAACATCTGTCACCAAATCCTGGGCTTTCTTTTCTACTCTGAGGAAGCCACTGCAGAGAGTGGAATCTGGCCACTGCCCAAGTTCCCTGCCATGCTGTCTCTCCCAGATGGACAAGAGCCTCAGAGGCCTCCTGGGTTTCCTCTGCATCCTTGACAAGCTATCTGTGCTTTTAGGATGTACTTTATTCATGAGCCATGGTGGCTTAAATTGGGTTGCTATGCACTCTGTCTCCAAGGAGCCTTGACTGAGCGTGGTGGTAGCACAGTGCTATCTAAGTGAAGGAAGCTGTTGATCTGCTTGAGCCAGAGACTGAATCATTATAGCCCAGAAGCAAGGCCCATAGGAGTAATGGCCTGGATTGCTTCAGGAAGCCTCTCATGCCTCTAAGGTCCCAGCCCAATAATCAGGGTGTGAAGGCAGGATTTCCTCTGGCCAGAGGGTCATTTCAAGAGCTGGCCCTGGGCTGTGATGAGAAAGAATACAATGGTTGTACCCTTGGATCTGGTTTCCTGATTTATCAGTGTGCCTTCTTCTACAGGAGTCCAGAGAGGCAGGGAAACGCAACAACCTGGGTTCTCTAACCTTCAGAAGGCACTGGGCAGCTCCCAACCTCAGTGCCCACCTCTGCAACATAGGGGAGTCATGATTTAGACTTACTGTGCATGTGCAATAAGCCAAGCATTGTTCTAAAAGTGGCTAATCTTACTTTATCTTCACCCTGTGATTCCAGTGCTATGATCCTCCTTGTCAAATGGGCCTAATAAGAAAGCCCATCGTGTCGTTGTTCTGAGGATAACATTAGTTACAACTGTTGAGCACATATTTGTCCAGGTTATGCATCAATCATGGTAGGGCAGGACCTTAACATAGCACTTGGATTTAAAACTTCATTTTTTCTAGTTCTTCAGTAAGTGGTTCAGAAAATGAATACTCCTTTTATTTTCCCATAGTACTGGGGTTCTTCCTTATGGCTGTATAAAGCATGTTCCATTTTAAGCAGAATAATAATCTATGTTAGTAATATGTACTTATTTTTTCCTATTGGATAGAATATATGCAATGCCTAGTGTGTAGAGAATGGCTAATAGTCCATGGAAAATTAGGTGTTTATGAAATAGCAATAAATTGAAAATGAAAGCAATTGTTAGAATATAGAAAAATGAGAGAAAATGCACTATTCTTTTAATTCCTGTTTTAAAATTCCATTTGGAAAGGAATTGTAGTCATGTCTAAACAGGCCCAAAGAATTGAGACCCATGTAGAACTGGAAGGACAAATGGCACAAGATAGGTCACACACACAAAAACCAACCAACCAACTAACCAACCAAGGTGTAGCAAGAGGCTCGCTAGGCCCTGGAAGAAAAGGGCTGTGATTTGAGACAATGAGTGCCTGGCTGAGAAGTCCTGTGCAGGCTCATGTAGAGTGTGGCAAGAGTGGTTCAGGGTGGGACTTAAAAGTTCCAGGGCAGCAGAAATAGAGAAGAGTGGAAAGAACTATTCCAAGGCAGCCTCAAAAATGTCCCGAATGAATGGGGCCAAGCAGCAGGGATGTGGTATCTTCTTCACAAGGCCATCTCAGATTCCATCTCTGAGAGACATGCTGTTCTCAGCAGAGAAACAAAGCGTGATGCTGTCCAGCCTAGCACACTGGCTTCCTGGATAGTCCAGAGCTGCTGCTGCTGCTGCTTGGAGCAGCTAGGCCAAGGGCCTCAGGCTAGGTCTGCTGTCTTGCTAACTTGATATAACCCCAAACTTGTTGACTGTATATGTAACTGGGGAAATCACAGACTCTCAAGAGGCCACCAGCAAGTCTAGGGGGGCACAGCTGGGCCAGGCAAAGAGCGTGGGGCTGGATAAATTCTCAAGGATATTTGGGTATGGCTTGTAGCAATGGATACTGCTTTAACAAAGCTGCCACTGTGTCTAGAAAGGAAAAATCTCCTGGGAATCTCCTTCACTGTTTTTTGCTTTTCAAATGAGATGCAGGACAGATCACTAGCTTCTGTGGTTGAGTGAAAACATTCCCATAGCTGTATAAGAAAAAGAAAAGTGAACTGGGTGGGTGCAGCTGAGCAGGGGATTTACAGAAGGAATGAGGGACAGGATGAGCTGAGCCCCTGTCACATGGCTAAGCTGTTCAGTTCCTCTACCTGTCTCAATCTATTTAATCAGCCCTATTTGCTCTGACATGACAGCATTTCTGTCACTTTGCAGTTGAGTAAGTTGAGGCCTAGCATGCCCAAATTCAAGGCCAACTGAGCATCCTGAGAGGTCTTAAGAGCTGACTTTGGTGTCCTTCTCTCTTGTCTTGTGATGCAAAATACATCAAGGCAAAACCATAAAGTATGTGTGGCGAAGTCCAAGGCAATTCTAATTTTTCCCATGAGGGCTACTTTTCTTCACATGCCTAAGTAAAAGTTATTTCATAACATTTTCCTCATTTTTTTGGTGCCCTGCTTGGCTACAATCTAAATATTGTGGCCTGCTTTACTGGTGACCTCAGTACCCAGGGTAAGGCATACAGCCAAGAATCTTAACCCAGCCTGTCTTCCAAGCATCTAACTCCATGATCGGGCAGGCCTTGGGCTGCTAGTTCAGTTACACCCAGAGTCGGGGAATAGAAAACTTGGGGTCTGCACATCCTGCGGCTGAAGGATTTAGGCTGGATTAGATACCTTTGCCTATTCATTGAAGAATACAATGTCTTGGGAGGTTAGTCTATGGACAAGTTCCCTAAAAGACTAACAGCCATGGTCTTTATAAAATGAGGTAATATTTGATTTCTAATTACCTCAGTTTGAAAGTGAAAAAGTTTGAGGTACAAGAGTTTTGGAAAAGCAAAACAATGACACAGACAACCATTATAGAAAATAAGCACCTCAGTGTTATCTGCAGGTACGTGGCACATTCCTACATAACCTCCAACTCCAGTTCAAACGTCCCCTCAAGGAAGCCAAACCAATTCTTTTCCCACCTCACCCTCCAATCCAGAAGTCTACGTCTCTGTCTTCCTCTATGACAAGTCTTTGCGTTATACTTCTGTGTCTTTGGGTCACTCTGGCAACAAGTACTTCAGTTTTAAAATAGGATCTGGCTGGGCGCTGGTGGCTCATACCTTAATCCTGGCTACTCAGGAGGCTGAGGTCTGAGGAGCATGGTTCAAAGCCAGCCTGGACACAAAAGTGTGTGAGCCTCTTATCTTCAATTAACCACTAGTGGCTCAAAGCGGTAGAGCATTAGCCTTGAGCTGAAGAGCTCAGGGACAGCGCCCAGGCCCAGAGTTCAAGCCCTACAACTACCACCACCACCAAAAGAGAGAGAGAGAGACAGAGAGAGAGACAGACAGACAGAGAGAGAGACAGAGAGAGAGAGAGAAATAAAGAAATCATTAAAATATTAAAGTAGAGTCTGGATAATATTTAATATTTTCCCTATTAGTCTCATGTGATTTAGGGAAACTGTACTGAACCTGCAGATACAAAATGAGGTATGGATAGGAGACTTTTGATGGCTGAGTGGAGATGAGCTGGGTTTATGTTTTGAGGGTTTCTACCATTCTTCTTGATGCACAGTACCCTCCACCGTGGATGGGAAGAAGAGACTCCAGTGGGAGGGAGAATTCAGTACCCAGACTGTCCTCCTGCTAGCCTCCTGCTAGCACCCACTTGTGGCCCACCTGAGATGGCACATCCTGCTCAGGGTGCTACTGCCTGTGTGCATCACGCTCCTCCTCCAGCCCCTGGATGGTGGAGTGGCTTCTTAACTTTCTCTTAACTGAGGCAATGCCAAAGAGGAGCTGCCTTTCTCCTTCTGGAGGTCAGCCTCTAAGTTTTAGGTTAGAGAACCAAGCTAGAAAGAAGAAAGCAAATGATACACCTCAAACATGGTACCTGGAAAATAAGAGTACTAAATTTGTTCTGTTCTTTTCCTAATTGCCACAGAAACCCTAAGAGGTAGCTATTACTTTTTACAAGGTATAGATAAAGAAACTGAGGGTCAGTGGACCTAGGTCAGCCTTCCTAACTTGGTCTTTTGACTACGAAATGGTGGAGCCTGGGTTCTGCTGATTCAGCGCAGTACAAAGCCTTTGTCATGTGGTCAGTGGGAACAGGAAGGGGGCCTTTCTTTCTCCAGTGATGTATCTCCTCCGTCCAGGCTGCTTCTGACATATTCTATACACCTGATTTTCAAGGTAGATCTTGAGTAACAGTCAGGCCTTGGAAGAAACAGTTGGATTTTTGTCCAGTCCTGCTTTGAGACCAGCAGATCTGAGCCCTGACAAAAGGACACCCATTGGTCACAGTGGCCCAAAACGATGCAGGATCTGCTGCTGACGTGATGGACTCTGTAGAAGTTAGTGGATCTCCTGAGGATGAAGTCCTTTTGGCTTCTCAGATAACTTTTCCTCAGAATGGTGAGGCTGTAAAGTCAGGGGTGAGGCCTAGGGTGAGATACTATGGGGGCAGATAGGGGGGCCTGGGATGTAGCTCAGTGGCAAAGCACTAAGTGCAACATCCTGGGTATGATCCCTAGTACCAAAAAAAGAAAAGACAAAAAACAATTGAATCTGAGATTCTATGGAGGTGATGAAAGATAGAGCAGCCACAAGCAAATACTGAGGTTTTCACCTCCAGGGACTGTGGAGAGCCTCTGAAGAAATGTGGGAGGCTGAGATGGCCAGATGAGTTGGTGTCACAGTGGAATCCTCCCCACCACATCATAGTTCAGAGCTTGGGCCATACTGCTGAAGAGCCATACCAGCCTCTGGCCCAGCCTAGCCCTCCCTGTGGTGATTCAGAAAGCTTAGCTCTGCAGCTAAGCTCGAGGAGGTGGCTCCTCAACTCCAGGAGTCTACACTGCAGCCCAACTGGGATGTAGGAAAGAAGCAGGAATACTTGGGCCTTCCTTAGCTCCGGGAGCTGCTGGCTCTTCAACTCTACCATATATAGACAGAGGAAACACAGAAGGGGGCAGCTAGAAGGGGTGACCAGGGGGCTAGCAGATCCAGAGAATGGTAGATCCAAATCTCCATGCCACCAGAGAAATAGTGAAGGGAGGAAAATAGCAGAGGCAAGAGGATAGGCTGCCAGGGCCAGAAGGACACAGAGCTACTGTATTGCAAAGAGGCAGCTTGTGTTGGAGAAAGCAGTGGCCAGGCCAATTTATTGTTTATTTTATTACTCTAGGGGCTGGGCCTTAGGCCAGGGAAGTTATTTCAGGCCGAGATCATAGCACATTAATTAGTTATTAGAAGAATGTCCTTTCTGTGTATTCTTCCTGAGACAAGAAATAGACCCTGTGGCAAACATACAGAACTGAAGGTGATGGTTTCTCAAGGAGGCAAAAAGCCAAGAATCGGGGCAAACCAAGAGGCAAGTCTTTGTTTCTGAAGGCAGTGCATCTTAAAGATTCAGGCATGGGATGGGAAAAAGCATTGAGGAGAGTGGAGGATGCTGTGAGCCAGACATGAAACATTTTATTCACTTCGGGGAAGGGATGTTAAGGTCATTTAACCTGTTCAGAAGCAACTGAAAAAATGTGGCTTTTAAATCCAAACAGTAAAAATAATAATAATTAAAAACAAAAAATGCTGCACATTTGGTCTAGTGATTTCACTTCCAGGGGCAAAAGCAGTCTATTTTGTTGGAAAATACTATGGGCAGATATATTCAGGGTGGTTCTCTCCTGGCAGACAAATTAGAAACAAACACAAAACACTCAAGGAAGTAGCTAGTTAAGTGGATAATTGTATCTATATTGGGAAAAGTTATTACATGGTGGATACAAATGATAAGTACATGGGAAATACTCAAGTAACAACAAATTCTAGTATACAGAATCATACAAATGGCATGATCTCAGTGAAAGGCTAAAACAGCTAAAAGACTGGAAGGTGACTGTATATATACATATAGTCTCAAATGTTTTCTCTTGTGGTATGGAGTTTTGGGCAATTATTTCTTCTTTACGTTTATTCTTCTCTGCACTTTCCAATACAAAAAGAAAGAAAGAAAGAAAGAAAGAAAGAAAGAAAGAAAGAAAGAAAGAAAAGAAAGAAAGAAAAGAAAGAAAGAAACTTAGCTGGCTTCAATGATAAGGGAAAAAATGCACAATGTGGTTTGGAAGGTTCCTGTGCTACCATCCCTCCTACTCTGCTGGCTGACTCTGAGGAGGGGAAACTACAGGAGCTAAATTCAGTTACTGGCACGAGCAGGAAGTGGGTACTCTTGGACTTGTAGGGTTAGTAAGAAAAGGGATGCGCCTCTCCAGGCTTCTGTCTTCCTCAGATAAGGAATATAATCTAGTCTGCCACTTTCTTAGACTCAGTATCAGCCAGCGGTGACTCAGGCAAAGCCTGGAGGCTATCTTAGACTAAAGGCTTTTAAACCTATCTGCTGCCAGAGGACTTTGCCCTTGAGGTCACTCACTTTTCCTCGTCTTCCTTCTCATTCTGCAAGGTGACCATTGGGACCTCTGGTAGCTGAGACTAGCACAGATACTGGCTTGCAAGTACTCATGCCCTGGAATGAAGATGTTCCAAAAAGGTGAAGTCCAAGTATATCCAGAGAGCCAGGGAGGGCTGTGCAGGGCAGGAAAGGTTTGCAAATGGCCCACACTTCCTGTGGGATATAAACCCACACAGAGAAGGATAGTGATCACAAAGGAAATCACGTAGAGAATCCAGGTAGTGAAATTTAGTAAAATAAGAGCTATGGTTAGATTTGTCCTCTAAAGTCCAAGTTGGATCACCAACACAATATGCAAATTTGGACTGTATGTGCGTTTTTCTAAGACTAGGTCTATTAGTGCTAGATTTTTCAAAGAAGATCCTAAACTTTAAAAATGGAGTATCCCAAAATATAAAACACACAAAAACCCACAAGCCATCCCACTAACTTTAGAAAACACTTGATCTCTCAAAGCCTCTCAGCCCAAGACTACCCACTCCACAAAGACAAACAACCTGGAGCTGTGTCCAGACATGACAGCTTAGCATGGCGCATATGCTGCTTCCAGAGGCTTCTGTTCCAAGCTTAGCATTAGAGAAAATTAGTACCTAGAACATGAGTAACCAGACTGTTAATGTCTCTGCCCTCCTCACCAAACATGGCTGTGCAGGTTGCAGATGCTCCAACAGCCAATCGATGGAAACAGAGGACCCTGATTTGAAACCCTCTGTCGGAACCAGACCCCATTCCCAGACTACAGGAATATGAGTCTCAACATAGGAGGATCAACAGTTTGGAATGCTTCTAAATGAGGCCAGGAACGGATGCCTATCCTTGCGAGCCGTGTGCACTGAGGGGCCTCTTCTCTGAAAATAGGAAGAAGGTTCTTCACTGTGGTGGATTTCTCTGAATGCAAGATGAGCTGGCTGCCTTCCTGAGGAGCCTTCCAGCCTGAGGCTTCTGATATTGAAGGGAATGGATGACTCACCATCAAACTTACAGGCTTTTAGCCAAACATCTCATCTGTGCATCTAGTACATCAATCCCAGTTCTGTGGTCACCCAGTATATGGCTTTGGGTCATTCATTTAACTTTTCTTCAGCCACCAGTTATCTCACCTGGAAAGTCAAGGTGCTGGATGGGGCAATGCCAACATTTCTTCCATATCTAAGTCTTTTGATAGTATTGCTGAACCATTATGGATGAAAAGAAGATAAAACAAGATCACAGGGATTTTGTTTCTGGACTTTTCATCTGCCAAGTACACAGGAGACACCTTTAAGAGCTCAGCCACAGAGAAGGAAAATGACAAAAGAAGGACTAGATGACATTATCAAGTATGGGGGGGGGGGGCGGATGTGACCAGGGCCCCCTGCTCCCTTGCATTTCCAGGCCTAAAACCATCCAACAACTCAACTGAAACCACAGCCACCACTCCCCGCCGCCACATACATGTAAGTGCTGAGCGACATCAGAAGTAAAGGTTAGTGGCCCTGAAATGTTCCCTGGTTAAGACATCCCTACCAGCACTAGGTGTGCCAGAGACCATACCGCCTTCCCACTTGTGCCTTTCTGGGAGTCGGGTACATCATCCAGAAAAGGGGAGAAGTGAGTTGATTCTGGACTTGAAGGTTCCAAACTGACCACCTGAGCCTAGGGCTAAGGACCCTGGAGAGAAAAGGAATCACTGTGTGGAACCCGGAGAGGACTGGGAATGACATCGGGGGAGGGGGGTATCTTTAGAGGCCACACCCATGGCTTTCTGGAGAAGGCTGAGGCTTCCCCACGGTCCCCAGGCTGGAGCGGGCCGGGCCGGACCTGGCGCGCGCCCGCGGCGGGGTGGGCTCACCTGATGAAAGTGGTCTTCCCCGTGGAGTACTGGCCCACCAGCAGGACCATGGGCTTGTTGTCGAAATCGGCGTCCTCCAGGGCCGGCGAGTGGAACTCGTGGAAGCGGTAATGCTCTTCCAGGGGCAGCAGCTTGGTCTTGTAGAGTTTCTTCAGCCCCTCGCTGACCGTCTGGAAGACCTCGGGGTCCTTCCTCCGGCGATCGTCGCTACCCAGCCAGCTGAACATCGCGGCTGCTGGGGAAGGCGCCCGCCCGCGCGCCCGCCCGCCGGGGTTCCCGTCTCGCGTCTCACCGGAGCGCCCGGCTCAGCCGCACCATGGCCCGCGCGCGCGCCGTCCCTGCGGCTGGACCGAGCCCAGCCCGGGCTTCATCCGGCAGCCGGGGCCGCGCGCGGGAGGAAGGTGGCCACCTGAGAAATCAAAGCTGACCCGGGTCCGCAGCGAGGGTTTTTGTTTTTAATTTGGACGGGGGGGGGGTCCTGATCTCCCCCAGGGCGCGGTTAAAGGATGCTCGGGATCCGTGCCCGCCCCAGTGCAGGGCTCTGCACCGGCAGATGCAACCCGCAGCCCCAGGCGCACGTTTAAATGCCGTCCGTGCAGGAAGCCGGCGCGGGCCGGAAGTCCCCGAGTACTGGCAAGGGCCAGGCCGGCCCCGCATCCCGGCGGCGGCGCGAAGCTGAGCAGGGCGTCGCCATGTAAATGGGCAGGTGCTGCGCGGGCGCCCCTCGGCGGCCGGGAAAGGGGATGTTGGCCCAGTCCTGTGGGAAAGCTCTGGCATTCCAGTCCCTGCCTCTGGGGACTTGCTTTAGGATCAGCGCCCTGTCTGCCTCCACTGAGGGGACAGCCTTGACCTACTCATCCCTTTCCCCACAGTGGCCATTTCCTGTGTTTTAGTTACTGAGATCCATTCCCTAGGAATACAAGTATGGTACTAGTGGAATATATATATGCCTGCCCCCACCTCCTTTGGGGCCTGGAAAGAAAGGTTTAATGCCAGGTTCTACAATAACCTAAAATGTTATTAGCTAAACGTAATTGCTAGTCACGGGGCGAAGTCACAACTATTCTCATTCATCCCCAAGAAACTACACAAGCAGGGAGTTCCCAGCTGCCCACCTCTGTAGTCCCTGATACTTGGCAGGGAGGCCTCGAATGGGAGGACTGCAGGAAAGTCCATGCGCGTTCAGCATGGAGGAAGCTGGATGTGGTGGCCTGCCTGAAAGAGGAAGATTTTGGTCCAGGCACGTACCTGGAGACAGAAGAGAGATGCTATTAACAAACAAACACGAAAACCAAACCAAAATGACAACAGTGAAAATTAGGGCTGAAAGTGTGTCTCAGTGGTAGTGTCAAGCCCTGAGTTCAAACTCCAGGCCCAACCCCTGCTTGAATTAAAGCCTCATGTTGCTATAAGAAGGGGTGACTGAGTCCAAAGGTGAGCAGTATTTGAACTCTCCTTTCCAGAGGCTTTAGAGAGGAAGAAAGAGCAGAAAGTCAGGAAATCTTCCCGGAAGACTGAGGAAGATGGACAGAAAGCATGGCTGTGAACTACATCTCTAATGATGGACTCACTGAGAAGAAAGAAAGCCAGGGTAAGGAAATGGCCTTTGCAAAGGCCTGGGAATGTGGAAGGCCTTGGGGTGTCTGAGTCAAAATAAACACATTGGCCTACCTGCAAAGCCAAGGAGAAAGGTAGGGTCCAAACAAGGGGTTGGAAACCACTGTAGTATTGTGAATGGTATCCATCATGTTAGTAAAATGCGCATAGTGCAGATGGTTGGACTGGGATCTCTGCAAACTGTTCTGTCTGAACTTTCCAGCAATTATGTGAGGTAGGTCATTTCATCACCGTCATGCAGGAGAGTCAGAGGCATACTGGCTAGATGTAGGTAAAGGGGGGTTCATTGTTCATAGAGAATTCGAATGCATTGATAAGCCAACTCAGTTATTAGCACCATTGTAAAAAGTGTGGTGAGAAGTTACACTCCTTCCTGCCAAGGCGGAGGATTCCTGGTACCCTTCCCTTCAGCAGAGAGAAGGCAAGCAGCTAATGGATGGGAAGGGGCTGATAATGCTGGGAGCCTGGCCAGGAGGAGCTGCAAGGCAGGAGGCTGGAGGCCAAGAGACAGTCTAGGAAACTACGAGCAGAGGGCTTGGGTTCCAGGGGTTTTTGAGACATAGAACTCATGGATCTTGGTAAGCAATAAAAGAGAAATCTAGGGTAAGGTACAGCAAAGGAGCTTACGAATTTTCTCCTGCTGAAGAACTGGAGAAGCTCTTCTACCAATGGGGGATGTCAGGACAAGAGCAGATTTAGCTGGTGGACATGGTCAGTTTGTTACACTTGGTGGGAACTGCTGGTCAGGGATCAGCTGAAGCCTGGGGCTTCTCCCTAGAGTCACCAGACGTAAGTGCCAAATGGAATCTCCTTAGTTACAGCTCAGCTCGCCAGACTCCTTCCATCTTTGAACCCCAGAGCTGATCACATCTTTCTGAGCTTTCTGAAGCTTGAGCAGAGAAACCACAGATTCATACTTTAACACCAGTATGGTGCTCTTTGAGGACATAGCAGGTCAGTGGAATTAGGGAGGCAGGCAGACAGTTTCAACTATATTTACAATGTTTTCTTATTAAAGGTCCTCCTCCTCCTCCACTTCCTCCTTCTTCAATTGCTCAAAATTGACTGTTTTATTGTTTTCACAATTGTAGACCAAAGCTTACTATTGCTGTGTGTGTGTATCTGTGTGTGTATATGTGTGTTCTTTTTCTAACATGTTTTATAATCCTATAATGAATCCATGGAGAACCCATCACCCAGTCCAAGGACAAGCAAATGTACAATTTACATTTATATGATATAAATCATAATTTACATGTTTGTCAATTAATTGTATAGGTAATTATTTTATAATACTTACATATACTTAATCACAAATGTAATTAATGTATTCTTTTTTTTAATCCAGTCCCCTGCCCTTCTCCACTCTTGGAGAGGGACTTCATCCTAAATTAGTGCATAAAAGTGGTAAACCTTACTTTTTTAAATAAAGAATTTATTAACATTGATTTTTACAACATATTTCAAATGACATGTTTAGCAAACAAGTGTTCAAGAAGGGAATCTCTATATACAATCACTGGCACTTAGTTTTTAGAACATAATCAAAATTAGGCTAAGGGTTTGTATATACAGATACATATTAATCTATGTAATAAAACATTATGTCCATGGAGTCATAGGTTTTTATGTCTATGTAGTTGTGTTTATATTTCCAATACCATGTCCATAGCATTGGGAATGCAAATATTGAGTCCTCGCTCTTGTACTGTTTGGATCTAATAGGGTAAACCTTACTTTTAAATTAACTTTATTTTATATATGATATATAATATCATAAATAGGATTCATGTGCTTATATAATGTCACATATATGAAAGTCTGAAGAACAGCTTCTTGTAGTTTCTGTGTGGAGACTTTGTGAAATGCACATTGCTTTATGCTCCCTGGAACTCCACTTTACTTCAGTCAGTGAATTTTGCCATTGGCATTTATGTCTAAGCTTCTGCCAGCTTCTCCATTCTTCTCTTCTGGCATAGCCCCTCCCAACCCAGCACACACAGAGCTCCTGTGCTCTGTCCTCTGACAATGTGTGGAGTTCCCAGTCAAGACAGCCTTTGTTAGTTTAGAGCCCAGCACCTGAACATGTCTCTGTACTCAAGCCCCAGCTCCCTAGTCTCTGGTAAAGAGATGGTTACAGCATCTTTTCAGGATGAGAGACAATGTATACAGCAAGCGTGATGCAGCATTTGGTCCGCTAAGAGTGCTTAATGGGAAGTTTAATCAACTCTTCATATTATAATAATCACGATCACTTGTATTCATTACATGTTGCTGCCAAGGATCTTAGTTAATAAGCTATTTAATAGGCCACTGAATAAAGCTAATACTTAATAACTTTAATATTTAATAAGCTACTTAATAGGCCGCCTGCACCTAATAAGCTACTGAGTAGCACCCTTCGGTTCATTTGCTTCTTAGCTGAGAATGGCTCATTGGCCAAGGGGCACAGTACTAACAGTGGCATCTGTGGCATTCATCACAGCCCATTGGGATGTCACCATGAAACATGGCCTTTCTCTCCTCTTCCCCTTTCTCTTCTCTTTTTTGCCAGAATCAAGAGGCCAGGGCAGAGGTAAGGGGAGAAGATAGAAACTGCCATGACAACTTGGAATTAAAACTTGAGCTCAAAGAGGAGGTGAGAGGAACCAGGAATGACTATGAAAGCAGGTCCAGCCTTCCACCATCAGAATAATTTCAGGATTCACAGCCCTGCCTCCACCTGCCACAGCAATCCAGTGAGCTTCCCTCAGATTCTCACACCCGCAGCTCCACGAGCTGGCCCGTCTGTCTTCTCCCACTCAGCAGTCCTTGGCAACCCTGTTCTCCATGTTTCTGCCTTCTCTCTCCCAGTCCCCATTCTGCCAGGCACCCACTCATTTCTTCAGGCTCATCTCTACTCCATGGCTCCCATTCTGAAGAGTTGAGCTAGCCGCTCTACATAGTGGTAAGCCACTCCCTTCTCTGCTACCTCTCATGAACTTCCCTTTCCCCACTCTATTGTAGTTATGTGCTGTAACTATCTGCCTTCCAAGTAGATAGTGCATGTCTTCTGCTTGGTACTATATTCATCATTGGTGACTTCAGTTGGAGGCAAAGGGGATCGGCCAGTTCCTGCTGGTGGGAATCAGGCAGTTATTGCTGAATCTGCTTTGTACTGCTATCACAGAATACCTTCAACAGGGGAATTTATAATGAATAGACATTCATTGGCTCACAGTTTAAGATACTGGCAAGTCCAGGATCAAAAGACGGCCATATGGCAAGGGTGTTCTTGCTACTTCATGTCATGGCAGCAGGGCAAAGAGAAGCTGAGAACAAGAGATAAATGCCTAGGCTCCAGCTCTTTTATAACCAGCTGCAATCCATTCATTAGGGTGGAGCCTTAGAAACCAAACGCCTGCTACTGAGCACCAGCTCCCGACACCTTTGCATACAGCATCAAGTTGCCAACACACTTTTGGAGAATATATGTAAGCCTTAGACCTTATTTAAACCTTTTTTTTTTGCCAGTGCTGGGCTTGAGCTCAGGGCCTGAGCACTGTCCTTGAACTTTCTAATGGCCAGAGCTCTACCACTTGAGCCTCAGCACCACTTCTGGCTTTTTTTTCTATGTATGTGGTACTGAGGAATTGAACCCAGGTCTTCGTGCATGCTAGGCAAGCACTCAACTACTAGGCCAAACTCCCGGCCTTATTTAAGCCATTTGATGAGACTAATTTGTGCATTTTAGATCAAGAGCAGAATGTGTTTTCATATATCTATGGTAAGTCCTTCATAAATAACAATTCACTTCCCCATCAAATGAATGTGCACAAGAAAAGGGAAGTTGGGGTAAAAACAAGGTGATGGGGAATTTTTACTCAGGAAACATATATGGATCAAGGTGAGTCATCATCTGTCTGGTAGTCTGGCATTCTCTGGTCATATTATAAGTACCATATCACCTTCATTTCCTATGTAGCAGCTCTCGTAGGCAGAGAGGAGACAATGTGATCCCTAGGTGCAGTGGTATGTCAAGGAGAAAAGCCCACCTTGCAAAACCATGGTGTGTATGTGTCTTTAAAATTCCTACGCTTGAACTCAGATTTCCCAAGAGCTTTAACTCTCAAAGGCAACACATTTGTTTCATGAACTTTAGAGAAACACCTTACTATCACCTCTGTGGTCCATCTCTGCCTTTGTGGCACATGCATTTTCATAGGGTGACATTGTCATTGCAGCACAGATCCTCACAGCAATCTGACAGGAGAAGGAAGGGATGCTTCCCTGAGGAAATCTCAAGGCCGGAGAGCTTGAAGGTGTTACCTACACAGCATCCTTTATTGAACCATCTATCATCCTGCCTACATTCCCCTTCAAGCCATAAAAGGCACGGGCTGTTTATCAAAAAGCTATGGAATTCTAGAAGACAGTAAATTAACCCTTGAAGCAGCAGCTGTGAGAGGAATGACAAGGGGAGGTGGTCACTGAATCTTCCTCCGACAGGAGCATCATGGGGGCTCTGATTACAAGTCTTTTTGACCAAAGCAAAACAAGCTCTCTGTTCTCAGAAGAAGTATATCAGTCTGCGCTCACAACTGGATCTTGATTGTGAGAGAAACATCAAAAGCACGAATACCTGAAGCAGAAGGACCAGAAAAGCCAGTATCAAATTTCTGAGCATTGTTTCTGGGTGGCCATTACATGTGGCTGTCCCCACGAGAGGGAGCTAGGACCAGCGCCTTGGAGTAGAAAACTAAAGCTGGGCACCTAGCCAAAGCAGCCACCCAAATTTGATTCATTACTAATGGGGCTCTTGTGAAGCAAACAGGAAGACTGCGAATATGAATTGCCTGTAGTTAGCCAGTGATTACAATAGCTCTATGACCATCATAAAAACATCTATCAGAACAGAGGATCTGATCCAGGCCGAAGATAAGAGGATGGATTATTTACAAAGGAGGCAAGGTGAGTGGCAGTCCATTCCCATAGGGCCTTCATGTATTTACTCAGCAGCAGCCACCTTTGCTTTTTCTCTGTGCCAGAGTTGTACTTAGTTTTACTTTGTTTCATTTGTATTCCCGTTTGTTTCATTTGTATTCCCGTGTGTGTGTGTGTGTGTGTGTGTGTGTGTGTCTGTGTGTGTCTGTGTGTGTGTATGTGTGTGTGTGTGTGTGTGTGTGTGTGTGTTGTATGTGCTGGTACTAGGGCTGTAACACAGGGCCTGGGGGCTATTTCTTAACTTTTTCCATCCAAGGATAGTACTCTATCACTTAAGCTATGCCATGACTTCACTTCTAGCTTTTTTTTTTCCCTGGTAACTGGAGATAAAGGTCTTTTGGCTTTGTTTGTTGAGGTTGGCTTTGAACCTCAATCCTCAGATCCTGGTTTCCTTCTTTGCTAGGATTATAAGGGTGAGCCACCGGTGCCCAGCTTGATTTTGTTGTTTATGATTTCTTTTTTCCTTTTTTTTTTTGTGGGTCATGGGACTTGAACTCTGGGCCTAAGCATTGTCCCTGAGTTCTTCAGCTTAAGGCTACTGCCCTATCCCTTAAGCCACAGCCTTAGTTCCCCTTTTCTAGTGATTAATTGGAGATAAGAGTCTTACCAACTGGTAAGAGCTCTGTCAGAGCTCAGCCTCCTCAGTAGCTAGGATTATAGGTGTAGGACACTGGCACCTGGCCTGTCTATGATTTCTTGATTGTTACATCAAACTTAATTTCATGCTGTGTGTGTGTGTGTGTGTGTGTGTGTCTGTGTGTGTGTGTGTGTGCATGTTATTTATCTGTGGCCTAAGAACTTGTTATTTTGGCTTTTTGGTTTATATATTTTTGTATAAAGCTGTAAAATGACAATCTTTTAAAAAAAGTATTTCTAGAGTTATTTTCAGTACCATGGATTGATCTCATGGCACTCTACTATGGAAGGCACATCCTCAGCTCTTTACTTTTATTTTGTTTTTGAGATGGAGTCTTGAATAACTTACCAGGCTTCCATGAAACTTGAAATCCTCCAGGCTCTGACTTTTGAGTAGCTGAGGTTAAAGGCACCCAACTTTATCCAGTTTCTCTTGATTTGTCCAATCTTTTTAAAGATAAAATAGTATACATTATTACATAAGACTTGTCTCTTTTGAGTTGTCTAGAGTTTTTCTTTTCTGTTTCAGTGAGTTCTTTTCTAGTTTTAGTAATATTTAAATTATTAGAACTTTATAATCCTGTAGCTTTATTACAAGCCACTCTTCCAAATCGATATGTTTAACATATTTCTCAATCTCTTTCTTCCTGTTATTGTCTTCCTATTCATTCTTTTCTCTACCTTAGTTTTTCATTTTGCTAATTAAAAAGTAATTATGAAAATTTCAGTAACTTTGCCTCATTCTGTTTTCTGTGCACACATGTCTACTTACCATCTGTTCTGTTCTCCTAATCAACATCATGCCATGGATATTTTCACATATCCTAGAAAAATATTCAAACAATTAAGTTGGAATGAATGCTAATATTCAGCTATGGAAATGCCTTGATTTAATTAACCACATCAAATGATACATATATAGATCACTTGCAAAATTTTCCCAGGAACAATTTAAAAAACTCTCATTTAAAGAGTTATATATTTAGTTTCTGGAATTACCATTGGAAGATGAGCATTTTTGCACATAAATGTTCATACAAGGTTTTACTTGCTAGCATATATTTTATAAATGAAGTTACTGGAAATATTATTTATGCATTTGATACTTACCTCCAAATTATTTTCCAAATAAACATATCAATTTATAGCCTTGCTACAGTCATATCGAGTTTTTAGAATGTCCCTGGCCAATGCTGTTTATAGTTAAAAATTATTTTTGCCTGAGCACAGTGGTATATGCTTGTAGTCCCAGAACACTGGAAGTATGGCAGGAAGATCAAGGCTTTCAGACAAGCCTGAGTAATAAAATAAGAGCCAGTATCAAAAAATCAAGGGCTGGGGCCCAGTTTTAGAGTGCTTGTTTATTATGCTTATGCTCCTAGATTTGATCCTCAGCACTACTAAAATTGTTTTAAATACATAAATATAAAAATGTAAATAATAAACATATAAGAATGTATATATGTGCATATAAATACATGTGCACATATGTTTTAAATACTTTCATTTTATAAAATTATTATTGAACTTGATAATCAGAAAGCTCTTATTTAAAATACTCACCAATGTGGGAAATTTATAATATTCCTTTGTCTGTTAATCATTTATGAATTTCTCCCGATTGTTTCCTTCTTACCTATTATTTTCTTTTTTTCCCTTCCCCCCTTTTTTTAAACTATTATTTTCTAAACATATTTATGGTTCATCTTAGTGTCTTGAAGAACTTTTTATTTTTACAGTGCTGATATGAATCATTCTGCATCTAATCTAGGTTAATTAAAAATAAATTTGGCCAATTTTTTTCTCTTTGTTTCTTCTCCTCAAAAGAAGATCATTAGGATGTTTGACTCAGAGTCTCATTAAAACTATAAGTGAACTGCAGGAATAGTGACATCTTTCACACTTAATCTTTCTATCTAAAGAGTGATCTAGAGACAAATGGAGCTGAAGGCATGGCACGAATGGTAGAGTCCCTGCCTAGCAAGTGCAAGGCCCTGAGTTCAAACCTCAGTACCTTAAAAAATAAAGATGAAATTTACTGGCAACAAATTCAGTGAGCATCAGCACTGAGATGTCGTTGCCAAAATGATTATGAGGTTCTGTCTACATGATCACAAACCTGGGAAATAACAATCAATGTGGACAGAGGGCCAGCCTCAGACAGGCATTGTCAAGGCCATTTGTCCTTACAACAGCTCCCATTGCCATTGTTCTCTTCCATGAAGAAATGAGAGCTTACAGCTGAGCAGGAGAGGGGCCAATCTGCTTTCACTGACTAAGAGGTTCTGGATGGGGTCTGCGGTGGCATGTTTGACAGTCACTCACATGTGCTGCGAAACTTAGGGATTTAAGAATTCAGCAGAAGGACTGTCACAGAGGAAGACAAAACCTAGATGGGTGAAGAGTGACTGAGAAACAATCTATCACCTATGGTGGCATTGCCTACTAGCTGGATTTCAAGGGCTATCTACATGCTGACAGCCTTGAAACTCCCGAACGGAGTGTTCATCAGCCTGGGATTCTGTAATGAAGTAACACAGACAGAGTAGTTTATAAGTAGAAGCTGATTTTCCACAGCCCTGGAGGCTGGGGATATGGGTACCAGTGCAGTATGGGTGGGTAAGGGCCTTCTTTCTGGTTGCAGACTAACAACATCTAGCCTTCTATGGTAGAAAGTTGTCAGCACAGCTCTCAGAGGTCCCTTTTTATAAGGACACCAGTTTATTTCCAAGGGCATCCTCAATCCTCTCCATCTGTTCATCTCACTAAGGTCTTACCTGACAAATACTACTCACTGGCAGAGTGTAGAATTTGGATTATCAAATATGAAGCTTTTAGTCTGTAGCATCATAAACCTCAGATCTGATGCCTTCACTCTAATGTCTTGTCAGAAAAATCATACTACTCTTACTTCCCGGGAGTTAAAAATCCCCTTCTCCAAACTCTGAACACAAATAAGGGATAATCATATTATCATTTTAACAAAATGTGTGAAATATTTATTACAAATTAGTCCCTGAATGAGATGTTTGATATTTATTATAAAATGAGTGACTGAGTTATTTCCACAAATCATACCAAGTGTCTTTTGTTCCTATTTTGTAGATGGTAGCTCTGGGGCCATAGAGGTATGCTATGAGGCTATCCTGTCAACAAGAAACCATGTTGGGGGGGGGGTGTTGAAGTCCAGGTTTAATGGTAAACTCTCAATGAGTGTGAACTCCAGATTCACAGAGAGGGCAGACTTCAAGGTAAAGCACCATATGCTGTGAGTCACCTGGGCAAGTACTGTTCTCAAACCTACCTCCCTCATTCCTTAAAGTCCCCAGACTAAAGGACTTGTCAGAAAATTTGCTTTTCAGTTAAAAGGATGTTTGATCTTTCATGTTTGAAAAATACAATCTTTTCCACAGAACTTCAGGAAGAAAACATCTCGACATAAACCCCTGTTCTATTTCTGTTGAAAATTTAAGTTCACACAATTGCTTCAGAACATCTGATCATCTTCTAGATTCAAAGGCAAGCGTTTAGATAGCCACTTGATGTAGTTGTGCAGGTGGAGACTTCCTTTGTCTGGAAGACACAGGATATGTGTGACAGGGGCTCAGGAGTCAGTCTACTGTCCTGGCATCTCGGTTGAACTCATGGTGGCTAGAAGGCTCCCCGAGCCTCCTTTGTTACTTCTTCTAGACACAGGGTCCACTCACTCTTGCACTCTTGGCATTACTCATGGGTTATGTGTGAATGGGGCTTCTTTCCTAACTCAGCCTCCACTGACAGGAAGCAAATCTTGCCTCCGCCTTAGCAAAGCAAAACAAACTTAGCCTCCCTCTATAGCACCCAGTCTTCCCTGCCATGAGCACTGTAATGACACATAAACCTTTTTCTAGGAAAGACAGGCCAGGTTACAAGTCAAAAAGAAAAGAAGAAATAACAAACAAACCAAAGAAGATAGGAAAACAGAAGTAAAACTCTGAGGCATCTGGGGATGCGTGTGTACATGTCTCAGGCCTCGGAGGCACAGTGGCCAGAAATGTGTACTTTAGGACTGTGTTGATTTGGATTTGTTTGACAATGCCAAGGTTACAATTACGAATAGAGATCAAAAATAAGAGGTGAGCCTTTGGAGAAAAAATAAATCGAGACAACATTTTAATTTGGGAACCAGACTACGAGCTAAAAAGGAATGAAAAACAAAGAAACAAAGAAACAGATGCCACTGCAGTCTATTCTGTTTTCTCTCCTGACAACCTTTGTTGGGAGTAATCCATTGCCCTGAAAGGAACTCTCATGTGTGTGTGTGTGTGTGTGTGTGTGTGTGTGTGTGTGTGTGTGTGTGTGTGTAACTTGGGGCCTTATTCTTGCTGGTGAAGTAAAGTGCTTTATCATTTAAGCCACACCTTTGTTTGCTTCAGCTTATTTTTCAGAAAGGTCTTATAAGTTAGCCTTAAACCCCAGCATTCTTTTCTCTACCTCCCATGTAGTTGGTATTATAGGCATGAGCCACACACACTACTTAGTTCTATTTCTTAATTGAACCATTGGTCCTTGAAAACAAAATGATGATCAATTATGAATCAATTTCTTTCTAGTAGTCCTGGCAGAGAGCAAGCTATAAAACACCATAGTGCTAGATTCCCTAGCTATCTACCTAAACTGAACTGCTCTGTGCCCCTTATCTATCTGTGTGTCCCAGATACTTTCCTGTGCTATACAAGCACCTCAAGTGCTCTACAAACCTGCTTGCTCCCCTGGACCACATTGGACAAGAGAAGCAGGGAGGAGAGAAGTTAATAACAAAAACAGAGAGTGGTAGTGGGAGGCTCTGCCTCTGCTTCCCTTTAATCATTGTCCACCCAAGACGTGGAGGCTAATCTAGCTGTATTTTGTAGGCCATTGAGGGTTTGTTCTGATAGCTTCACTCTCTGGTCACCCATGATGATGTGGAGAATTCCACTCCCCTCAGGGCTGTCTGTCTAGTACTGAAGGAATCCAGGCATGTTCTGCATCTAGGCCACCACAGTTGGTTTGGACCCTACCTGATGTTGTCTTCCTGTCTACCCCAACCTTAGTCCTGGTGTATTTCTGTATCTTCTGTCCCTCATCTTCCTCAGATGATTGTGATCCTTGTGTTGTGTTTTCATCTGTCCCTTTGCCTGCCTTACCTTCTTTAACGCTCTCCTTGTTGTGCTGGACACCCTTCCTGTGTTGGGCATACCAACTCAATTTAAGTTTATAATAATTTAAGCTTGTAGATATTAGCTCCCTGCTAATTTAGGAACAATGTCCATACCCTCCCCTGACTCCCATTGAGAAAATGGCTTATCTGTTTATATTTCTAACACTCACAAATAATTTCTAAAAGCATATTGCCCTATGACATTCTAGAACTATTTTGACTATGTTGGAATTAATAACTTTGGAACCTTGGAGATGACTTTTAATTTATGAGCTAGCCCACAAAACCTCTTTTTATTATCTTGGTTTTTGGATAGATTTCTAATGCTTTGAAAGGTATATAAGAAACCATCTATTTTTTCCTTTTCATTCTTCTGAATTATTATCCTTTTCCCTACTCATAAATCGGATTTGGGATTTGAGAACTTATAACCAAGTGAACTCAAATCAAGAGGGAAAAAAAATCAAGGAGCTATACAAGCTGTCAGTTGATTTTATGAGATTTAGATGTTGTACATTTCACTAGCCTTAAGTCCTATGTATCAACCCTTCCAGAGCAATGATGTTCCTTGATTTTTTTTGTTTTATTTATTTATATTTATTTATTTAGCCAGTTGTGGGGCTTGAACTCAGGGCCTGGGCACTGTCCCTGAGCTTCTTTAGCTTAAGGCTAGCACTCTACTACCTGAGCCATAGAGCCACTTGTGACTTTTTATGCTTATGTGGTAGTGAGGAATTGAACCCATGGCTTCATGCATGCTAGGCAAGCACTCTAGCACTAAGCCACATTCCCAGCCTTTCTTGTTCTATTCTTATTGCTGCAAAAAGCGGGGAGGGGAATGGGTGTTGGTATTTACCCATAAATATGTCAGTGCTTTTTCCCATTTACAATTGTATGGGACAGATAAAATTTTACTTTAGTTTTACATATGAGCTTAATAAATGACTGCTGTCAGCAAGAATGAGTACTTTTGAGCAGTTTTATATTTTCTACATTGAATTCCTTCATTTATTCCTCAACTGGACTTAAAAAAAATCTTACTTCACTGTTTGAAATTCCAACAACAGGGATTTGGATAAGGAATTTTCTACTGTTGTTGTTTAAAATAGATTTATAGTGAGGATTAGGACTTGTGAAATTTTTACACATTCTTGAGAACTGCTTCATGAGATCATTTCCCAGTGCCATGAAAGACTGGGGATTTGGACTGGAGCAACAGGAAAGAAATTCTTGGAGCACATACTTTGGTGTTGGGAGGCAGCTTATTTAGGACATTAGAACTTTCTTAGAGGAGAGGACAAGGCACAGGAAATTGGAGGTTAAGATACCATAAACAGATTTCAACTCCTTTGAATGTTTGCTTAAGAGTGGTTCCAAATAGAGTCATAGATGTCATAACATCTAGTGTCATCTTCTAGGCTCAATGGGGTAATGGTGTTTCTGACTTTCTAGAATTAATGGACAGTTTGAGAGCATTAAACATGGTGTGATGCTCCAGTCATTGTACTCTTAGAAGGGCTCCCTGCTCTTCATTCCATAGTAAAAGAGTGAGGTCCTTCTCTAAAAGTGTGAGCCCAACTACTAGACTGTGTCTTTCTAAGGGTAGAAGTTCTGTCTTTATTCTTCCTGTATCCTTTCTATCCAGGCCAAATCTGCTCCTGAGCAGTCACTCAGTAAAGCCTTGTTTAAATGAATTGAAACTACCACTTTTCAAATTCCCTTATAAATCTCTCTCCTGACCATCAAAACAATCAATAGAAAAAGAATAGAACTGATTTAACTATTAGCAGGATAATTGGTTTGGTGATAAATTGCTTCACCTCTACAGTAACCACTAAGCTGATTAATAACACCTAGATTGGTTTTGCCATTTTTTGAGAGTTGTGTAAATGTAATCATGGTTTCTGTGTCCAGATTTTGTCACTTAGAATTGTGTTTGTGACTCCCACTGGCTTTCAGTCTGTAGTTCTTGTTTGTTCATTCTCAGTGATATATGTTGTTATTCTATTATGTGAGTGTAACTCAATATTATTTACCCACAATCCTGGGCATTGGAGTGGCTTTCAGTTGGGATCTATTTGAGTAGTTATACTATGAGTATTCTGCGTGTCTTTTTGTACAAAAAGCTAAGCATTTGTCAGGCAATATTCAGAAATGGAATTATTGTGTCAGGGGGTGATATTAGCTTTAGTATTTGCTGGCAATCTGTTTTCCTGAGATATTTCTGGTTAGTGTATTTTTTTTCCAGTTTTCAGGTTTCTAGTTGCATTGCTAGAAATTTGGAGAGCCAGAATCCCAGGCTAAGATGAAAGGCTTGGAATGAGCCCATGACTGAGTTTCTGAGAGACAGAGATATCAGGTTCCTCTGAAATTCACAAGCCTAAGCTGAGTGCCTGTCATATTCAGGATGTTTTCTTCACAGTGGCTCCTTTTAACATCAGGCCCATAACCATCACAGGAGCTCACAAGTCTCTTCAGTCTCTTTAGTAAGGTGTTAGTGAGGTGATTTCACTCTGAAGAGAAGAGAAGTGAACAGAGGAGCTTTTGAGGGAGATAGAATGTTGTGCTGAGTCTGGAAAGAGGAGTATGATGCAAGGCAGAGGAGTACATTATTTCTTGTCCAGATGTGTTTTTTGTTCAAAAGTATTGGCAAAGCAGAAGGAATGAGTATGTATAAGCTGTTTACACCAACAGCCTAGATGAATGGACTAAAGGCCATGAACTGCTGTGGTTCTGAGAACAATGATGTAAAAGGCCAGTCAGGTGGAAGATGATGCATCTGATTAGGGTGGGAAGAAAAGTGACCTATGTCTAAACACCTAATGAAGCTCAAATATCATGACTCATTTAAGCCGTGACTATTCCAATTAAGACATAGAGGAACAAATCTGTATTTAGAACTCTTTTCTATCCAAATTTGTTTTCAAATGGTTCAGGAGGATGAAAAACAAAGGGTTGCTGCTAATGGTTAGGGAGGTGATAGAGGATGGAGAGCAGAAAAGGAGTGTGGACTCTAGACTGTCATCTCAAGAGAGGAAAGTATCAGACATGAGCTGGCTGGCTGAGATGACGAGGGATCCACCCTAGATGGGCTGAGGAGGCAGAGATCTCCTGGAAGGAACTATGAGAGAGGGGAGGAGTTTTTTCTCTGGGTGAGCCACAATGTGGTGAGTGGCCATCAATTCCTTCTAGCCTGTTATTTTGTCCTGCAACAAATGATGTCAGAGTCTGGCTCCCACACAGGCTGAGTAGATGTTTCTATGTGCTGACAGCTGTCTCTATAGTCTGATACCCTAAGGTACACACCATATTCCAAGTGTCTGGAGGTGTGATTTATGTGAGCATAGCACCTGTAAGGTCAGAGGTTAAATGGGACATTTGAGGGTGGCAGGGGGCTCCAGCATGACATTCTCTCCTGAGGCAAGCAATCAGCTCCTGGGTACTCACTTCCAACTCTATCACCAGTGAAAAGGTTTCCTACCTCAGCTGGGCTTTATCAGCTTGGCAACAAGTATATTCCCTTTGGAGACCTTTTATGACTAACTGTAATTTTACTTCCTCAGGTTCTTTCTCTTCCCACAAACCACCAGAGAGTGAAGGAGGGTCTCACTCGCCATCGGTTCTCAGAAATGTAGTTAGACCACCAGAAAAGCAGGCAACGTGATGAACAGTTCATAAAACCTTTTCAACTTCATCTCACTTCAGCCTCACAATAGGAAGGAGAGGAGGAGGTAGGTTTTATTTCTCTTTGGATTTTATAAATGAGTAAATATCCAGGAATTTAATCAGTCAACTAGTCAACAATTATTTATCCAGCATGCTCATGCTGGCTCCTGTGTACTCAGAAAAAAATGATACTATTTTTTTCTTCAAGAGTTCAGATCAAGCCACATTCTTCACTGTTTCCAACAGGCAAAATTGAGCTTGAGGCCTTCTGTTAGAAACACAATCTATGCGCAGTACAGATGTCTAAATAGGAAAAACAATTAAAGGCTTTCAAATAATTGATTTTTGTACTATCATTTCCCAGGATATACCAGGTCTTGACATGCACATAGAAATGTAGATTTTCCTGTTCATAACAAGTCGCCACAGAGCTATCTGAAAACTGCTCATGAATGAGTTATGTTATCACTGCTGAAAAATGAACTAGAACCAAACCTTACTAAGAGAACTAGCAGGCCATATCATCAAGTGTTCTGTGAATGTTTACAATCTATACAAAGTCAAGGAATATATAATTCTATTGTGTTAAGATAAATCCTAGTGATGAAATGCAATATCCTTTCTGCTTATCTTGGGCCTTCCTGCTTGGAACTTATCCCTGTGCCCAGTGCTATACCAAAGCAATTTGCCCATGGTGGACACTGCTTTAGAGGAGGGCTCTGTAGACTTTGCCAACGGCTCAGTAGGAAATACTTCAAGCTTGTGGGCCATAAGATCTTTGTGACATCGACATGTTACTGCTTTAGTAATGTAAATGCAGCCATAGACAATATTAAATGAGGATATGTGGTCATGTTGCAATATAGCTTTACTTACAAAAAAACAATGGTAGGCTAGAGTTGACCCACAGACTGGAGTTTGTCAACCCTTCCATTAGAGTCTTTTCAAGACCCTTGACTTGCTTGTCTCTTTAAGTTCTGAGATGAGGCACAGTAGGCTTCTCCCTTATTGCTAGAGAGGAAACCATCCAAGAGCATCAGAGCAAGAGGTAGCAGCCACCTCCTGAGGTTTTGATTCTAACTCTAGCATGCTGTGGCCAATGTGCACTGCATATTACATAAAAGAAAGTCAGGCAGGCAGGGCCTATGGTTAGTCTTTTGTTCTGACTGTCAGGAGCATGGGATCGATTGCTTTTATTAGTTAAGAGGCTTTTGATCATGTGCAAGGAGCCTGGGTTTCCATTCCAGTTTCACTTCAGAAGACACAGCATATTGAGGCCAGATGCCAGACTCCCCGGAAAGTCCATGATCCCTACGAGGTTTCTATGGGTTTAGAGCATCTGGGAGAAGGACACATGTTGTACTTCTTTTCTTGTCTTTCTAGAGACCTGGCTCTACCCTATGAGGGGAATCAGGCTAGTATGTGTCCATCTTGCTCAGGGAACGTGCTCAGTACATTTCTGAATGAACAGACAGATTTCAGAGAAGGCACACAAAGCATGGAACAGACTAATATCTCTGTTGTATTCTGTGGAGAGACATAAAAAATTTGTTTCGATTACTTAGGGTTTAGGGTCTTACTTTTTATGACTTTAAAATGTAGCCCACAGTTCACACAAGATCAGAGGTGGTTGAGGAAGCAACTACCACAAATGGAAGCCAATAGTTGGGCAGATGTCATCATTTCGAATTAAGACATAGCCTGTGATGCCAGTGAGACAGTTGTAAAACCTATCATTTGATTTTTCTATACTAACCAAAGTATTCCATTTGAATCACCTTTATTGAGTATGGTTGCACACAATAAAATATATTTTACTTACATTATGCATGGTGCAATACACTGAAACATGTTCTGAAGTATATTATGCGTGGTTTATCAAGCTTCAACAGTGTAACCACCACACCACCAATACAGAGCATTCCATTGCCCTGGAAGTTTCCTTGTATTCTGCCAGTGAATTCTCCATTTTGGCCCCAGGTCATTACTGACCTGCTTTTTCAAGACTGTCTTTTATTAAACACATTTTCCTTCATGATAAAAGTAATACATATTAACTTCAAGGTACAAAAAATATGGAAAATTAAAACAAAGAAAGACAAAATCTTGGGAAATAACAGTATCCAGACAGTCAATATCATTATTTAAATTTATTATCTTCATGTCTCTCTCTTTTTTTTTTTTGCCATTCCTGTGGCTTGAGCTCAGGGCCTGAGTGTTGTCCTTGGGCTTTCTCAAAGCTAGCACTCTACCACTTGAGCCACAGCACCACTTCTGGCTTTTTCTATGTATGTGGAGAGCTGAGGAATCGAACCCTAGTCTTCGTGCATGCTAGGCAAGCACTCTTACCACTAGGCCAAACTCCCGGCCACCATGTCTCTCTTTTTTTAAACCCTTTCTGTCCCCACCCCTTGCAAAATAGATACAGGATTGCAATTTAGCCATAGCTTCCATGATAATTGCTTATGTGTTTGAACTCATCATTTGCTCACAGAATCTGACTAATTCCTAGGTCTTGAACAAAGACAGTTCTCAGTAACAGAATCTTGGGTTACTATTAAGACTAGATCTCTTTTCTCCATTATGTTTTCTAGTTAGTTGTTTCTGTTATAAAAGAATACGACAGGGATTTTGCATAGTAACTTTGCCTTGTATTCTCCTTGACCTCCTTAAAGTCTGTTATTTCCTACAGTTTTTAATCCCACTTTCCTAGAGGGTAGATTCTACTATCCTAGAATCTACATGTGGAATACTTACTTTTGAAATAGTCATTTGGTTTTATGCTTATTTACTTATTTTGTCTTATTAGGTGGGTTAAATAAGAGTGGTAATAATTGGTGTTCTCATCCTGTCTTTAAAAAATATTTTTATCTTTCCTCAGAAAGTATTGCCCTATATCTTTTAGTAAGGATATTTTTAGGTTAAAGAAATTAAATTATATTTCTAATTTAAACATAGAAAAATAATTAGAAATGTAGTCAAAGACTTAAGTAAAATGTAGTAAATCTGGCATGTTAGAAAAATGAAAATCAAGAAATAGTTGATTTTTTTTTCAGGGCTTGACCACTATCCTTGGGCTTTTTCAAGGCTTGAACCACTTGAGCCACAGCACCACTTTCAGCTTTTTCTATGTATGTGGTAACAAGGAATCGAACTCTATTCTTCATGCATGCTAGGTAAGCACTCTTACCATTAGGCCAAACACCCAACCCCAAATAGTTGATTTTAAAAGTAAGTTTTGGTGGACCTATGGTATAGCATTACTTTGCAATAATTAAATATCCTCTTATATATTAAATTTATTGACATAGGAAAATATTTATTAGATCTGATGAAGTGCAAAGAAGTAAAAAAAATGTTATCCTTTTTGTATATAATTACATGCATTAGCTATGGTTGTCTCCACAGAGTAGAAACAGGAGTATTTTTCTTTCTTTCTTTTCCTCCCAATATTCATATGATGAATATTTGCCATTCAGAAACATACCCTACTCATAGCTTCATGATAAGTCAATTTCCTGTTTTTATAGTCATTAGGACAAATACATAAAGCCCTGTAATCTAACTAAACTTTTAATAGCAGGGATATATTTATCTCTGTTCCATTTGTCAGCCATCAACTCATCTTTGCAAATGTGTTGAAACACTCCCATCAGTAAATCCTTCCAGGAGTCTCAGAGGCCACAGGTGGAAACTAAGTTAACAGAAAACCATGTAGAAACTGGTTTGCAAATACACACAGTTTGCAAACACACAGGGCAGTCAATCTGTGTTATCTCAAACCAGTGGTGTGCTAGTAATGTTTGACCACCCAACTCTATCTCCCTCTCTCCTCCCCCCTCCTTCTCCCTCTCTCCTCCCCCCGCATATGAATTAGGTTATTGGAATTACTCTAAGAAGAATCCACTGTAGACCTGAAGTCAGCACCACTATTTGACTGGTCTCTAATAGTATATGCTGTGCTTACACCAAATAGAAGGTAAATTTTTAGAAACTTTTATAGAAAATTGTCCACAAATGATATTCTTGTTGAATGTGAGTTTATTTTTTTAAAGGCTGATGATTTCGTATATCACGTCAAATTTCTTTTTGTATTAATTGACTTTCCTTAAGTGTGACAATTAGAAAGAAATGAAAACAGGGTCCTCCAGTATTAACATGAAGACAGCAGGGTGTCCTATGGGGTAGGCAAGAGTCAAGGAGAAGACCTCAGTGAAGGCAAGATACTCAAGGGAAGAGGTATTCAGGTTGGCCTTTAGAGGATGGGCAAGATGGTACCATACAGAGGACTTTTAGATGCCTCCTGTAGCTGTGAGGGGGTATTCACGCTTGGTGTGGATATGTTGCTCTCTGCTCTTACCACATATCCTGTCTACTCCAAGCTCTGCACTAGGAGCTTCAGGCAAATGCTGGCATTTAGGGATGAATGCTGTCATAGGAGTTCAGATCCCCATTCTGCTTTCAACACAATCTCCTGTGCAGTACCAGGAGGCTTATTGCCCCTCCCATTAGACCTAGACCCATAAGAACCATGAGGGGAGGGCTATTCACCAGATGGTGAATGATTCATAGTTCAGGCCTGGCAAATGGTTTGTCTCCAACAAAATCTTTAGCGAACAAATGAAGTGAGTGAGTTTTCATTTTAATACACCCCCTCTAAATGAAGGAGTCAAATAAAATTGTTGGTTTTCAAATCATGAAGTGTAAGAGCTTACCCAAGGGTATTGTGATTCAATAGGCAAAGTCAAGCCTCCACTCCATGGTCTCTGTAGGACTTCATTTGATGAAAGAATTCCAGTGCTATTTTGAAAAATTCCACAGTAGATGACTTCTAATGAAAGGCCTCTTCTAACTTGAATGCCTTTTAGTCTATGTGGGTAAGAATGCAAACAATAGAGGCCATACAATCATTGGCTTGAGTAGTCACAAATGCACCAACATAGATACAGGGACTCTAAGGATAACATACAGATAACATACAGAATATTCTCCTATCGCTAGACTGGAGGGACCATTTGGCAGAACTCTAAAATAATGCTACTGAATAGACTTTAGAAGAAGGACCTACTGCCCCTAAAAATGAATGTATAGTTATGTCATTTTATGTCAATTGGGATAGCTGTGGATATATGTGTTATAGATATATATCTAGTGGTGGACAGAAAGAGCACCCCAGCAAAGTCTTGCCATTTCAGAGGCTTAAGTTAAGAAATTCTTTATGCTTATGTATTAAGAAGTCAGGAGCAAAGGACCTAAGGCTAGATCATTTGTTCAAAGCAGCCATTACAATGCAGGCTTATAGCATGTGGTCCCCAAACAGATGCTCTGTTTCAATTCATGGCATCTGCTCTCCAACAATGTGGTGCTGGCTGAGTCTTTCTCTTGTTAGTGGGAAAGTCATTTTTCCAAAAGTTCCACCGAGTGAACTTCTACCTTCGTCTCATTGTCCAGAACTATAGTGCATGGCTAATGTGGGCTGCTAGACACCTAGGAAATCAACTTTTCAACTGGATGGTCAACAATGGGATTGTGTTATTAAGAACCAGCCCTGAGACAGGCAAGGATTCCCCTTCCCCCTTCCTTTAGGGCTTTGCTGTAGGGTCCTGGATCTCCACCAGCACCCAGCATTTGAAGAGATGCTTAAGGGCCCCACTGTCTGATGCATGAATGAAACTAACTGCCTCAGGATCTCTCATCATCATCTAATTTCTCCTCTCATGTCCTCTCTGTCCCCTTCAAGAAGGGAGTATGTTGACTGTTTGAGAAGCAGCAGAGACCATAATGCATGGGAACCAAAGCTACCATGTCTCTGTGGCCACACTGTCACGTCTGAGACAGTAGCTTCCAGGACATTGACTCCATAGTCAGCTGTCCCCTCACTGTCATCTGATAGCTAAGGCCCTGATGTGGTCTTGGCAAGGAGCTGTGAACAACCACCTGTAATACAGTACTGCCTCAGGCTCAGGCCTTTTGGATACTGGATGTACTGTACATAGGAAAACCAAACAAGGCCTTTTCCTATTCTCTATTCCCTATTCAGCATACCAGATGCCCTGACACTGTCTGCCTACAGAGAGCATCACATCTCTCAAGCTGGGACTCATACCCTGAAGATTTCTCTTGACTTTAGTTTCCAATCCCAAGTTCCAGGCTTATGTTTCTGACCCATAGGCTCTAAATCAAGGTCTCAATGACCTCTTCTTTGGGTCAATATGTCAGAAAGATCCACAGAATTTAGGGGAATGCCTTCAAAGGGTATTATAAAGGATAGAGGTGATCCTAGACATAGAGGAGAAAAGGGGAGTCAGGTAGGAAGAAAAGTAGACCCTCCCAGTCCTTACCAGCCACATCACCCTCCAGGGACCTCCATGTGGTTAGCTATCCAGAAACTTACCAAGTTCTGTCCTTTGGGAGTTTAATGGTGGTTTACTCAGCCCTTCTCTACCACCATAGGTTGAAATCTCATCTATAATCATGCATTGGTTTTCCCAATGACTGGTCCACTTCCTGAAGCTATCTGTCAGTCCCAGTTGTCATTCATCTCATTAGAATTCAAAGGACACTTTTATTAGATATAAAGCATTCCAAGAGAGCTCAAGGATGTCTTTCACAATATCACAACAGGCTATAACTCACTATGGCAAATGCTCATGAGAAGGGAATGGGGAGAGTCTCCACATTTCCATTATTCTGATGCAGACTTAGGGTGAGTCTGAGAGACTGGTCCTTGAAATCCCACCCAGAAATACCCAGGTATCCCTGCAACCAAAGAATACCAATATCCTGCATGGCTTCCTTAGCGATGGCAGGACATCATGAGTCACCCCCAAATCAAGTTCATGAGGAATGCAAATGAAGAAGCTATTAATCACTTTCCAAAAGTACTCTTCACTTTGTGAGTTGTACCAACAATTCCTTTAAAAGGCAACATCCTGCTTCGCATGCAATTCGTCTTTTTCAAATGGCACCCAGGAGCTTTCAGGAAGACAGCTAGGGAGCCAAGTGAAGAAAACCTGGGCTGTGGGTTCTTCTCTTACTCAGCCATCACCACCACTGCCTGCAGCCCCAGAGTTACCAGATCCCTACTCTATGTGACATTTCAGAGAGGCCCTCCTAAATGAGGTGGTAGCCCCAATTCCATTTCTTCTTCCAGGATATCTTAGAAACTACAAAGAAACTCCATCACAAAGTGCCCCCTGGAGGAACAGTGTCCATGCCCAAACCAAGTGATATACTGTTCACTGTAGATCTGAGATCTCCTTCTTCTCCTCACCCCCACACCCAGCCATGGTCTTAGCACAAATATCTAAAAAGGCCAGTATTTTAGGGGCTGCCGATGAAAAGGAGGAGGAGAGGAGAGAGGAAAGAGAGCAAAGTTTCCAGGAAAAATGAAAATTCCCCCCATTAAACATGCTTTTATTTTTAATAGAAACTCCAAGAAAGGCATTTTTTGGTCAGTGTCTACAGGGTTCTCCAGGGCTCTGACTTACTTGAACTGTAAGAAAGAATGACAAACATAATGGACATATACCCTGGGCTTTCTCGTGGTGGAATTGACTTTATATATATTCTATATCTTCATGCTCTTAGATCCGATCTTGGGGGGTGGACAAACATGGTCATTATAGCTCTAATTTGATCTTTCTTTGTGTGTAAGGCTAGTGAGATGAGCTGCACAGGTGACTGGAAGCCCTAATCTGGACTAATACCAATAGAGCCAGGCATCAGGGGGAATGGCTTTGGTTATAACAGCCTTGTATAAGAAGCTGTGATCATGTCTGACTTTACTAACAAGTAGGGGTGTGTGTGTGTGTGTGTGTGTGACAGAGAGAGAGAGACAGAGAGACAGAGACAGAGACAGAGAGAGACAGAGACAAGACAGAGACAGAGAGACAGAGAGAGACAGAGGCAGAAATGGAGGGGAACAGGGAATAAATTCTATCTTTTCTTTAATCTCACAAAATTCTATACTTCTATAAGGAAATCATTGAGCCTAGCATAGAACCAATAAATTCTGGAATTCATTAAATTCCTTCATAACTACAGAAGGCTAATATTAAAGGCTGTCACAGCATAGGAAGGGTGATAAATCACAGCCTTGCTTGAGTTATGAAGTCTATAGTAAAATAGACCTAAAACATATGAGACATCAAGAGACCATACAGCCCCCCTTCTTGAGGACAAGGGATAGGGATTGGGGAAAATCGGTAAGAACCAGTAAGGGTATAAAGAACTCTGTTTTGGCCCCCAAAGCAGCCAGAAAGCCAAGGGGAAAAAAAAGAGGAGAGCCAGAAAACAAGAATGAACAGCACAATTTCCTCGGGCTTGATTAGATCAAGCAAAAGGATTTTATCAAGAAAGCATTTTGTATCGGGTCCTGTTTTTGTTTGTTGGTTGGTTTGTTTTTCTGCAGGAACACTGATTGCTGCCAATGTTCTTGTCTACTAATTTTAAAAAGAACGAGTTTTACACACTACACTTAAATTGAAATAGAATTTTAAATGATCTGCAACAAAAAGTGGACACCAAGAAAGATAGCAAATTTGTCATAAAAGTAGAAAGGTGAAAAAAGTCCTCAGATCAAGGCAAACAATTGACTCTATAAGGAAATTCAAGGACAGCTACTGGGCTGGTTATTAAACTTAGCTCTGAGAGTCAAAGAAAGCAGTCAAAGCAAAGAAATCACTCAGATGATGATCTAGATCTCATTGTCTGATAAAAGAGAACATTCCTCACTAAAAGACATATTGGACAGGTGCCAATGGCTCAGGGTTGTAGTTCTAGTGACTTAAGAGGATAAGAATGGAGGATTCTAGTTCAAAACTAGCTGGGGCAGAAAAGTCTGCAAGACTTATTTACCTCTCAGAAAAGGTATGCATGAGTTGGGAGTGGTGGCTCACACCTGTAATCCTCGCTACTCAGGAGGCTGAGATCTGAGGATCTTGGTTCAAAGCCAGTCCTGGCACTAAAAGTCTGTAAGTCTCTTATCTCCAGTTAATCACCAGAAAACCAGAAGTGGCACTGTGGCTCAAGGGGTAGGGTGGTAACCTTGAGCTGAAGAGCTCAGGTACAATGCCCAGGCCAAGCGTTGAAGTCCCACACTGACAAAAAAAAAAGAAAGAAAGAAAGAAAAAAGAAAAGCTTAGCAGAGTACCTGAGTTCAAGTGCCAGTACTGACACAAAAACAAACAAACAAAAACTAATTATTTTTGACATAGTATCTTAGTTTTTGCCCATTTGACCTGGTACCTCACTCCATCTGGTCTCAGTCTTTCGCTCATGTAGCTGAGAAGACAAGTGCATGTCACTGTGCCTAGCCTACTGGTTGAGATGGGGGCCTTATGAACTTTTTCCTCTGGGTTAGTCTCCAAACATAATCCTCTTGACTTTTTAAATGCCTTGATCACAGTATGCAAAACAGTTCTCCAAAGAATATGTGGATAGATTGTCTTCATTTAGTCCAATGAGAGGACATCTGGATTGATAGCTAGGAGAATTGCCATAGACTTTGGCAAAATGTTTACAATAGTCTCCCCTAATAAATGCTAAGATCTGGGTTGGAAAATAATATACTAAATGTGTCCCCAAGTCACACAAATACAAAATTAGAGGATGATTTCATGAAACAGGTGAAAGTCTATATATGGGTTTAGAAGTTTCCATGAGAATCTCCAGATTGTGCATTTGGTGTCTTACACTTCCCTAATTTTTATTAATGGTGTGGAAGAAGACATGAAATGTAGCTTTATTGGGTCTGCAGATGGCACCAAGTTGGGAGAATTCATTAATATAATAGATAGCAAAGCTGAAATCCAGAATGTTCTCAACAAGCTGTGCCCAAACCAAAAGGATGACATCCAGTCAGGATGATGATAAACCACTGCCATTGCATTGTCATGGCTGCTAATAGACTATGCAAGTTCCTAACAGAAAAATCTCATTTGGGTGGCACTTTACATGAAAGATATCTGGTTAATTCAGTTGCCCTCCAGCTTAATATGAACTAATAGTTTCAAGTTGTTGCTAAATAAATGAATTCAAATTCAGGCAGCATTTATGGAAGCATTTAGATTTGTGTCTATGAAATGATGTTCCTGGAAAATTTGGAAGTCAAGAGCTTTTAGTAATTATCCAATAAAATAAAAGGGATTTGGTTTTAGGGCTAATGGTACTTGGGAAATTTTATGTTATACGAAATTTCACTGCTGGCTAAGGAGCTTGGCAAATGGAGAAAAGAAACCATAGATACACCAAGTGTCCTACATTTAGCTGATCACAAAGCTCCTGCAGAACATCTTCCTTAGAACATAATTTGGGGAAATGTTGCCTGAAAAGTAGAAGCAATGGACCAGGTGTACTCTGTTTAACCTACCTATATCTCAAGTAATGCATTCAAGCCACATGGATATGCCTCCCTGGACAGTATAGATAGTCAAACTTGAACCAAATAATCCAAGTAGGAAGACAGTTTGCCAGAAAGTCACAGAGCTGAGAGCCAGGAAAGCTTCGTTCCTGGCATGTCTTGAACTGCCCAGTCTCTTTGCTTTTCTGGTCTCTGAATGGGGCAGCCATGACCCTGTCACTAAATGAAAGACTCAGGTGCGGGGGGCGGGGGAGTATTCTCCAAAGGCTTGATAAGCCCAGAGCAAAGATTGCCATGCATGAGACCCATCTCATCCCCATGGTCAGGACACAAGATTCATGTTACCCAGGGCTACCACTGATCACTTATAAGCTGGAGCTCTGACCTCAACACAACCTGTATTGTCCCTGTCTTCCCCACACCAGTCCTACCTGTAGAACAACTTCAAAATGTGGAGAAATCCACTTCCAGTTACCTCCATCCAGACTAGTCCAGACTACCTTGGACTCCCTGCCTGATTCTTATCTCATAAATGACCCCCTCCCCACCAAGAGTTGGCACTGGGTGTGTCAGGCTCTTGGCTCTCAGATGGCAATGGGCGTGCCTGGCTTTCTTTACGCTTGCTTCTGGCTCTTTGCCGGAGGCTTTCCACAGGCAAAGGGGTATTAGGCAGGATAGCTGAACTGCACTCAGTTCAGATAAGAAAGACAGGTAAGCATGGAGGAGCTGATGATTGTGGGCCTGAGTGCCCATTTCTCAAAGCAGAGGGACATGGGAGATTTGAGGCTCTGAATTGATTTTTAAAACAGTGGTACTCCCCATGTGCAGAGGCCTGAAGAAAAGGGTCTATAGGTAGCAAAACTATTGATTACTATAATCATAGCGAACATTTATTGAGGGCTGGCACATCTAGGCTCGTATTTAGTCTTTGATAACACCAGGCTATAATCTCCACTCTACAGAGGAAGAAATTGATGCTCCAACAAATTAAGAAACTTTCCAGAGTTTTAAATCCAGGACTTCTAGCACCATAACAGTTCTTCTTGACTATTAAGTGGATTGCCTCCTGCTTTAGAGGCCAGTAACCTCCTTGATAAAAACAAGATCTTCAAGCTGGCAGTCTGTGTATGTGAGGAGGAGGAAGAGGACAAAATGAATAGATTAAATAATTAAATGACTTTAAGTGAGCTCTAGTAAAAACTTCTCAATGCTATCAGGATTCAGATCGTTGAAGTACAGAGGTCTCTGATGATTGGAGACACGGGTATAAAACCCAAGCTCCAGGGCAGAAGCTCTGTTCCTTGATGGAATTGTGGCTGGGATGATGGCTGTCAGCCAATGCCCTCTGCTAGGGCAGCACCGCTCCCTGCACTCACTTGGTCAGCTTTGTCCCTGTGATGCTGTGAAGAGAGAGTATGAAGGTCTAGAAAGAGGAGAGACTTCCTTTGTGCATCCCATGGCTACTTACCTGACCCTAGCTCAAACCTGAGGGTAGCTGCCAGTCCAGAAACAGGCAACACTGTGAGTTTGGAGACACTTTGAGGATGTGTGCCTATGTGCTTGTGTAACAGCTGGGTCTATTCACATCAGTTCATACCCTGCCTTACTCCATTGACTGACAAAATTTTGAGATAGTTCACTTATATAAGTAGAGCTCTATGATTCCCTCTATGACTCATGGGAGGAGCTGTGCGCAGGTGTGCACACAAGTACATGCATGCACGCGCGCGCGCGCGCACACACACACACACACACACAATCTTCCTTTTTGCTATATTTTCAAAGATGTTTTTCAAACCCAAAATGTAAAAGGGATATACTTTTAGAATCCAGAAGTAAGAATTTCCCGTAGGAGTTAACTCACATTGACTTTAGGTAGAGATGGCCATTGCAGGACCAGGCTCTTGTGAAAGAGACAAATTCTGGGGCTTCTTCATTTTCCTGAGTTTGGAATTTAATACTTCAGTCATTGCACTTCAGTCATTCACCAAATATTTGCTGAGCTCTTGTTTCATGCCAGGAACATATGAAGGGCACTTGAATTGAGGAAACTCTGGCCTAGCATGCTCTTCTCAGAACAACAACAAGAGTACATTGTGAACATCGATACATAAGACCTCTGAGACTCATAGTCTTATTCACGCCAATGGCCTAACCTACTTCTACAGACTGAGAATAGGTGTCTCTTCTCTGATTGCTTGGCCATCAGCAGAGCGTGGATGCCAAGATGGATGAGGACCTAGGTCCAGCGGTGAATTCTAGTTCAGGCAGTCAGGAGAAGCCATCTACAGAGGACATTATACAGTGGTCACTGCAGGAAGTGGTGTCAAAGCTGAAATTTCAAAGATAAGAAGGAGCCAGGCAGGAAGAGTAGAGCGTAGGAAAGGCCTGGGGTAGATGGAACAGTATGTGCAGTCCTAGGAGAAGCCCGAGAATGAGAGGAAGCTGGCTAAAAATAGTTTCAATAGGGTCAGATCAGGCAGGACTGACAGGCCAGAAGCATATCTCATTAAAGGGCCGGCCTAGCCTTTTTCTCTGTGTGGACGTGATGTTCTCTCTTGTCTGGGACCTTTGCCTGACTCGCATGCAATCCTTTATACATAGTAGGTGCTGGAAAACTATGAACCAATGCTACACTATGGTTAGGAGAAGACAAATATGTGCATAATGCCACTTGCTTGAGGTTACTGAAACTCTGTGCCTCATGTGAGGCTAGTTCCTGTCACTACAAGGATGATGGAGTCCGGAGTTAAGTCACCTGCTGTTCTTCTGCCACATTTCCTCTGTTTCAAGTGCTTAGAAAGACCCTAGTTAAAAAAAAAAATGCAAATTTCTTCCTTCAAATCCAATGAAATGGATCTCCAAGGAATTGGAACTCTTACCATGAGTATCCTCTCAGGAGCCCCAATATTCCACATGAAGGTGAAAGTAGGGTTCTGTTGGAAGAACAATGGAATCATTTGAGCCCATACTGAGTTGCTTAGCCTCATACCCACTGGTTCAAGGATCAGCTTCAGATCCCAGGCAGTCTTGTAATGGCAGATTCTAAGGTAGGTAAGTTTCTGTTGTCTTGTCACTGAGGAACTCCCTCAGCCCAATCAGTCTCCAGCAAAGCAATGTGCTGGCACAGGAGGAGAACCGAACTGGAGACTTAAGTTGTAGCCACAGCACTAAAGGAGCTGTGGTACCTTCGGTAAGTCATATCAAAGTCTGGGTTCTCGGTTGATCTTATGTGGGAAATGAGTGGGCTTGTCTGGGCTAGGTGGTTGCTATGCTCAATCAGGAGACCTTGAAGGCCAACAAATTCTCAAGGGAATGGCCGCCATCTTGGTTGGGAGCTTTCGCTAACACTGTTGACATTTCAGCAATATCTTCTTCATCAATATCGTTATTTGGCTGTATTGGTGTCATTTCTCTTGAGATCCCCTCAGTGTGAGTTAGAGATATTGTTTATCATTCTCATCTCTCCCTATCAGATCAATGAGCCTGTAAATGTAAACTTGTGGAATATGCCCTAATGGATTCCTACTACCCAGTCTGTTGGGAGCCAGAGTGGAATCAAACTGTCCTTTGATTTGCATCAGATAATTGCTTTATTGCTTTATTGTTTTTTGGCCTTGTTCTGTTTAACTGATCTGAGATTTACCATATGAATGTAACCCCCAACAGTTTCCTGATTTACCATCTGGATGTAACACCTGGCAGTGCCCTGGTTTCAAGCAAGTATATAAGCCTTGATTTGGAAATAAACTGGGCTGTAGTCTTAAGCTCACCGTCTTCTTGGGCTGCTGACTTGGGCTGTGGTCCTCCCGAACCCCATCTGTTTGTCTCTCTTCTATTTTTTCCTAGTCCCTGCCCCCTATTTCAGGAATCCTGGTTCGCTGCTGGCTGACCCTGGCACCAGTCCATTTTGCACACTTGCACATGGCTGGTGTGAGCATGCTAAATTGAGTTCAGGGGGGAAAAATCTCATTGAGAATCAAATAAAGAACCAGCCAGTATCTTGGCTGTCATCACTCAGACACCAAGAGAAGTTGAGGTTGATTGTATTTCAGGTTGATTTATACTTACTACCAGGTGGTGTGGTCCCTCTGGCTAAATCATCCATTAATGTCCTATCTCCACAGCTTCCCAGGAGTGCGGGGAAGAGAACTGAAGTCAGCTGAGTCTGAACTGATCATCATTTGCTTTCATCTTGTGTCCAGTGGCTAATGATTCCTTGTCCTCCTGAGAGGGCTGGAGCTCTGTCTGCATTCATTGAGGACTTTGCCTATGACCCAAGGGTAGCCTTTGGCTGAGATCAGTCACTGTTCTTCAGGACCATGTGCCAGGCATTAGTCTCTCTGTGTGTATGTGTGTGTGTGTGTGTGTGTGTGTGTGTGTGTATGTGTGTGTGTGTGTGTGCACTTGGGCATGAACTCAGGGCCTGGGCACTGTTTCTTAGCATTTTTTCCCTCAAGGCTGGAGCTCTGCCACTCATGTCCTACCACTTGAACCACAGCTCTACTTCTGGCTTTTTGTTAGTTTAGAGATGAGAGTCTCATAGATTTTCCTGCTTAGGCTGGCTTCCAACCACCATCCTCAGATCTCAGCCTCCTGAGAAGCATGAGTTACCAGCATTCAGCAAGCCATCACTTTTGAAGATGGGAAAGTTTTTCCTTGGTAGCCATCTGTTTGAGATGGTAGTAATAATTGCTTTGGGTTTATTAAGTTTGGAGTCCTTCCATGAGGACTCATGTCATATGCAGAGATGGTCCTCCACTTAAATGACCTTCCATATGCCAAGTGTTATCACATCTGGAATAGCGGTCTATCTTCCACAGTCTACCGAGAGAATGCCCTAGCTATAAACGATTGAGGTGAGGCTAAGTTTTGATGTCTGGAGATGGTGTTAGGATATAGCTAGTGTGCTTTCAAGAAAATAGAATGAAGAGGCACTGGTAGGATCCAGCTGGAAGGCATTGCTCTGTCATCAGAGGCCACCGTGGTCTTCTGTGGACCATCTCCAGATGACTGGATTTGGGAAACCAAAACACCTGCGTCTCTGAGATCTTCTTGCTTGATGTTAATGTGTTTAGTTGACCTGTGAACCATTAGCTTCATTTCAAGTCAGTGCAGAAATTCTCTGCGAATGTCCTACAAGAATAAAAACATCAATGCTAAATGGTAGAGATAATCAGTGATGCTTGGAATGCCTGCTGTGTTTCAACTAGTATGATCAGATGTATATCATTTCCACCAACTCAGAACCAAGTTCAAAACTACATCAAAAGCCATTGTCCCAAGTCCATCCATTTTCCTGAATTTACCACCTCAGAGCTGTTGTACCTACTCTGTATATTATTATTAATTATTATTATTATTATTATTGAGACAGTCTGCTATGCATCCCAAGATAGCTTCCAACTTGTTATTCTCCTGCCTCTACCCCCCAAGGCGCCGAGATTATGGGCATGTACCACAGCACCAGACTCACTCTTCTATTTACTCTTAATTTACACACAATTCTATCAAATGGGGCTATTTAGTTTCCAAGTCCATCGCAGATTAAAGGAAGCAGCTGTACAAGAGAACCAGAGTGTCCACTGGCAACAGAGCTAAGGAGATTTGACAGCCTGACAGATGGGCCCAGCACAGAAGAATGGATCACTGTCGAAGCGTTTTCATGGAGGTGAAAAAGTATTTTACTTAGAAAAATACTCTTCATTTATTCTAAATGATGAAATGTTAAATGGTTTGACATAAAGTGCCACATATATGAGGAATTGCTGATTTTATAAATGGAGTAGTTATAGTTTGGGTTTTTTTTTTTTAGTTGTTGTTGTTGTCTCTGAGACAGGCTCTCACCATGTAGCTCAAGTTGATTTCAAACTTACTCTACTTTTACCTCAGCCTTCTGAGTTCTGCATTAAAGGAGTAAGCAATCATACTCAGCTAGTCGCAGTTTTAAAAGAATTTTGTCTATTCATTTATTAGCCTCTTGGTCTTTGTGTTCCTCCATTATATTTGCTTTAATAAACTAGTCATTGGCTTGACCCATCACTAACAGGCTATAGGAAGATGAGACTATTTATGCCACTTTCTCCATTTCTGACACTCACATGACAATGCACTAATTATGTTTGATGAAGATGGATCAGTTTTCAAGTTAACGAAGCCTGAGGGAGCCCCATCTGGCTTTCCATGGTCAACACTGACATCCAATGCCTGCCATGTGCCCCTTTCCCTCTTTCAAATCTGCGCATCACTGGGGCAACTCAAAGGTGACCTGTGCTCTGCTGACCTCCCCCTGCAAAGGTTAGTACTAGAGATCCACCCTCCCTCCATCATCTCCTCTCCCTCATCTCCCCTCCCTCATCATCTCCCCTTCCTTTTTTTTTTTTTTTTTGCCAGTCCTGGCCTTGAGCTCATGGTCTGAGCACTGTTTTTGGGCTTTCTCAAGGCTAGAGCTCTACCATTTGAGCTACAGTACCACTTCTGAGTTTTTCTATGTATGTGGTACCGAGGAATCGAGTCTGGGTCTTTGAGCGTGCTAGACAAGCACTCTACCACTAGGCCAAACTCCCAGCTCTCATCCCCTTCCTATCTCCTGTCACTTCAGGCAGAGGCAAGCAGAGGTCTGGGACAGAATAGACTAGATAAAGGTGACGGCAGGGTGAGGGTGAGGAAAAGAGACATTGGCAGTTAAGCGAAGCCTAAAAACTACCTTGATTATGAATTAGGGATGTGTGCAATCACAGAGGGGCAAAATATCAGTCCTGGGGTGTTGAGGCAAGATGGAATTCAGAAGGTCAGGCCATTCGCAAGTCCAACCCAAGCAGACCAATCACTTCTCACCTGTCAGACTCTCTGAAGGAAAAATAACCATTATAAAAGAAAATGATGGGCTGGGAGTTTGGCCTAGTGGTAGAGTGCTTGCTTAGCAGGCATGAAAACCCAGGTTCAATTCCTCAGTACCACATATGGTGCTGTGGCTCAGGTGGTAGGGTTCTAGCCTTGAGAAAACCCTCAGGCCCTAAGCTTAAGCCCAAGACAGGCAAAAAAAAAAAGTAATTTTTTTTTTAAAAAGGAAAGAAAATAACAAGCTGAGGGTCACTGGCTCGCTCAAGCCTGTCATCCTAGCTACTCAGGAAGCTGAGATCATGGTCTGAAGCCATCTGAGACAGGAAAGTCTGTGTGATTCTTATTTTCAGTTAACATCCAGAAAACCAGAAGTGGTAGCCTTGAGTGGAAAAGCTCAAGAACAGTGCCCAAGCCCTGAGTTCAGGACCCACAACTGATCACACACACACACACACACACACACACACACACACACACACACACAACAGTAGAAGAGAAGATTGAGGATTATAACCTCTACTATATTTTAAAATCCATTTTTCTTCTTTGCTTATTTCATGCTTTTTAAAAATACAAATTCAGTCACCCTAAAGAAACTTCTGGATTTCAGGTGGTGCCCTGAGCAAGGCAGTCAGCAGCCAACTGTAAATAGCACTGCTTTTCCAGCTGTCACCATGCTGGGTTGAAGAAATGACTTTAGCCTCCAGGGTTTTCAATCTCATGTTTCTCCCAATGAAATATATGTATTTATAATAAGGAAAAGGAGGGAGGGGGCCACATGAGCTGCATGTAGATAGAAGTGGGCCAGCTCGGCCTGACTCCATGGGGAAGAAAGATGTGTGTCCTGAGGTCAAAGATCTTCAAAGTCCAATAAGAATAAAAGTTAGGAGTGGCTGGGAAGGACTATTCCAGCAGTGTGAAATTAGACTTTGGTTTATTCATTTGTAAAATAGCACTGACAGCCCCAACATCACAGGGTCATTACGGAGATTAAATAATGCCAGTACACTGCAGGCACCAGTAAATGAGGCTCTCCTGTGGCTTTTTAATGATTATTATTACTTATTTTTATTTTTTTGTCTTTGAAGTGACCCCTCTTCTGGAATACTCAAGGAGATTTATATAGATATAGATATACACCCACACATATATATGTGTGTGTGTTCTCTTCCTCCTCCCCCTCCTCTTCCTTCCCTCCCCCTCTCCCCTGCTTCCCCTTCCCCCCTTCTTCCCCCTCCCCCTTTCCCCCTCCTCCTCCTCCTCCTCCCTCCTCCACCTCCTCCTCCTCCTCCTCCTCCTTCCTCCTCCACCTCCTCCTCCACCTCCTCCTCCTCCTTCTCTTCCTCCTCCTCCTCCTCCTCCTCCTCCTCCTCTTCTTCTTCTTCTTCTTCCTCTTCTTCTTCTTCTTCTTCTTCTTCTTCTTCTTCTTCTTCTTCTTCTTCTTCTTCTTCTTCTTCTTCTTCTTCTTCTTCTTCTTCTTCTTCCTCTTTCCATATCCCTTCTCTGAACATATCATACCTCTTTTTTGAAGATGGATTGAACTGGCCTGACACTCATGGTAGGAAGGCATGGCAAGATGGATAGATGTGTATTCTGGAATGCAGTTGCTCCCTGTGGACTTCTGCTCTACCCAGATTGGCTGCTTGTGAGTTCTATTGGTGAGCCCCTAGAGTTGATGAACCCTAGAATTGTGAGGCTACTCAGGAAGGGAAGTGAGCATGCATCTGTTTTTATTAAAGAACTTATTAACATTGATTTTTACATCTATTTCAAAACATCTGTTTTATCTAGGTGTGCCTATGCTTATTCAGCCATTGGAAGGCAAACTCCTACAATGGGTCAAATGCCATGCTAGGCACTGGTACACTGTCCAGGGCAACACAGACGATTGACAGGTTGTTTTCCATGGAGACACAGAGAGTGCTGCATGACCACTGAGGACAGGCTATCCTGAGAGACTCAGAGTGGCATCCTGGAAATGCACTGAGCCATCTGAAGTGAAAAGGAGGCACTGGACCAGACGATGGGAGATGGAAGGGATGGAAGACACAGTTCAAGTGGTAGACTCCCTGCTTAGCAAGCAAATAGATAAGTAAAAATAAGCAAAATGAAATAGAACTCTTGCCTAGCAAGCACGAAGCCCTGAGTTCAACTTCCTGCACTGCCAAAATTAAAATGCAGTAGTAGAAAAATAGAAAGGCAAAGATGTCCTAGGCCAAGTGTACGGCCTCTGGTGCCTGTGGTAAAAGAGATCCTGACGCTAGCAGTGAACTGGTGGTTGAAATACAATGGTTCAGAGGAGCTAGGATTTTAGCATTGTCATAAGAAAGAGCAGCGTGGGCTCAGATGCTCAGACAGCCGAGCCCTGATCCCTAACAGGCCCTAACCTCAGAGGCTGAGTGGTACATCCAAGAACTCTGAGTCTGGGCAGGAGAAGCCAGTACTTTGCCTCAGTACCTGCAGAGCTAGCAGGGGTGAGGTGAAACAAATCCTACATGTCCTGCTGGCACTTCTGCTTGAACAACTTCATTTTTCTGAATTGCTCAGCTTCATCAGCGAACTGGTGACAAAGCCGGGCTCACATGGCTCTTGCAAAGTGTTAAGAGAAGGGGAAAATGATAGCACTTGCAGTTTAGCAACCCAGCTCCCCTAGTTCCTCAAGGAAGGCTCTTCACGCCCCCAGGCCATGGTTGTGGCATCTGCAGAGGCTCGTGCTAACACTAGATGGCACACGCTCCCTGCCCAAAGGCTCCTTCAGCGCGACAGCACAGATCTTCAGTGTCTCAGCAGAGCCAGCCTGGGGAGTGCTGGCTAATTTAATACTCTGATTTAGCCCAAAAGGCCAGCCCCGTCCCCACAGCGAGCCTTTCTCCTTTCCTGAACTCCTTTTTGTTCCTCCTTAACTTATTAGTGAATATATTGTGATTGTTTCGGAGAGGGGGGAGGAACATTTATTTAAGAACCTTTCAAATGCATTTCCTTGAAGAACACGGCAGCACCCAGTCATTCATTCTCCGGTTTCTCCTAGAGCCTAGTTGGTTAGCAGATGAATATTTATTAATTTAACAAAGGGAAGATTTTTACATGAGTTCAAGTGAATCCTCTCATTTCAAAAATCAGACTGTTTGGGTTGCAAACTCCAAAAATCAATATATAAGATTTGTTTAAGGAACCCATGATGTCTCTGAAAAACCTCCTTCTAAGGTTACATGGGTCAGGCGTCATTCCAATGCCAGGCACAGAGCTCTGGACATTTGCATGCTCTGGGCATGCAAAGCCTCTACCTGCACCTGACTCTACCTGTTGACATTCTTCGGCATCATTCTAGATTCTTGGGTATCACACTTACTCCAAGGGAATTCTCTAGATAGGTCATGTTCTAGAGACTTCAGCTTTCATGTTGCAAGTCAAAGTGGATGTACTGGTCCAGTCAAAGGTAGATGATTCTGTGCCAGGCTCACAGCAGCATGTCTTGCAGACCCAGTGGGATGAGCTGAAGGACCCTGGAGACCCCTCTCCCCAAAATTGTTCACTTGGCATTACACACAATTGGAATACTGGGTGTGGATTAGACCTCACTATAGGACTAGCTCGTGCACCCACATTGCTTCTTGTTCTGTGGTCGTTGGTTCTCTGAGTAGCTTTGATGGGTGACTCACACTGAACATTTCTTCCTTGGACCCTGACTTCTGGAGTTAGTGAGCATGCCCTGTCCTGGGTTTCAGAGGAGATCCTGGCATGGTTGCATGCTGGGGCCTCATGTTAACTCTTATTGCAGACTAAGGACCAGAAAGGCAGCTTGGAAATGGCTTGGAAATGGCCCTTGAGATTGTGGCTTGGGCCTCTTCATGGAAGCAAGTCCTTGTTCCATGACCTAGGTGCATGTGCTTTATAAAGAATTCATGTGACATGATTCACCCATGAGGCCACAGGGGGCACAAGCTGAGTCCTTTTTGGATTAATCCTCTTCTGAGCTGAGATGTGAACTCCTGCCTCGAAGGATGGGGACAAAGAGGCAGTAACTGAGGTGTCTGGAAAACCTTTCTGAGTTATTAGTGGGGTTAGCCTTGGGAGTTAAGTGTTCTGGTAAATGGGCCACATATTATGCTGGTTTCTCTGTAGTAACTGAGACAAACAAATAGGAAGATGGCTAAAAACTGGGCGTAGAAGCAGATGGCTTGTGAGACGTGTGAGACCTTGATAAAGAAAGTGAAGCAAGTGTGTGGGAACAAAGATAGCACAGGAGGAAGGAGCTGAGTTGGCACTGAATATTCATGATCCACACTAAATATACATGAGATACAAGAAGCCCCAAGTATTCAGGGTACATCCACAATACAGGAGACCCAGGAGGCACTCAAGGTTTAGCCATTCTATGGTGATTCCATGATGGTCCTATTTCATCCCCTAGAAATGCAGATCGATGCCCCTGGCCTTCAGCAAGACTGCTGAGCTAAGCTGATGGATGACACATTTGCCTGTCCTATGTCTCCAACGGAGCACTGGGTGTTTGGGACTCAGGCACCTTCCGTCATTTGGGCTCCTTGACAAACAACAGCTCAGTACGTGATGCTAACTACACTAGCCGCAGAAAGGGCTGACTTGGCAGAGCCACAGGACACAGTTCCAACCTAGACCTTGGATTTGGAGATGATCCTTCCATGTCTCTCATAATACTGTGTGTCCTCCATGCCATCTCTTTCCTCTTGCCTCTGGGTTTTGAGTGAATTCAATTAGCCATGTCAATCTGAGCCACTTACCTAGGTCCATGAGCCCTTTTGTTGGACGACTGGGACAGCTCACTGGGGATGGACTTGGAGGATACCACTGCAGCAAGGTCAATTCCCCCAGGACCCTTGGAACAGAATGGAGTCAGGCAGAAACAGAAGAATTATGTACTGGCTTCAAACATCCTAGGGCAGCTCCTGTGCTGTGGGTATCAAGTTTGTGGGGAGTTGAAGGGGAGCATCATCCTGCTGTTGCTCTATTGAAGCCCCTCAGCCCCGCTCCTCACTGCCCCACAACAAAGACCAGCTCCTGGAGAGAAGATTGAGTGGGTCCTCTGACCTCATGCCCCGGATGGTTTGATAGGGACACAGCAGCTTCCTCTCCTAGTTCTGAAGGCACAGGGTGAGGTGAACTCTGGCCACTGGTAGACTCATATGCCTTCCTAGCAGCCCAATGCACATTCCACCAGCACTCTCTCCTTCCTGTGAGGAATGAGTGATCCTTCTAGCTGTGTGGCTTAGCAAGCTATATACACACTTTGTGTCTTAGGCTCCACAATAGCAGACATTTGTTGAATAGTGCCAAGCATAGATGAGAACTTTTCCCTTTCCTTCCCCTCATTCTCTCCTCCCCTTCTCTTTCTTCTCCCTCCTCTCCCTCCCCTCCACTCCCCTTTCATGTCTTTCCTTGTCTCCTTCCCTCCCTTTTCCTTCCTTTTGGCTTCTCCTCCTCTTGGCTCCTATTTTTTTCTTCTCATTTCCTCTCCTTTTCTTACATAGCTCTTGGTTTTTAAAAAATAGGCATACAGGCACTGGAAAAGATTCTAACATACGGAGATGAGAATCCAGTTTCTGTTCTTTTCAAAATTTTATTGTTATTGTAAAAGTGGTGTACAGAGGAGTCACAGTTACATAAGTCAGGTAATGAGTTCATACATTTCTTTTTGAAAAATATCACCCCTTCCCTCACTCTCTCCCAGTTTTTCCCTCCCATCCCCACCTACAAGTTATTTGGTACATTTTCAACATAGTTATTCACCCTTTGTCCATTCATTTCTGTACAGCATCTGTTCTTAAGGAGATAGCAGCCTTGTGAAGAAATAAGCAGGCAAACCAGTCCAGCGCTGGGTGCAGAACACACGTGGGGCCTGCAGATCTGCCTGGAGAATCTTGAAAGACACCTGGAGGACATGGCCTCTGGTTTGAAAGCTGAAGACAGAGGTAGGGGGGAATGGGTGCTCTGGGTGGAAGGCAGAGTGGGGAAAAGCGACAGATGCTTCCTAAGTAGGATTCATCAGGAGTAACACGTAGTTGTGTGGGGAAGAAAGCACTCTGGGAACTTAGCAGAGGAAATGCTGGCAGATAGAGAAGTGGGGAAAAGTTGGGGTAATATAAGTGACCTGTTACAGGAAGTGGTATGTTCTCATAACTCATTCCCGAACCTTCTCCCAGCTGTTTCTTAGAACCCAAAGGGTCCTCACAGGAACTTTTCCAGCCAAGTCCATTTCCAGTCCACCACTGTGTCCCAGAACACCCTCAATGACCTAGAAAAAAAATCCCATCTGATAATGTGACAGAAAAGGGGCAGCCTGAAGACACATGGACACAAAAACAACCTCCTTCATCATAGCTGTTCTACCCTGGGGTTTCATAACCAGGGACAGCCCAAGGGAGGGAGGAGAAGGAAGAGGAGGCCTCCCAACTGATTTCAAAGGTGCTCTTCCACTCCAGCTGCATCTCACTCAGTTGGAAAGATGTTCTTGTTCTGTCCACTTTGAAAGAAGAAATGAGAAACCAACACAACAGACTCAGCCAAAGAAGCCAACATTCAGTGAACAAGACCAGATGCTTTTACGCGGACTCATCAGATGCAAGCCCAGGGCCTCTGGAAAGATAGCAACCCCTTTGCTACTGTGGAATCTGAATGCATATAAGGGGACAAAGGTCATCTGGAGGTTTTCTGTAGAAGAAATCAGTTTATTGGTAAGTATCAAAAGTAGGACCCAATCAGGAGAGAGACACTGTATAGGAAGTTGAATGGAAAGGTTTTGAAATGACAACAGGAGCTGAGAAGTTTGTAGGGGAAAACTACTCAATATGATAGTGGGTATAAGAGGACTGAAATTCTTCCTGCTGAGGTAGAGAGGCCCAGAAGACCCCTTTTAATCCCTCCACCCACTGTGGATCCACACCTTATTTTGGAGGGCACTGGGTATTGTTGTGGCTCTCTGAACGGCAGAGAAGTCATTGTGGTATCACCATACCACAGAGTCTTTCCCCTCCTTCCCTCAGGCACCAAAGGAAGCCATTCATAGGAAGATGTCTGAGCAGAAGCTCTGCTTACTAAATGGCCCACTGTAAAAAACGCAATTTCCTCACAGAAAATATTGAAAAGACATATATTCAGGGCTTGAGATTTAATAAAATTAATCATTTTTACTGCTTCATCGAAGACATTCTTAGATGAAATTGACTTTTTTTTCCCTTCTTTTTTACTGCGGGCGTATGGCAGTAAGGGAGACGGTGGCTAGTCGTTGGGTCTGGCGCTGCTGTCTTGATTTCTGTTAAGGCACCCAAACAACTTCCTTCACTGTGGCCTCTGTACCACCAACATAAATGTCAACACAACAAACAAGAGAAATAGCATCTTAGAATGATTACTAAATTAATTTTGATCCCACTGTCTCCCTGAAAGGATCTTGAAACCCCTGGGGTCCACATAACACCCTGAGAGGATTACTGCGTCAAATGACTTGTGCAAAGTCCTACACTAGGAAGTAATAATAAGAATGCATGCATTGCCCTGCTAGCTACACATCCGGGAATGTTTTTTAGCAAACCTGTCACAGTCACCAATACATTGCATATTTCTTCTTTCTCTGAGTGACTGGTACATTGAAAAAGAAGACAAAGAGTCCAGATATCATGTAGAGACCCAGTTGGAAGATGGAGCATTGGGTCTGTTAACCAGCTGAGCTTATGGGCTTGTTGTCAAGTCTGGTTGCTCATGCACAAAGCATGGGCCTGCCAAGTGGCTGGAGGAAGATAGGAGAGGAACTTCCCCAGAGCGGCCTAACAGAACTGGGGGTCCTCTACTGCTACTTACTCCAGCAGAGCTGAGCATGGCTAGTTATTTCCAAGTCAGGTAAGGCTTCCATGAAAATTCAGTTGTAGAACCAGATTTTTAAATACTTCTCATACTGGAAATATTTTTCCCTCTACTTTACCCAGGATCCTCATTGTACCTGCCCAAACAGTCTCTGTAGACAATTTCCTGTCATTTCTTAGATATCTTCGAATCCTTTATCTTCCCTTTGCAACATCCTCCATCATCAATGAAAAGTAATCGCATGCTTGTTTAGACAGCTCCAGTGCACAGACTCTTGTAAATACTCCATCCTTCCTAAGAGCCTGTGGAGGGTTGGGAGAAGAACATCAGATCTCCATAGGGCCACACTGTGATGGGGACATCACAACTCCAGGCTCCTCAGGCCAGGGTACCCAGAAGAGACCAATCTCTGGGAAATTGGGTCCCCACAGTCCTGCTCATACAACATGGGAATTCACCACATCTAGAGTGACCATTTAGTATCTGCCCCCTAAGAAAGACCACCTCTGGGCACCTGGAGAAATAAATCATTGGGTAGCTACGTGGTCTTACAGCCTCCAAAGCAGGATAAGTCAGATCTGCAACAGAACAGGCCTTTCTAGTGATTCAATATTTGTGCTGCCAGATGTGCGCTGGCCTCGTTCCCCTGGACAGCCCTCCTTAAGCAGCAGCAAGCTCTGCATTCTAAGACTTCATAGAAGCAGTCAGCTCTCATTATTACCATCCATCTGTTCGTGCTTGTCCTGACATCACCTCTTTGCAATTGGTGTTCACAAAACGGGCCGCACTGTCGCAGTGTGCAGATCTTCTCATGTTTATTGAAAATGTTTTCTGTTTTGTTTTATTTGGTACTAAGGATTGAATTCAAGATCTTACACTTGCTAGGCAAGTACTCTACCACTTGTGCCATGATTCTCCTACCCTCACTTCTGAAGAGGCTGGGATCACAGCCATGTACCTACGCACCCAGCTTGTTTTGGAGATAAGGTCTCATTAACTCTTGGTTCATGCTGTCTTGAACCATAATCCTCCTATCTCTGTCTCCTGAGTAACTGGAATTACAGGCTGGCACCATCCATGCTTGCTTTACTGATTGTAGTTTTGAGTGGTTACTTCTCGGTGGCTCTCTTCTAGTCACCCCCACAGCACAATTTACTCCTGCAGAGATTTTCTTTCAGGCAGTTAATCCTAATCCCAGTAGGCCTGATCAAAGAGCTTCCCACATCCTTCCTTTCCCTAAACATGCCACACTTGATTTCTCTTAATTTACACTGCCTGCCTTGACTATATAACCCACGGAGCTCATACAAATATCCCTCAAACCCAAACACTAGTTTGTCTGCAGGGGTTTTAAGTACAGTCATTCATTTTAACTTAAGAGTTTAGGATTTTGCAATTGAAACCCACTCCTAACAAACACTTACAATATATATATGTATATATTTATATATATGTAAGCAGATAAATGTTGCTAATAGGCATTTAAGAGCTAATTTTTAGAAGAAACAAAACTTTCACAATAAACCATAGGCATTTATCTTCCAGTCTAAATTCCCCCACTTAACCTTCCATATTTGAGCAGTTTCCTTGGGGGGATTATCTGTTTGTTGCTCCTGGCTTGGTGTCTGAATTGTTTGTAAGTGTTTTCATTACAAAAGCCCCTTCATTAAGCAAGTTGGCCTTTGAAGGAGTCTGTGTGCTTACAAAACCAAAACAAAAACTAGAGGCTCCTAACTTAATTGTTGACTTAGTTTACAAGAGTTTGCTCAAAGGGATTGGGATATTTACATATTATGGGATTCTGGAATCTCTTTTTCGTGTGTGTGTGTGTGTGTGTGTGTGTGTGTGTGTGTGTGTGTGTGTGTGTGTGTTGAGAGGGTTTTTAACACAGCTTCCTAGGTCCCACTGTCACTTTCTTCACTTGAATACATTTTACTTTCACAGCATGTCACATTCCCCAGATTTATATATGGTTTGATGTTGGAGTCCTTTTGGAATGACTGGTTCCCTGGATTTGCCAAGGAGGCAACTTAATTCACAAAAAGCTTCTTCTGGGCCTGGAGTTTGGCCTAGTAGTAGAGTGCTTGCCTAGCATGCATGAAGACCTGGGTTCAATTTCGATACCACATATAGAAAAACCAGAAGTGATGCTGTGGCTGTAACCTTGAGAAAGCCCAAGGACAGGGCTCAGGCCCTGAGTTCAAGCCCCAGGACTAGGATGGGAGTGAGGGAAGTTTCTTCTTTGCTCCTTGTTATTATAAAATTGATATACAGAGAGGTTACAGTTATATAAGTCAGATAATGAGTACATTTCTTTTTGGAAAATATCCCCTCTTCCTTTGATCTCTCCCAGTATTTTCCTCCTGAGCCCACCTACAAATTGTATAACTCATTTTCAACATGGGGTCTAGCGAGTATCACTGCTTCATTTGTTCCCCCTCAATCATGTTAATATTCCTCATCCTTCCTCTCTGTCTGTTCTCTCAGACACACATCCAGTCTCCCATCCCTGGACATAGATCTGAAAAGGCTGTGTCTGACCCGGGCCACATGTGTGTCTTATGAAGAGGAGGGTGAAGGAGTGAGCATTTGGTTTACTGGTGCTTGCATACACATATTAATTTTCGGGCCTTCATCTGCTTTGGTAGACAAATCACAAACATTTCAGTGAATAACCACGTCTGTTATGCAAATTGGTTTCCGTCTGCTGGTCTGTTGAGAATAATCTTCCGTAATTACAACAGTTATTTACTTATGGGCAAATCAGCTTTCTTACCACCTTCTGCATTCGCCAGAGGCCTCCACCTGCTGCAGGATCCCCAGTATCTGGGTGAGACGGTGGGCTCTGACCTAAGCCTATGGTCTGAGCTGGCAGGCCCTGCGAGCTAAGGGATGCTCAATGACTTCAGTCAAGGAGTGGGAATGAGACAACCCAGTGCTTCTCCACAGGAAGGTATCTAGGACCTAGTCCTGCAGGATTTTGTAGCTAGTTGAGGAAGCAAGTCACATGGAACAAATGGAGGATAATTAAGCCCTCGAAGGTATAGTTCTTCTTAAAATGGTTGCTGTGACTATTCAGCCTGGAAGATTAAAGTGTGGCCTGAAGGATTTGGAGATGCCTTCTTGAAGAGGAACTTGTCATGGGTTTACAAAGACGGGACACATTTCTGGAGAGCTTCTGATGGAAAGGCCTAGAGCAGATGCCAGAGGAAGGAGTTAGTATCACAAGGCCTGTCAGGATCTTGAATAGTTGCCTTTGTCCTCACCATAGAGAGGGAGGTAGAGAAATAGAGGCAAGGAGATTGCCTAAGAAAGTCAGGAAGGCAGAGACAACATTGAAAATTCAGAATCAGAAGATGATGGACGAAATCTGGGTGAGTCCCACGGGTCCTTGTTATCTGTGGTTTATGTAAAATGTCTGCAGTTTCAACAACTGTGGGGACTTTTTTTTTTAACCTATACTGAACTAGTTTTCTGTTCATTATTCCAATAACAATGTAGCATAGCAACTCTTTATATTGTAGCACCTATTCATACGAATTAGGCATTCTAAGTAATCTAGCAATGACCTAAAGTAGATGGGAAGAAATGTGTGGGTTCTATGCAAACAGGATGCCATTTTATCAAGGGATGGTGTCACCATCTCTTGCTGTGTGGGGGGGGGGAGGGTCCTAGACCAATCCCCATGGATACTGAAAGGTGACTGTACTTGAGGCCTGACTTTGGGATCTTGATCTACGGGGAAACAATGTGGAGAGGATAAACCAGATGAGAGGTGTGGGCCCGGGAGCATGGCTATCCTTTCCTTTCTGCTTCTTTTACTTCTTCCCTTCACAGCATATAGTTTTCACAGTTGAAATGCATAAGAATATGACCCCCTAGGGTAGGACAGAACTTGTTCTCCATATTTGGCAGATGAGGAAAACAAGACCAAGGAGCAGTATATCACTAGCCATTTGGTTGAGTTATGGGGGGCTCTTTGGATGTCAATCCGTCACAATTAGTAGTAATACTTATTAGGTTAGAAATCATGTACACATAGGAAATGAATGCCATGTTTTCTGTACGGCTCTGAGAGTCTGATTCTGATATAGCTTTGTCTCCAAATACCTTCTGTTCCAACAAGAAAGAATTCAGAGATATTTCTTGGAGAAACTACTGGATTATCAGCTGACTAGCCTTCTTCATTTACCTGGCCACCATATTTGTGGAAATGATTGGAAGTTTGAAAGCCCAAGGCACCCAAAGAATATATGTCACCCAGAGGCTACTAAGAGATCCACTACGATCTGAATGGAATGACATGGTCTTTTCTCTCTTATATGTAGGAAGTAGAGGGCAGGACTGGGGGGCTTCATGAAGAAGATAGGTGAGTAACAGAAAGTAAAGCTATACTGTCTTCTCTGTGTGGAAGACATAATGTCAATAATGTTGAGACCCAATCATACTTAAGCATCACGTAGTATTATGCAAGTAGAGACTTGTCTATTGTTCATACATTTATTCAGTGAGTATTTATTGAGCAGTGATTTGCAGGCCAAGGCATGCAGATCTGAGCACTCAGAGATGAGCACACATTCCCCTTGCTTTCCATGACACATAGTCCAGTCAAGGAGAGTCAGATGTTTCTGGAGCTAAAGTCAGTGCAGTCCTCTGGTGAGGGGACAGTGTACAGGGTCATGAAAATCTAAGGAGGGCTCATAATTAACGGTTGGGAAGCCTTGGAGAAGGTGACATTCATTCACTCACTATAAAAGCCACACTGGTTTATTGGCCGTTACACATTTCTTTTCTTCTTCTTCTTCTTCTTTCTTCTTCTTCTTCTTCCTCTTCCTCTTCCTCCTCCTCCTCCTCCTCCTCCTCCTCCTCCTCCTCCTCCTCCTCCTTCTTCTTCTTCTTCTTCTTCTTCTTCTTCTTCTTCTTCTTTTTTGTTTGGTTATGGGACTTGAACTCTAGGCCTGGGCACTGTTCCTGAGCTCTTTAGCTAAAGCCTAGTGCTCTACCATTTGAGCCACGGCACCACTTCTGGTTTTCTGGTGGTTGATAGGAGATAAGAGTCTCACAGACCTTTGTGCCTGGGCTGTCTTTGCATTGTGGTCCTCATATCTCAGCCTCCTGAATAGCTAGGATTACAGGTGTGAGTCACCAGTGCCTGGCCAATTACACATTTCTTTCTGAAGATATTTGCACTTGCTAGTCCTTAAGGAACAGATGTTCCTGTTTGGCCAAGCTCCTATGCTTGTATATAAAGAGAGTACTTTCTCAAAGGGCCTTCTCTTGACTTCCAGTCCCCAAATCCATGTGATGATTGCTTTGTTATTTATACCTCATTTCTTTACAGCACAAATATATCTGTATCTATGTGAATTTTTCTTGGTGCTAGTCTGGAGTTTAAACTTCTTTTGCTTAAAGCTAGGGCCCTACTACCACCTGAGCCACAGCTCTACTTCTGGATTTTTTGGCTTTTATAGTACTATTTTTTGGTGGAGATAGCCTGCCCAGGATCATTTTGAACAGAGATCCTCAGATCTTAGCCTCCTGAGTAGCTAGGATTATAGACGTGAGCCATTAGCACTCAGCTTCTATATGAATTTTTAAATGTTTACTTTCTCCTTTAGTTTATAAACTTGTCAAAATTGGCTTTACTCTGTCTGACACATAAAGGACACTCAATAAATACTGGGAGGATGTGTGAGTAAAATTACACTGAATTTCAGTGTCATCTTCAAATTGGACTTATATACCTACTTATTTATTTTTACTGGGCCTCATACCTTTTATACGATAAAAGGGACTTTGCAGGGATGATTAAGCAAAGACATTAGAAGTGGGAAAAGTCTCTGAGAGGTTTATCTGAGAAGATCTGAGGTAAGTCACAGGTTTCCTCATTAGAGAATGGTAGATAGTCATAGGGACAGAGGTATGATGACCAAAGCAGACACATGAAGGTGTTAGGCAGTTGACCTTGAAAGTATAGGAAGGAGTCTTCAATGAAGGGGCATTAAGTTGGGATAGGCAGGAAATGATGCTCCTCTGAAGCCTTTCAAATGACTCGTCCTTAATGACACCTTGATTTAGTTCTACAAACTCATTTTGAATTTCTAGCTTGCAGAACTGCCAGAGAAAACAATTGTATTATCTTAAGCCTCTCAATGTGTTTTGTTACAGCAGCAATATGAAACTAATACATGTTGGGAACAAATAAGATAATGTGTGAGAAGACTTTGGAAAAGCACAAAGCCAGCAATCATTGTTAGTTTATGATGGCTCATCCCTTGTTTATTCTCTTTCTGCACAGTAAGTTCCAGATCCCTAATGAGGAGAGGTGCTTGAAATAATAGTCTTACACCCCAAGGAAGGATACTTTTTTCATGGTTTATAATTGCCATGGAACTTGAAAATCTCCCAGGTCTTATAGCTCTTAATTATGTTCTCATGCATATGCACCAATTACCCACATGCTTGTACCTGGCTTGTTATTACAAAGATAATTTATATATTATATAATAAAGCATATTATATAATATATATTTCCCTCTGAAAATATCCTCTGAGAAATCACCTCCATTGCAATTATCTGCTCGAGTTGGGACCTGCTTGCCAATCTTCCCTGTGCAATGGAATTAAACCTCTGCTCTTATCGGCTCCAGTCCTGGTGTCTGTTTATTCAACCTGGCAATTTTCTTCTTATACCTCTCACTGATTGCAGATGAGGTTTTCAGGGTTCCTATCTACTTTGCTGGATCTAGCCTGCAATCTAGGAAAGAATCAGGGACTGTCTAGCCCAAGAGGTGATAAATGAATGGCAGTGTTGGGGAAAGAAAGTGTCCATGTTTTTGCTTGCTGTTTTTCCTTGTTAGAAGTAGTTTTGTCAAGTTTGTGCCCACTCAGTGCTAGCAGTGTCTTAGAGATAGCCATGCAGGTTACCAGCTAATCAATGACTCTGCTAACTGAAAGCATGTCAGTTTCCCAACTGGCCCTTCTGGTGACTCTAATTCCTACCTGGCTACATTTACTCCCTCTCTGATCCTGCCCCTTTCTTGTCTAGAGGGAAAATGAAGGTAGATCTTCATGGGAGTTCTTCCCTCACACAGACTCATGTTATTCACTAGGTCAACTGAAAGGTTTGTCCTCGGCTTTCCACTGCTAGTTTGGACTTTAAAAGAAAATTTCCTTTGTGGGAGAAGAAATTGTTTCTTTGGAAACTGCACTTAACACATGAGCTGTATTGTACATCTCTGCAGTGAGGTTTCTTATCTGCACAGTGGAATTTGTAACATAAATGTGATGGTGTCAGTGAGAGACTAAATGGAATTAATTCCTAAAATGTTTGTCATTGCTCACTAAAAATATTTCTTCTTTCCTCAGCCTTTCACTTCCATTTTCACACTTGAAATGACATATACACACCCTGGTATGTTTCCTGTAAAGGAAGATATTGAAACTCCCAGTAGCCATGGAGTTAGCATCAGCTGGTCTGGAGAGAAGCCTGCAGTTTGCGTTTTGAGCAAGCCACCTGGGTGCCAATGGTTATCAAGCTGAACTCTTGTGAGACTTTTTTTATGAGGTGAGCTTGGACCATAGAATTTCAGCACATGAATTATTTTCAGATTACTGCTATCACAAAACTGTTTTCTCTTGCAGTTCTGTAGGCTGGGAGTTCAAAATGGATTTTATAGAGTTAAATCAAGGCAGTGGTCTCACCAGGGTATACTCATAATGCCTGTTACACAGGAGACACTCAACACACCTTAGCCATATTGGATGAGTATCTCTGCGCACTTTCCCTGATTGAAGACTATATATAAAATAGCACAGTCATCTGCCTGTCATCTGAGCCTAAAACATCTTCCTAAGGGACAACTAATGCTCCCATCCCCCCGTCCAACAGATCTAAATCAGAGAATCCCAGGCCAAATGTCACTTTCTGGAAGCGACTCTCCAGTTTAAGTTAGCATAGCCTCTCATCAGCAAGCATCACTCAATCACTTCCTTCCTTCCTTCCTTCCTTCCTTCCTTCCTTCCTTCCTTCCTTCCTTCCTTCCTTCCTTCCCTTTCTTTCTTTTTTTCTTTTGTCTTTGAAGGGGTTTGAACTTTGGGCCTGAGAGCGGTTCCTCATCTCGTTCAGCTCAAGTCTAGCACTCTACCCTTTGAGCCACAGTGGCACTTCCGGTTTTCTGGTGCTTAATTGGAGATAAGAGTCTCCTAGACTTTTCTGCTAGGGCTGGCTTTGAACTGTGATCCTCAGATCTCAGCCTCCTGAGTAGCTAGGATTATAGGTGTGAGCCACCAGAGCCTGGCTTACTTCATCATTTCTTGCATACATTCCCTCCTTCAGCAGCTTGGCTGCTCTTGATGGTCTTCCTCTAATCGGACTCAAATTTTCTCTCTCCTCCCATTTCATCTACAAGTATTCCAGTCCCAGCTCTGTCATCCTGTTTGTATTTCCTTCAATAGATTCCTTTTTGTTTCCGCAGAACATTCTAAAGTTTTTTCAGAAAATTGCTTTCATCTTTGAAAAGCCAAATAGAGTCTTTGAACCCAGGAGTCTGAAAGCATCATCTCCGTTGACCCCTTCTTCCCACACTGTCCATTAAAGCCCTTCAAGGCCCCTGCTTCCTTGTGTTGGTAGGATTAAGCCTGAAGTCTTCAATGTGACCTCCAAGACTCTGTGGGCTCTGCTCTTCCCCTTACATCTCTAGTCATAATTTGACCAAAATAATTTGGTCTGGCCAGTAGGTCTTTGCTTATTCTAGCTCATTGTCCTAGCTTAGTTTTCTATATGAGTAAAAATGCTGTTTATTTAGCACAGTTTCCCTCAGGCCCTTAAATTTCCATCATATTTCTTTGTTATATGGTCTCTAAGCTCTGTATTTCTGTCAGTGGTGTTTTCTTACTGCATATGTGTGTATACATCATATATATATACACATGTGCATTAATATATTACATATAGCAATATATATAACTATATGTATGCATACATATACATCAGATGTATAGGTACTTGACTAATATTGGTTACTAAGAGAGCAAGGACTTGTCTGCTTTTGCTCAACCCATGTGTCTTTCACCTAATTTGGGAAGACTGAACATATCCTAAGTGAACATACATGGGGAAGAAATGAAGGAATGAAAGCGTGAAGTTGAGTTTTGTGACAGCAAAAAGCACCTGGGGTCGTTAAGCCTTGGGAATCAAAGTTAGGCAGTTGATCTCTAGTTAGTATGCCAGAATAGAATTTTACTTTTGCATGTGGAAACTAAGATATAACAGACTGCTGGACTACTCTGATTAGTTGTGACAGGAAAATCGTCATTAAGTCCTAGAAATTCTGTAAGAAAGTAGGTTTGGTTGATTAAATGTTTCATAAAACAGACCTGGGAAAACAAATGTTTCACAGTGAACAACAAGGTAGTGGCTGTGGTAAGGCAAAAGAAGTGTGTGTGTGTGTGTGTGTGTATGTGTGTGTGTGTGTGTGTGTGTGTGTGTTGGGGCAAGGCACAGGAGGGACAGAATCCAGGAAGCTCTGGACTGAGCTCACAAACCCTCTATCTAACAAGCGATGTGGATGGGGTAGGCAATAATGGGAAAATAAAGGGCATATTTAGAGCAAGGATGTTCGAAAGGTAGAGGTAAACGTGGAAGGACAAGACAGTATGCTTATTGAAGGTCAGCAGTGCAGATACTGCAGGAAATAAGAAGTCTTGTGAGATTCTGATCTGCAGGGCCTGCCCTGGACCTCCAGAGCCTCTTCTCAGATATTGGCCTAAATCTTAGAGTGAAGAGATTGTCCAAGGCAGTCATAATTTCTCAGGCAATTACTTGGTCTAGGAGAGATTATTGTGCTCAGATGAGCCAATCATTTCTTTTTTGCCAGTCTTGGGCTTGAGCTAGGGGCCTGAGCACAGTCCTTGGGTTTTTTTTTCTGAAGGATAGAACCCTACCACTTGAGCCACAGCACCATTTCCAGCTTTTTCTATATATGTGGTACCCAGGAAATGGGCCAATCATTTCTTGATACTTAGAATTGAAATATTGGGGGAATGAATTTGTCAGAATACAAGCACAGGCCAGAGTTAGATTTTAGGCTAACCAAAATCAGAGGAGTAGAAACCAGGAGACACACAACCAGTGGGAGGCCAAGAAGCAGGCTGTTTGTATCCAACAGAGTACTTCTTTGGCCCCGTGCTTTCCAATTGCTTACCATTCTGCTTCTGGAAGGCCTGGCTGATTCAGGTAACAGTGAATTCTCTATTTTTCCAATCGCTTAAGTGAGTCCCTCTGTGTCCTTTATAATCAAAAGAAATCCAAAAAGTAGTCAGTGATTTAATAAGCAATGGGAAAGTAGTTTCAACTTAAATCTGGGATATATTTGGAAGGACTAACTTTGCCAGAGGAAAGAGCCAAGAAAACAGTCTAAGAAGAGGTGAGGCAGAGACTGGGCACAATGACTCATACTGGCAATTCTGGCTACTTGGGTAGTAGAAACAGGAGAATGTAACCCAGCCAAAAAATTAGTGAGACCCTATCCCAATGAATAATTGGGGCATAATGGTTTAAATCTACAATCCCAAGTATAGAATAAGCACAGGTAGGAAGATAGGAGTCGAAAGCCAACTGGAGCAAAACCAACAATAGCAAAAACAAAAAAACAACAACAAAAAAACCCTATGAGCTCTTATGTAAGGCAGAAAAAACAAGGGATAGTGAATGCTTGGCTGAAGTGGTAGAATGCTTGTTCAAGTGTGGGGCCCTGTTTAAAACCTGATATATATATATATATATATATATTCACATATGTGTGTGATGAAAAATACGGAGAAGAAACGAGATATCATACTTATCTATAATTAAGCTCTTGCATTTATGTATACATTGGTGTCTTAGTTACCTGTGAGGGAGGAAGAGGCTTCTGATCGGTTGTCTGCAGTGGGGATGGCGTGGGATGAATCTTCCCAAGGCTGAAGTCTGAAGTGCAGACTCATCTCTGTCTTTCCTTCTCATCTCTATCTCTACCTTGGGAGATGAAAGAAGTGGTCAGCAAGGAATGAACTGGTCCAGTGTTGTCTTTATCCCAAGAAGAGCAGCCTGGCTAAGCAAGAGTCTCATAGATTCCTCCTCTGCTCTTCTAGAATGCTTTTTTTAAATATATTTTTTATTAAAGAATTTATTGACATTGATTTTTCCATCATATTTCAAATGACATGTTTAACAAACGAGTATTCAAGAAGGGAATCTCTAGATACAATCACTGGCACTTAGTTTTTAGAACATAATCAAAATTAGGCTCAGGGTTTGTATATCATAGATACATATTAATTTATGAAATAAAACATTATGTCTGTTAAGTCCCTTACTGAGGCTCTTGTGAAGTCACATTGCCTATGGTTCTCCGTATAAAATCTCAGCTACCAGCTATGTACCTCCAGATATTCAAGGGCACTCTTTTCATCTGCCTGTATGGTCAGAGAATATTTACTGAGTGTCTCCAGGATGCTCATTTCTGTAGCAGGTGCTCTATGTACTTGACTTACTTGTGTGAAGCAAATAGCTAATGGACTACTCCACGTGCTGTTCTGTTGGAAGGGTTCTGATGCTTTGGTGGGCATTGCCAGGGCAACCAGACCAGGAGTCTAGTAATTAATTAATGATGCTGTAATCACACGCAACCCTCCCTAAACAGAAGAGGAAACTGGCTGGAATAATTTTCTTCTTGATAGGATATGGGTCAAAGAGAAACACATTTGAAGGGGAAGAAAAGTGTGTGTGTGTGTGTGTGTGTGTGTGTGTGTGTGTGTGTGTGTGTGTATGAGAGATGGGGGTGGTGAGTTGTGGATGAAAACAGTTCAATTTCATAACCAAGCAGAGGACTTGCAGCTAGTTGGGTTGTTCTTAGGAGAGAAAGAAAGTACCACATTAAAAGTCTATCAAGGGCAAAGCTCTGGCTCATGGAAATGCTAATGAAGACTCCTGAGAAGATCCATGTAGAAGAGAAAATTTGTGAAGGAAGATGCATATATATATATATATCTGTCTTATATAATTGTTGATATGTGTGTGGAAGTTATGTAAAACTGCCCTGGGGTACTGTAAGATACCTCTGCTATACATGTAATCAACTGCTCTTCTTTTCTTAAGCTAGTTTAAGGGTTTTGGATCTTTTCCTTTCCCTTCCCATCCCTTCCCTTCCCTTCCCTTTCCCTCCTCCTTCCCTTTCCTTTCCCTCCTTCTTCCCTCTTCCTTCCCCTTCCCCTTCCCTTCCTTTCCCCTCCGCCTTCCCTTTCCTCTACCCTTCCCTTTCCCTCCTCCTTCCCCTTCCCCTTCCGCTTTCCCTTCCCTTCTCTTTTAATTTTGTTCCCTTTTTCTTTGGACAACTGGGCTGTGATTTCGTAAATTAAGGTCCAGTACTAGCCCATCCTGGCTTCTTTCAGCTCTTTCGTTGCTGATTCTAATGATTCCCTATGTAATCCTGGAGGATGATTTATTATTGCCCTTCTATCTCATTCTAGATAACAAACAAATCAATAAAATGGGATCTTTCTAGGATTTGTAAGGATTCCTAAGGCACAAATCTCTCAAACATCCACAAGGACTATAAGTAACACCATGGCTTCAGATTATATATTAATGCTGCTGGACTTGACTCTGACAGAAAAAAAAAATTGAGTCCCCTGATGCTAGACATTTGACATTTACTATTTCCTAGACATAAACTCCATTCTGAAGATGAGGAAACAACTTCAGAAAGGTTGTAGACTCCCCCTAAAATTGAGGGCTCCAAGCTACTGGAGATTTACTTGGCTAATGAAGTAGAAACAGAATATGAAAACAATCTGGGAAGCTCATGGAAGAATCTTCCAGAGTTGATCCACACTCCAGTGTGATCTTCTCTGATTGGTAGAGTGAAATCCTGGACTCTAGTTTCAAGGGAGGCTGGGCAGGAAGTAGTTAACTTTCTCTCCTGGCTTGGAGGCTGTTTTACCACTCAGCAAGGGGAGAATTTCTCTGGGATAGAAAGTGGTTCACATATAAGCCAAAGAAAATTCACATGCCCTCTACAGCTGTAAATTCAGATATGTCTAGGTATCCAAAAATCATCTCTTCACATTTTCTCTCCTGGAGTTATTGATGTCTAAGAAGACACTCATTTTAAAAAGTCACTGAACAAATGGAGTCAAGTATTCTTATCACATGTACCATGTCATTAAGTGGTGGGGGTTTAAGAGTATGAAAGGTCCCTTTTTAACTTCTAAGGTGATAGCTCAGTTCTCACAGCCTGAACAACAGTGTTGTTGGCTAGCTTAAGATGACCTCTCTCTCAGGGGCTTTGTATACAACCCAGGAAAGATGAGTTCCCAGTGCCACTTTTAGTCCAGTTGGTGAAACCACAATGGGTAGCTCAGAAGGGCTGCATATGTCCATGTCACAGTCAGCAAATACTTTCCTCAGAGACAGCCCTCCCCCCCACCATGGGAAGGCAAGAGAGAATCAGGGCTTCAACAAGCCACTGTCAAACCCTGAGTCTCCGTGATGAGGACCAACCTAGGGGTGTGTGATAGCATGGCGGGGAGGAGGAAAAGGAGGGAGAGAGCTGCATTTGAACTGATTCTGGGAGGCTTCTGGGTCTCAGATAGTCAGGCCAATGTCCTGAATGTTGGCTAGTTCTTTCCCTGAAGGACAAAGAGATTCTGCTAGTGGTAATTAGGGGAAGGATTGCTCAATGAGTACTGTTGATGATGCACTGGAGGAATTGCCAAGCTGGTCATGAGGGAGGACTTCCAACTGAAGATGTTTAGCAGGAAAGACAGAGTTCTGAGAGAGGTCTTGAGTGGCTAGGAGAGGAGATAGAGAAAAAGAAATGAAGTGGAAGATATGTGCGCGCGCACACACACACACACACACACACACACACACACACAGAGCATGGATAACTATGAGGAGCTAGAGAGAATATGAGTAGTATCCTGTCCCACCTTCTACCACTGGCCCATGGTCTGCTATAATAATCTAGCTTTAGATATTGGTCCTTCCGTGCATCTAAGTTTAAACAGTATTTATTATATTAATGGCCATTTCCATCAGTTCATGCAAAAGAGATCTCATGACTGTCTCTAACACATGTACCTCCCACACACATTCACACATTGTCTCACCCCCACAGTATGTCTGTCACATATACCGTGTCTCTTACACACACCACCACTGTGTTTCTTACACACAACTTGTCTCTTACAGATACACACATAACACACACCAGTGAAAAGTTCAGATCCATTTGCTGCACGCTGGAGATTGCTTTGCCTTTGAGACCCCAGAAGGAAAAACCCATCAGCTGTCAAGGATTTTAATTATTTATTTATTTTTTTCTAATTATTTATTTTTAATTACACAAGCAATGCATGAAAATGCTCTGGTAGTAAAAAATTCATACAATACATATCAAATAAAAGTGTCCCCGGGTAAGGAATTTTAAATAGCTCTGGTCCTCACCCCTCAACCCCCAGCTCTGCCATGAGCCTGTTCTAGAGAAGGGAATGAAACTGGGAGAGGTTTATGGAATCAGAACAATCAGATAATGGGAGAAGCTGGATTCGATTGGGAGCCTTTACTAGAGCTTACTCTTTCTGTTTAAAAGTTGACATTGTCAGAAAGGTGCTCATAGAATTTGCTGTTGTCTCTTAAAAGTGTGCCTCTGTGGCACCTAACACCTCTTTCTACACCATGCCACCTACAGGCATGGAGGCAGGTCCTCACCATTCTGACTGTATCTGGCCATTGCAAGTGGGAGGGTTTTTGTCCCATTTATCTCTCCCTCAACAACCCTCTAATAGTGGGTATTTTCCCTTATGACTCAATAAGCCCCTGTTAAATTTGCTTCAGAGCCAAATGGAGATGGATAAAGAGTTTTAGAAAAGGAGTCAGAAATGCATTGCATGAAAGATCGAGATGGAAAGGATTGTAGAGACCATCGATTTAGTTCTCCACTTTACAGATGAAGACATCACACTCCAGAGAAGTTTAGTCTCATGCCACAAATCACCCAGGCAGAGTTAGCAGTGAAAGGAAAACACCCAGCCCATTTGCCTCTTCCATTATACCAGAGCTGGGATCTAAGCTGCCACTGTGAGATACATAGAGGACGTATACAGGAGACAATCCTTGGTTCTCAATTTCCTTATCATGTCTGTCTACATGAAGGCAGCATTGCTAAGAGGATCAGATGGAGTAAAGGATATTGAAAATCATGCAAATTTCCAGGGATTTTTCAAGTGTAAAAAATGCTAAAATTGGAAGACCAAATATTCTTTCTTTTTTTTTTTTTTGCCAGTCCTGGGCTTGAGCTCAGGGCCTGAGCACTGTCCTTGGACTTTCTCAAGGCTAGAGCTCTACCACTTGAGCCTCAGCACCACTTCCAGCTTTTTTCTATATGTGGTACCGAGGAATCGAACCCGGGTCTTCATGCATGCTAGGCAAGCACTTTAACCACTAGCCTAAACTCCCGGCCCCAAGACCAAATATTCTTAAAGCATGCTTCTTAAAGCGTGATCATCACCCAACTGCACCAAAAAAAAATTCTGAGGAATCTGGCTCAAGGAACATTTTTTCCACCTTGGTAACCCATCAGAGTAGGAGCCCCTTTCCTTAGCAGTATTGGTAATGTCTTACTTCTGTCTGTCGTGTCTTACCTGTCTGTATTGTTTGTAAGATCAAATTTCAGAGACAGTGGGAATTTTCTCCACTGACTTCACGTAGAGGCATTGACTTGACCAGTGCTTCTCAAACTTGGGTGCCTGGACACATGACCCATAACATTTATGCAGGCAGAGGCTTCCAACAACAGAGAAATTCTGATGTCTGTCTAGGCCTGAGACTCAGTGGTTCAGACTGTGCTGACAACAGAGATGAGGCTTGATTCCCAATGTGAGATCTCAACTTTGCATAAAACAAGCTCTATTTCTTAATGATATTCTGAAAACCTTATCCTGTGTATTATTTCAAAATGGGCGGCCTGGTAGAAAATGAACAAGGAAAAAGATGACTGAATGAATCAGGAGCATTTACTAATGAGTCAGGGAAAGCATATCTACAGATATGTGCTTGTATATAAAGGGCTATTCATTTTCACCTATAAAGTATTTTATTTCTTGTAAGAAACTGGCACATTCTCTTGTAGAGGTTTGCTGATAGGGACATAAAAGGAGACATTTACCCTTCTGATTATAAATGTATCAACTAACTCAGGAATTGGGGATGAAAAGGTAAAAATGTTTTGTCAGCATCAGTGAACTGTGATCAAAATGAGTGATGTTTTTAATGAGAAATACGTGATGCACACTTACCAGACAAGCATGAAAGGAGAAACTGAACCGCAGGAAAGAGAAAGAAATCCCCTCCCCTCAACCATCTTTTATTATTAACCCTTCTGGGGCCTTGTGTGTGCCATAAAGGAAGACCACAACCAGCTTTCAGGCAGAGCCTGGTTGCTGCAGTAGAAATCAGCAGGATGCCTCCCTGGCATGCCATAAAGCAGCTCCTCCTGTTCTTATGTAATACGTCTTTGCAGCTTAAACCTTTAATTAACCAGAGATGTCATCAAGAAAAGTTTGCCAGGGAAGAGGATGCCTGGTTTAATTAAAAAGATCTTTAATAGTTATTAAGGAAATCAATTTGGAATTCAGGCCTGAGAGTGGTGATGGGAGAAGAAATCACTCAGAGGAAGTTTCCCATCTCTGTAGCTAAATGGATTTTAACCCTGTGATCTATACTGCCTTCACAGTCCTCAGAGCAGTGGTCCAGAGTATGGAGATGCATGCTTGTCACTCATCCTTTCTGTTGAATTTATTTTGCATCCCAGATCCAAGAGGCAGTTCTGTCTTATGCAATAAAAGCCTAACCTTTCTGGAATGCAGTTATCTGTCCAATCAAAAGAAATAGGAAACCTTTATAAATTGAAAATCTCCTACCTCATAAGTATAAGCGATTTCTTTTACCCAAAGAGATGCATTATTTCTCCCTGAGGATTTGTGCTGGGACTGCACATCAGGCTTCTTTCTATTACATTTCAGACCGGTCTTTTTTTTGTTTTGGCTTTTTTTTTTGGTCAAGCCAAAAAAAGGGATTTGGCTCTCCAGAACACAAGAGAAATATTATTTTCACTTGTCTCATGAAAATGATGACACAAAAGGTGAGATAGCCAGAGGATGAACAAAATAAATTGTCTGCATGGAGAAATGGAGAACACTGGAAAAGAGAGTCTTTTATTTTTATTTTTTTTAAACAGCAGTTTGCCAACAGAGGGATGACATTCATATCATTCTCTGATACAGGACAGTTGAGTTCAAATGTTAAGAGCACTTTTCAGATAATCTATGTTTAATTAATATTTGTGCTACGTGTTGAGAGGGAAATGGAAGATAGGTTCTGAGGATGGCTCCAGAAATGCCTTTGCTGCGGGATTGCAGCCATTTCACAGGTACACTGAAGGGTTCTGACAAGGAGTCATGATAAAAACACAAGAGGTGGAACTAGGACTTTTTACACTTGAGACTTTTTGTTTTGCTTACCAGCTTATACTTTCTGGGAGAGCTGGGGAGAGGTTTTCTTTTTATTTGTATTTCTCATAGTAAATTGCTCAGTGTCTGAGCTCACAGTGTCTTTGATGACTGGTCAACGAACTAGAAATTTCTGGGTTTAGTAGTCCCGCTAATTCTTATCTTGTGAATGATCTCAGGTACCCATAAAGCCTAGGGGGGACGATCACTTTGGAAAATAGTATGCACGTGGTAGGTGTACATGTTAGGTATAGCGTAAATAAGGTATAATCCAAGTTTTATCATGAACGTGTGTGTGTGTGTGTGTGTGTGTGTGTGTGTGTGTGTGTGTTCGTGTACATGCATGAACTCTGGGAGCCTGGGCATTGTCCTTTAGTTTGTTCAGGGCTAGTGCTCTAGTGCACTTGACTGACAGCTCCACTGGTTGCAGCTTCCTCCTCCTCTTCCTTCCCTTTCTCCTCCTCCTCCTCCTCCTCATTCTCCTCCTCCTCTCTTCCTTCTCCTCCTCCTTCTTCTCCTTTTCCTCCTCCTCCTCCTCCTCTTCTGCCTCCCCCCATCCTCCATTAACTGGAGATAAGAATCTCACATAGACTTTCTTGAGTGGGCTAGCTTTGAACCTGGGTCTTCAGCTCTGGCTTCTGAGTAGCCAGGATTACAGGTGTGAGCCACCAGTACCTTGCTTGATCATGTTATCTTGCTGTAGGCAGGTCATAGAGTTTCACAGGGCTGCATTTTCCTCAAATACAAAATGAGGAACATTGAACTAAAAAAAAAAAATGGACCAAACTTTCTGTTTGTCTTAGGTAGGCGTATTTGCCCTCAAGATATGAGATGGTATCCACTGGCTAGATCCGGACTGCAGACATGTTTAGTTTAGCCTACCTAATTTTGGTTTGGCAAAGAGGTGTCTGAATTCATTAACCACAGTTCAAATCCAGGAGTTTTCATGTCATCATCTGGACTTCTGCTTCTGTAGAGAATTTGGGAAGTTCTGGCCACATCTGACCTCCACTGGCCATGTACAGTTGAAGCCAATTCCTTGCTTAGTGCTCCCTGGAGTCCCCTGCTGCTACTCCCTACGGTGGCCTCAATGTGATGACTGAGTGTCTATCACCTGTGTTGTTGATGTGCCTACACCACCATTTCCCTGACATGGCTGCATTTCATTCACTGATACTAGTTTCTGGCCTTTTTAGGCTGATGGACTAGAAGAAGTGGTTAAAAGGATGATTAGAGATTGAGGTCAGGAACTTCTTGTCCTCTGAAGGAACCTGCTTTCTGGGCTTTATTTGAGTGGCTATATGGATAGAACATTTTCTAGTGAGTAGATAAATTCTGAATAGCTTGGACTGAGGGGTGGAGCACTATCAGTTCCTTTTAGAAAGCTAGCTTAATTTGTTCGTATTGTTTCCTTGAATAAACATCTTGCATATATAGTTTACTCAGAATAGTGAATAATAGTACCATTTGAATATGGAGCATATTTCAAACTCAGCACACATATAATAAACAGTAAAGACCCACATTTTTAATCACCTGGGAGAAGCAATGTTCCTTCTAGAAATTTAATACTCCTGTTAGTGGCCATCTAGTTTATGGTTAGAAATAGAACTTTCTTGGAAGTGAAGGGGACATTTTTTTTTCTCTGTGACTTTAATTTTTTGTTTGTAATTTTTTTCTTTTTTTATTATTTCTTTTTTATTGTAATTAATAGAAGGGTTACATTATATTCACCAGACAGAAAGTGCATTACATAACAATCATTGCTACCCCTTCTCATGTTTTTGTTCCCATTTCCCTCCCCCACTCCCTCCCCTTATCTTGTTTTCCCCCCTCCTTATCCTATTTCAAATAAACAAATAAACATATCTACAATATATCAGATAACAAGGTAAGATACAGTAACAATATGAGATAACCAAGGGACAACAAAAGAGAAGAGAAATAACATAGTACATTAAGAAAAACAGTCACTCTTCATATGGCTGACATTTTTTATTAACTATGATAGAAACACAAGCAACCAAGATTGTCTCAAGAAAACTAGGGCATGAAATCATAGAAACAACCCAGATGCCCCACTACAGATGAATGGATACAAAAATTGTGGTACATCTATACAATAGAATTCTACATAGCCAACAGACAACATAAAATAATGGCATTCGCTGGGAAGTGGATGAAACTAGAGCGAATCATGTTGGGTGAGGTAAGTCAAGACCAAAGGAGCAAAAGGTACATGGTCTCCTTGATATGTGGATATTAGATCCGAATAGTAAAAGAGCGATGACTCAATATTCAGGTACCCAAGGTTATTGACATGGTCTTGGAGATATAAACATAACTACATAGGCATAAAAATCTATGATGGGATATATACTCTATAGACATAATAATATATAGATTGATATGTATCTATGACATACAAACCCTCAGCTTAATTTTAATTATGTTGTAAAATCGATGTGCCAGTGACTGCATATAGAGATTGAATAGTTGTTTGTTAAACAAGACATTTGAACTATGATGTAAAAATCAGTGTTAATAAAATCTTTCAAAAAAGAAAGAAAACTAGGATATGGAGTTATCCTGCTCAGTCTGCAATACTCACTAGTGACTGGATACAAAATGTGTCATTGGCTTCTAGAAGTTGTCTTGGTTTGTGGCTGTCCATTGTTGGGGCATGCTTGGTATCTGTGTTAAAGTTTTGGGGAGACTGGAGAGGCCCCAGCACAATTCTGTTTCCTTCTAGGCTTGCTTTGATGTTTTGCTCATGCTGTCATGGTGAAGCCACTAAGAAGGGCTGTCTGTAGCTGTCAGAGGTGCTGCTGGACTTGGATGTCTGGCATGTGGGACCTTGGGCATCTTCATTCTTCTGTTTGTGTTCTCCTCTTTCAGGAGCCCCTCTCCAGATACTTCAGGTCAAAGAAGTTTATCTGACTTTTTGTTGAGCTAAATTGGGTCACTTCATCAATGAGAATTTTGCATTTTTATGGGAAGTTGGGGGGGGTGGGGAGTCTCAGATCACCATCTCTGAAGATGAAACCAATTTCAGTAACCAGCAAAAACCTATCATCCTTGCAGTAGTCAGTCTTTACACTTGACATCTGGATGAGAAACAAAGTTTGGGAGCATTTCAAAATAATGTAAAAGCAGGCTTTTGAAATGCAAAGATGAAATCCTTTTCAAGGAAGCAAATTATACCATGGTACATAAGAAAGAATTTCAAAAAATGGGGGTGGTGAGAAAGGCTGCGGATAGTGCGATGCTGAAAGGAATTGTTTAATGGATAAAGATCCAGAAAGGTGACTTTCACATCCCTTATCCTTTAGATAAAGCCACCTTTCTACTCATCAAAGACGAGAGGAAAAGTGGCCTGGCTTTATTCTTTTGACAAAGGTGTACCCATGTGGCAGACAGAAGAGCTGTGGGCTTGGTAATAGCGGATCCTCATTTACCACTTGGCCTAAATGATTCCATTGCTCACTGTGTAGAGAAGCCCTTACAGGAGACCGGGGAGATGTGGTGTTGACAGGATCTCCAGTGGCAAGGGGAGAGGATCATGGGGGGCAGGGGAACTGATATTTATAATCAGAGAACCTGAACAGAGCCCACTGCAGGGGATGCCAAAGACAGACAGCTTTGAATCTTCACGGCTGCTCTTTTTTTTTTTTTTTTTTTTTTTTTGACTGTTGGGAAACCTTGCCAGGGCTGGGCCAGTGCTATGTGCATCTCATCTCACTGTGCTGCCATCTGCCTGGCCACCTTTCCAGGTGGCCCAACACCTCTACAGAAAACTCTCTGGCCTCCGGAGGCTGGCACTAAGGGCACTTCACTGATTGATGGTAAGATACAGATATAGACACACACACACACACACACACACACACACACACACACACACACACACACACACACACACACACACGGCAGAGAAGAGGGGCTTGGGGAATCTGATCCAAAAGGAACAAAGGCTGCAGCCTCTGCAGTGTGCTGAGTGAGAGTGACAGGAGGACAGCTAAAGGAAATGCAAAGTGAAGTGTGAAAACCCACAGCACAGGCAGCCAGAGAGCATATGCATTGGACTTTCACAGCTTCCTCCTCTTCCCAGCTTACATTTGCTCCATATGCTGCTTTACACAGCTTTCCGGGGCCATAATGGGTTTTATTCCATAGTTTTTATACTAACACGAATGACTCACATCTGCTCCAGAACCCAATTTGCTCTTTAATGTCCTCGGCTGTGAGGAGAGAACAGCTTACACACAACTTGCCAGTGTACCAGGAGTGGTGTAGAGTTCTTATCCAGGGACAAGAAATGGGAGCCCCCGCCTCCAACAAAAAATCAAGATCACAGAAAGAGATCCATTTTCAGGTCCCGGGAGGGTCCTAGTTCAGAACATTCATCTTTTTTTCAATTCCTGCCATGTTAAAAATCTTCTACTAGGCCCTTTTCCTTCCCACATTGGCTGTGATAAGAAAAAAAAAAAGATAGTAAGTTGGATTAACTATCACAGATAGCTAATCTCCCACTGGGCTCTACAGTGTGTTGTGTTATTTAAGCTGTTTATTGATGAGTTTGGACTATCTTCTGAGCGTGGTGACCTCTGGAGAGACTGCGTTCTAGGAGAGACTTAGAGGGCTGTGTCCTGCACAGAGGCTTAGCTGGCTTCCAGATGTGTGAAAACTCACCTGAAATCTATTTCAATCCTAATGACACGTACTGCTTTGACAACCCAGGCTAATATGCCCTTTGGCCGGATCAGGTAATGACACTTAACAAAAATGGATTCCCTTAACAGCTTTCATAGACCCAGGGAACTCTTTCCCACATGAATGGAGGATCAAATCATGATTCAAGCAGCAAGCACCTTGGAAAGAAATTTCTGCTCTCCCAGGCACTGTGGGCCCCACATGGAACTGCTTCCAGCCCCAGGCCTCGGTTTCCCCATATGCTAAACAGTCAGAATGAGGAACCTCAGCGGTGACAGCCAATGTGGGGCTGCACCATCTCGAAAGCTTGGCGGTGGTGTTGTGTAACTGTCTGCCATCTGTTACTCAGAAGCAGCATCACAAAGCGCTGAGCAATGGACTCCTGTGCTGCAGCTCCTGCCTGGAGCTGACAGCAGCTTCTGTGGCCTGCCTCGGGTCCCCTGCAGAGCCTGCTGCAGAACACTTTGTAGGCCCAGGCCTGCAGGTACTGGAGGAGTCTCTGGGAAGAGCTCCGGGGAACTCAGCAGGCTGTAGCAGTGGGCACTCTTGCTGCTACCCACCTTTCCCAAGGTTGGATCCCTTGGCCTTTGTCTGGCCATAGAGGTAGCTTGAGTAGCCTACCTAACCTTACAGTGGGTAGTGTTCTAGTAAAGGCAAGTGCATGACTATTCCCAGCGTTCTGTGTGGTGGTCTACAAGCCATTTTGAATCGGCTCTGGCAAGCTCTTCCTGGCTGCTTGATTTCCATGGATGGTCTTGACCATCTTCCCATATACAGTCTGATTAAGGACTCTTCAGGACTCTGTAGCAGGATTTGCCTGTGGCTAAAAAATAAACAAAACAATGCAACAAATATTGGGGGGCTTTGTTTGGTCCTTTTTCTGGTTACATTTAGTGGAGGCTCCATCTTACTGGAGGAGGAGTTCTGAAACCCTGAGTTACACCTTTCTACCTGCAGGCAGGTATGGACTCTTCCTTTATACTGAGCTACAGTAGCCCATGCATCATTCTCGGGTCCTCCAATGAAAATAACATGGCCACTGCAGCTCCTGTTCCTCAGGCAGAGCAAGGATTTTGCTTTTTTAAGTTTATAGCTAAGAATGGTACCTTGCACCACTTCAGCATTCACAGTTACTCACTCAATTGTCAGAAAGAATGGTCCTAACCTTCTAGGAGTTACTTATGATTTGCACTGCTAGTGATGCTGAACTGGTTAGTATTACCTAGTGATAGGGCCTCTTTATTCCAGTCAACGGAGGCCTACTTGGAGACAGCATTCACAATTTGCTATCTGGGGGGGAGGGGGCGTTTCCCAAGTGCTTTTAATCTGCAAGTAAAAGGAGGATGTATGTCCCAAAGCACCTGGAAAAGGGGCTTCTGAAAGATAATCTACCCTCTTCCCCCCTCCACCGTTTGCCAAGTGACCCTAGTTGTTCAGTTCAATTTTCATTTCCCCTTTCTGGTGGGTACAAAGCCCTGATGCTTATAAGCAGAAGAAAAACCCAACAGGGAGATAATTGCGCCTTAATTTTTAAAAGGACATCTTTAAAGTTAAATTTAGACTAGCTCAGCTTTCCATTAAGCGGAGAGAGAAAAAAAAAAAGTTGTCAAGCACCTGCACCAGGGCCTAGAAATATCCCTGGGGAGTTGGCTGAACCTGACCTTAGACCTGAATAGCCAGGCAAGTGAACCTTAGCAGTTCTGCTAGCCCTGCCAGGCCCTCCTAGGCTCCAGGCGGGCAGACACCGCTGTGAGCGCCACGTGCAGTCCCCTGCCAGGAGCGGGAACTCCTCCCAGACAGTGCCCCGCCTGGTAGAAGCCGAGCCTCCGGCCCGGCTTGCAACTGAAGTGGAGGGCTTCCCGGTGCACGGTTCCGCCTAGCTCCAACCCGGAGTGGTCCGCGAGCTGCGCCCCAGGCTGGGGGCGGGCGGCCCGACTACCGCACGGGGCGCCTGGGTGGGCGGGGGGTGGTAGCACCCCTTGGCCGAATCGGGATCGCTCCCGCCCGGCTTCCCCGGAGTCGGTCTGTCTGTCGGGCCCGCCCTCCCCCGTGCTCCCTCCCATTCGGGCTCCTCTGGGGGTGCCCGGCACAGCCTCGCGCTCGCGATCGCGCCCTCCCCTCGCCTCACCGCTCCAGTCAGTTTGCTTCTCCGTGGCGGCGGCGGCGGCGGCGTGGGGAGCACCTCGGCGGCCGGGGCGCTCTTCTGGCTGGAGAGGGCTCCAGGGCTTGCCTGCCCCTCGGGCCGCTCTTCCCCGCCGCATTCCGGGCGCCCCGTGCTTTCGACCCTTCCGCTCGCTTCTCCACCAAGCGGGCGGGGCGCCTGGCCCGAGGATCCAGCTACCCGGCGCGCACTCCGGGTTCCGGGACCAGCGCTCCTCCCGGGAAGGTGCCCGGGACGACGCCTGCCCCGCCACCCCTGACCACCGGGGGGTGCCCCAGGGACGCCGCTGCGCCCGAAGGCGGCCAAGGTGTGTGTGGGGGGGACCATGAGACGCCTGACCCGCCGCCTGGTGCTGCCGATCTTCGGGGTGCTCTGGATCACCGTGCTGCTGTTCTTTTGGGTCACCAAGAGGAAGTTGGAGGTGCCACTGGGATCTGAAGTGCAGACCCCCAAGGTACGCGGCTGGGCTGCGCGCGGGGCGCGCGGCAGTGGCTTGTGGGAGGGACGGAGGGAAGGAGGGCGGGCGCGCGTCCCTCACGCCGGGCTTGGCGGGCTCCGGGGGAAGCCAGGGCAGGGGTTGGGGGGTCTGGGTGCTGGGGGCGAGCAGGGAACCCGCGTCGGCCGCCGCCGGGATGTCGCGGGCCGCGACGTCTCCGAACCCGTGGGGGGGGGGGTGGGCGGTGGGCACGCGCGCTCGCGGGCGGAGCGCGGCTCCCAACTTGAGCGTCGCGCCGGGGTCCCGCAGCCGAGGGGGCGCTGCGCACCAGCCTCCGGGGCGGGCTCGCTAGTGGGTGGGCGGGGGCGATGCACAGGAGAAGTCTGCGCTGACCTCTTCCCCCGCAGCTGCCAGGCCGGAGCACGGGGGGCTGGAGGGAGTCCGCAGGGACGCTCACGCGCGCGGGACCCGCGGGTCTCCATCCTCCAGGCAGATGCCTTCCTTGCCCCCCACCATCCTGGTCTTGTGCCACTGGCTCTACAGCTGTTCCCCAACCGCTCAGTGTTATAGAAGTTGAGTGTGCTCCAAACACACCATCCAGGAGCCCAAAGCCTTGGTATGGGTGGGGAGTTGGAGAGATGGGAATCGAACTGGCTTTTCCAACTCCTGCCCTGTCAGTGCATCCAGACAGAGCAGGAAGCTTCTTGACATGCGCTCTTCAGATTGAGAGCCCTGGCTCCTCTCCATAGACCTGACCACGGGACTCAGAGGGAGACCTCTAGGGGATTTGCTGGCAGATGGGACATTTATGAACTAGATCCTGAGCAGTCCTCTAGGGAAAGGCTAAAAGCCTTGGAGGGGCTTGAGGCTGAAGAGTTAGAAAGGGGAGAGAAAAATGAGTTTGGAATGGGGGCAGGTTACAAGAGGGCCTACTGTGTGCTCTTTTCATAGGTACTAAGGTGAATAGAGTGGTGATTATCCTTACTTCATTGTCTGGGAAGCAGGTTGAAAGTTTATGAGTAGGCTTAGGTCCACTGAGCTAGTTTGAACTCCTACCTCCACACTCAAGTTTTCCTGTTCTTACCAGGTTGCCTTCATGGATTCTCTTTGTCACTCCCATTTTGGAATCCTGCTAATGCTCAGCTGATCTCAACAAGGCATATTCGGCATCTTTGTGTGCCAAGCACTGTGGGGGGTGGTCAGTAGAAGCTGTTCCATGAGAATGAAGATGTGCTCATCAGCGGCCTTACACTACGTGGTTTACAGGAAGACTTAGAAGAGCTGAGTTCTGCATGGCCAGGCTCACCCACAGGCAGGAGGACAGCCCCGGTAGTGGTGAACGACAGACCCAGGGCAAAACATTCAGGACCAGAGAGATGAGACTGGGGAAAGGTGAGGGGGAGCTAGGAAGGACCTTGGGTTCTTAAGGGGCTGTGGATGTGTGGAATTGTTGGAGGGGCTCAGTAGAAAAATGAAGAAGCCAGATTGGTGATTTCAAACAGCCATTTGTAGCACTGGATTTTTTTTTAACTTCCCATAGATTCTGACCATGGATCTGAAGCCTCCCCCCTTCTCTCTCTGTCTCTGTCTCTCTCTGTCTCTCTCTGTCTCTCTGTCCCTGTCTCTCTCTGTCTCTCTGTCTCTCTCTCTCTCTCTCTCTCTCTCTCTCTCTCTCTCTCTCTCTCTCTCTCTCTCTATTTCCCTAGGTGTTTCTGTTTCTTGTGATGCAGTTAATGATGCCTGCAGGGATATGAACTTTCTTGTTTTGCATTGAACCTCATTAGCTTAAGCTTACTTATTCTTAGTTTACCCCAGGGATTTGGAACACGCTCTTCTTCCCTCTGTGTGTACTTTGTCCTGCCTCCTTTCCCATCTTCTCTTATCCTGGCTTGTGCTCAATTCACATTGATTGATGGCAAGTAATTGCTAGGTTTGGGGCTAGAATTGGGAGTGTTGTGCCCCTGTGTCTTGGCTGTGGTGTGTGTGTGTGTGTGTGTGTGTGTGTGTGTGTGTGTGTGTGTGTGTGTGTAGTACTCTTTAGTACCTAGCTGAGGCAGGATTATAAACTAATGTGTGGTCTCAGATCAGGTTTTCCCAATAGAACTGTGTAGTCATAGAAGACTCCCTTATTCTTTGTCTTAACAACATGGATCCCCCATTTTGTGTATTTATTTTTGTGGGTCATGGTGCCTGAACTCAACCTGGGCACTGTTCCTGAGCTCTTCAGCTCAAGGCTACCACCCTACCTTTTAGCCAAGCCCCATTTCCCATTTTTCTAGAGGTTAATTGGAGATAAGAGTTTCAGGTCCTTTTGTGCCCTGGCTGGCTTTGAACCTTGATCTTCAGATCTCAGCCTCCTGAATAGTTAGGATTACAGGCATGAGCCACTGCACCTGGCTTGTGTATTTTTAATAATCATGAATTCTATAGACTTTTGAAATCTTGATACCTTTTATTGTTGGCTTGCCTTTTCCCCCCTTTGTCTTTTTTACCCCTATGCATGGTCTTTGTGTCGACATGCATGTGTTGTGTGCATTCATGGATGTGTTCTGCATCTGGCAGGTAAACTCCATTGTGTATTTCTATGTGTGTGTATCTGAGGAGAAGCAGACAAAGAGAGATCTCCTTATAACTCCAGCAAAGTTTTATTTCCTATGCCTCCTATGAACAGGCCCTCTGACATTCAAAGGAGCACAGCTTTTACCCAGGTGACTGCATGTCAGGATCACCTGGAGAGCTTGATTAACGTACAGATTCTTGGATTGTTGTAGATTACAGTTGGTTCTGCTGGTTTTGGAGAAGGCCCTAAAATTAGAATTTTCCAATTGTTCTATGTGATTTTGAAGTAGCCCATTGCTGAACAACACTTGGGTATGAGACAAAGAATGCCAAATGTACCAGGGTTTTGATGGGTTTTATTATGCTATTTTCATGTATCCATATGAAATACTGCTACCAGATTCATCACCCCATCACTCTCTTCTTTTACTCATCCCCTCCTAGTATATCTCCCTACAAAGTTTCCTATTTATATTTATGTTATATATATATGTATTTATGGTCTAGATTCTTCATATGAAAGAAAACATGCATTACTTGTCTTTGAGCCTGGCTCATTTTGCTTAACATGGTGATCTCCTTTTCCATCCATTTTTCTGCAGCTGCCAAAGTTGAGTGTGCTTCAGACCTAAGTTCTGGTGAGCATTTGCACTGCTGTTAAGTAATAATCACTAGCATGTGGGTAGCGTCTCACAAATTCATAGACTCCATTTCACATGTATTAGCTCACTTAATCTTCACAATTGTCACATGAGGGAGATAATACTTGTATACAGATGAGACTGAATAATTAAACATTTGGCCCAAGATAACATTTGGCCCAAGATAACAAGGCTCTTCAAACGGTTGTGTCAGGACAAAAATGAAATGAGATCTTTCAGGAAAACTTTCTGGATTGCTAGATGGGACTGCCTAGGTCCTCTTGTACTGGTCAGTCATACTGCCTCACCTGCTTTCTGGGGCTTCCTCCCCTTTGTCCTCAGGGAGCTCCAAAGGGGGTTAAAAGTAAAGACAAGGAGACAGGCAGTGCTTCAGAAGGAATTCCTGTTCTATCCTCCTGGGCATTCACAGGGGCTGCGGAGGCTCCTCTGGCTAGATGTGGCACACTGTGTCAGGGAAGCCTGGTGGCTAGGTGGTCATATATCTGATGGTTATGGCAGCATTGTTTGACAAACTCATTTGCCAATACAGAGATTGTTTCCATAACAGTAGGAACTCAGATTGGACACTTGCTGATCGTAGGAAAAAATTGGGCTTCTAGTGAGTTCGGTACATCAGGTTTTCCTAGGAAGTGGCGTTGCACCATCACAGGGAAAGCTCTTGCCTGGATATGCTAAGGTCTCCTTGAAGTTTTCCCCCTGTTGAGATTTTAACCCCATCCCTGTGTGGTAGTGGAAACAGGGTGATTTCTTCCAACTTTAACATAAAGGCTGTTGTTGACACCTGTATAACAAAAGGCATATTATGAAGAGAAAAGCAAAACAAATTCTTTTGATTATAGTCCTTCATGACTGGAAAGCCATCAGATTGAGGACTGAAAGATCCAGGGTGAACTGTCTGTTTATATGATAAGGTTTGATTGAGGATGGCCAGGTGTTGTAGAAGTCTCATGGACATAGGGTGTGATCTAAGGCTAATAAACAGAGTGAGGAAACCAGCAGAGCCTGTGTAGGTATTATTTTAACCTCTCTCAGTGCAGCATTTTTTTTTTTTCTCCTGATATGGAACAGGATTTTTTTTTTTCTAGGAAGGAAGGTTTTATGATCTTCTATGAGATAAGATAGGTCAGAGAATTACTTTAGGGCCAGCTGTAAGATACTTTGGAGCACAGGATAAGGGGTGGAGATGATGAGTAGAGTAATAGTTTTAGGCTTTATGGTTTGGTTTAGGGTAAAAGGAATTCTAATTTCTGAAACCTGTTATAGGGAAGAGAAAGTCTAGCTTTCATGCCTTAGTGGGAAAAATGACAGGGCAGGAAAGATTGATACAGAGACTTTGCTTCTGAGGTTTTTACTTTTTTGCTGTTGTTTTTTCAAAAGTGTTAGTCCTGAGGATTGAACTGAAGTCATGGGTGCGGTCCCTGAGATATTTTTGCTGAGGGCTAATGCTATGCCACTTGAGTCACAGCTCTACTTCTGGCTTTTTGATCGTCAGTTGGAGATAAGAATCCCATGGATTTTCTTGCCCTGGCTGGATTTAAACCATGGTCTTCAGGTCTCAGTCTCCAGAGTGAACAGGATTATTGGCATGAGCCAGTGGTATGTATTCTGGGTATAGGAAAGGTAGAAAGGTTCAGCTTATTTCCCAAAGCAAGAGAGGAAGACTTTCTTCCTGCATAGTCTTATTTATTTATTAATTCAAGATGTCCATTTGTGATCACCAAGTATCTTGACCAATGTCATCCCTTTCATTATTCTCCTCATCTCTTCTAACCCCATGCACCTCACAGTTTACCTGTAACATCTTCTGAGAAGTTGGGAATGATGTGGCATTTGGGCTGTTCAATCCTTAAGTTCTGTGAAGCAAGCTACATCCACAGGGGTCTAGTTCAGGGCTGTTCCTAGCCTCTCAGGCCTCACCTTGCTAGGGAAAGTCTGTTTGCCTAATGATGATGTTTCCACAGTGGGCCCAATGTGACCTTTGCCACATCTGTCACAATCCCAGCCATGTGCACAAGGACCAGGCATGCTATTGCACTACTGGTTTAAGAAAATTAATTGGATTTTTTTTCTTAGTTTCAAGAAGGGCTGGTTCTATTAATAGCACAAGTAAAGATTTCTTTAAACTTGACTTTTTAATGTGAATTCAATTTTAATACTGGTTTCCCATACCCAAATTATTCAGCAGGGCTCAAACTTCTAATTGAAATCATGTAACAAGTTTGAAGTTTTAATTCAAATTGTATTTTAGTGATAAATACTCTTATCACTTAAAAGAGCCTGAAAAAAAGGTTTTTCTTTCTTTTCTCTCCTGTCATTTGTTTGCCATTTAGAAAATTATACAATAACTGACAGAATTTTTTTTAAGCAGCAAATTTGTCTCTTATTTCTAAGAAACTAAATTTAGTCCAAGGCTTAGAGCTTAGTAAAAGCAAAAGAGTTTTAGGCCTGAGGGTAATTTTTGAGGAAGGTATTAGAAATGCAAAGTCTTCCAATAAAGTGCCTGGGGCCCATGTACGTAGATACATTCTGTACTAGAAATACAGAAAATAGCTTGTCTTTCTGTACACTTGCCTTAAGTATATGACACTGTTATTTTCTTTCCCATTTAGTAGATAATTTCTCCCATTTAAAAAGTTATGAATTTTGGAGAGAGATCATATTAATCCAGCCTTGCTTGGTGCATGCAGTTGCATGCATGTTGGCCTCTGTCCAGGAGATGTTGACTCTGAAATCACCAGAAGCAGCTCATTATTGAATGTGTGTTTGCCCTGTACAGAGTGCTGGGCTGGTTTCCTTTCAAAAGGTGGATCCCTAGGGCAGGCCTCACAGGTGGTTCTGCCTCATGGTCCAGATGACTGCTTGCTCCTGTAGCAGGCTAGCAAGTGTGCCAATAGGTTAGAATCTTAAGTAATTAGGGAATAGCAAGTCTTCACTTTCAGGCTGGTGGGATATCACTCCTGGGTCTTTTTTGGTTCACACTCGTGAGGCATCCACTTATCTGGTCCTCTGAGCTGAGTCTCTGCCCATATCCCTGGTTATTTTGGCTTTCTGGATGCACTCTCCCTTCATCTGGATCCTGTTTCAAGGATTTCTGTTCTAGAGGAATCGCTTTGAGTCTGTAGGGAGTACCCGCTCTCCTTGACTCTTGTTTCATAGTATGGACTGGCACTTTTATAAGCAAAGATCAGGAATCTCTATCTCACTTATTACAAGCCTTTCCAGCATGTCCACAGAGCAGTCTTCAGGGCTGCCAGACTGTAATGCCTAAGAGTGCTGTTCTTCACTCATCAGATGTCATTTCCAAGTGAAGCGGGGATGGAGTTGGGTAGTGTCAGAAGCCTGGAAATTCCACATTGCCGCATTGAAATGTCATCTGATTACCTGCTTGGCCATACCTTTCCATCCTGGATTTCCAAGAGTTCTATTCCTTATCAGGCTCCCAGAAACCACTTTTGAAGAAATGTGTAGCTTGTGCCTTTGTCTGATTTCTAATGTTTACAGTTTTGTCATTCTTCCAGAGCATCTCAAAATCCCCAATGCACTTTTGGAAAACAATCTGAATTGGAAAGCAGGGACAGATCGAGGGCTCTGCTTTTAGTGGTAGAATGTGAACCCTGCCATGGCTTTTGCACATCTCACCCTAGAGACCTAGAATGACAGCCTTACCATCTGCTTGGGGAAGTGAGCTTGGATGTGCCCTGTGTCCTCTGCAGCTGGTTTCTGGCTCTCTTCATCCTACGTTATCCCATGCTGGGTGCTAAGCTTCCTCCCACGATGGCCCTCAGGCACTTTCTGCTCACCAGAGCCAAGATACTGACTCTGACCTTCTCTGTAGCTCCCATTACATGGAAACCAAGAATGGTTTTATTCTTCAGTTTATTTCATAGACCTGGCGGCTGGGGCATCTCTTTCTGCCCTTGGCATTGCCAACAGTAACACGGCCTCTTCTTGACAGTGAAATGGGAGCAGCACATTCTAGCACTGCATCTATTGTCCTTCTGTCTGTGGTGTGAGCCAGTTCAGGTTAGTGGTGAATAATTCTGAAGGGACAGAACTTAATGGCTATAAATAATTATACCACAGATACTTGGTTACTTATCTTTTATTTATTTATTTATTTATTTATTTATTTATTTATTTATTTACCAGAATTGCTAGATTAGCCAAAAAGTAAATCAGTCTCTGAGTCCTTAGATGTTGATCGGATTAAGAAAGAATCCCTTTGGGATAATGAAGCTCTCTCTCTCTCTCTCTCTCTCTCTCTCTCTCTCTCTCTCTCTCTCTCTCTCTCTCACACACACACACACACACACACACACACACACATATTCACACACGTGCCCTGGGGAGGTTTGCAGAAGCTCCTGAAATTTGCTGGCTTTGGTGTTTTGGTATTTCAGAATAAATGGCCCGAAATGACCTTCTGGGGCATCATCTTTGCATTTGGCAGCCATCACTGCCATCACAGTGCCTAATGAGTGCCGGGAAGCTGCTAGGGACAGAGGAGGTGGCAGTGATGTGAGGAATGTCATGCCACCTAGGGCATCTTTCTCCTCTTGCTTCTTTGTCCGCCCCCCTTTCTTCTCACATTCTTTTATGTTTCTTTCTTACATCTGCAAAAGGGACTAGTGAGCCTATAGATCCCAGAGCTCTTGGTGCTGGGCTGGGAGCTTCAGGGAAAAGACTGGGGACATAGTGGTGGCTCCCTGTTTCCTAGTAAGCTCTAAGGTCAGGAACAGCCAGCCTCCCTGGTTACTGGAGATAGGGGATGGACTGCACTGGGTACAAAAGGAGTTGTTTCTGAGGGAAGATGCTGCTTTGGGCCACTCTGAGTCATTCAGTGTTTTTTTTTTTTTATCAGCATGAGTCCTTATCACTGGAAATAAAAAGCCATCTGATTCTCTGTCTCCTGGACAATGCTGATTTCAAGTACAAAGCCTCTTCTGCATACCATTTCCGGAAGACAAGATTAGACACTTAAAAAATAATTAAATTCTCCTCATGTCACCTGTCTTAAGTGCATGTACTACAGAGATCTTTCACGAATACACAGAAGGACATAACCTATCCACATGTTACTGCTATTCAAGTCTGAAGGCCTGGATGGAGAGAGCTGTCACCCTAGCTGTACTCTTCCTCAGAACCCTGCCATTCACACCCATTCTCTGTCCCATTCCAGGCCAGGCCAGAGCCAGACATGTGTATAGAGCTGGTGGGATTTGACCCCTCTTGGAAGGTTCTCTCCAAAGAGGTTTATCTCTTATCTTTGTTCTCTCAGAGTCTTGGACATGAGGATTCTACCCCCTCCCCCGAATTGTCTGGCCTAAAGATTTGTGTAGCCTTTTCTGTTCTTCTGAGAACACTCTAGACACTCATGCATGCACCCCTTCCCCCCCCATAGACTGGTCCAATCAATATTTATGCACCCATCACTGGCAGCTGCATCACGCAGGCATAATGGATGCCAAATCCCTTGATGACCATTGAAAAATTAGCGGGTGCCTGTATTTCAGGCCCATTGTTTCCCAGAATCTTGGGGAGATCAGATCACATGGTGCACAGATTAATTAGGCTACCAGATAATTGGCTATTAATAGATGGGCAATTGATGACTGCCAGCTGGGTGCCGAATTGACTAATGTCCTCATGGTGGGCAGGTGGTCTTCATCAGCAGAGAAACTGGCTGAAAGACATGACTAATTAAAAGGACGAATCAGGAAAAGGCAGATAAGAGGTAGCTCTTTTTCCCTGTACCTTTCCTGTGATGCTTTACAGTTTACAATTTATTTCTATTCATAGATGCTTCATTTGATCCTTATTGTACCCATATGAGGTGGATGTTATAATTCTTCTTATCTCCTCAAGTGTAAGAAATCGGAGGTTTTAACAGGAGACTACTTTGGCAAGCTTCTCTAACTAGCCTATAGGCTGAAGCTCACTTGTTTGGCTATAAAACATGTTCATTTTATTATGGCCACACTCAATTTCTAGTTAGGATTTTTTCCCCCTGGGGCAAATGAAATATATACTGTATGTGTATGTTATATGAGTGCTTGCATATGGACAAAATGCTAATGTTCTTGCAGGGAAAATACCCTACCTTTGAGAAAACACCAGCATTGCTTTTCTATCCATGGAATGGGACTGAGGAAGGGATAAAGTGAAATGCAGGACTGGTCTCTAGAGAGGCATGGAGTGCCAAGAAGGCTTTGGATTTTCTTCTAAAACAGGCCAGATCCAACTTATTCTTGGTCTGTCTCTTCTGGTATAGGAAGATGCTAGGGCGGAAAATACAATGCTTGTGTGAGAAGTAGAGGACTGTCATACTGTGTACTCTCCCACCGCCAGTTCTATTATGCTGGGAGCCTTTACACCCCATCCCAGCCTGCAAGGTTTGACTCTAGGAAATGAAGTTCTGCTATCTATCATTTATAAGGGTGCTTCAATTCGGAATTCAACAGAGCTGTGGTGAACACAGGAACTATGAGTTTGGTTCCTTTTGTGATGACTGCATCCTTAAAATAATCAGAAATAGTTCTTTTCTAAGAGGAGAAGTGTTATTTGTAATACTCTATCTCCATTTGAAATGCAAGATGGGTGCAAGAGGAATGACTCCAGGAAAATGGCTTGGGGAGGCACCCAGCATCCTCTTAGCTCTTACCTACTTGGCTGCAGAAGGTCCTGTTTGTGTCTGCTTTGGGGATTAGCCTGTAGGCTGACTACTGATTGCTCATTTGGTCCTGGTAGACAAACTACTGGTCTACCGTCATAAGGCTAATTTGGGGGCTAGGTGTGAGTAAGGTAATGTATAGTCCCAAGCCTTGGGAAAATATGAAGTTAGGGGGTTGCATCTGTCTTCCAGGATATTTTATCTGCGTTTGAAATAAACCATGGAAGGCTCACCATGATAGTAGTTTTGTTATGTGACTACATGACAAGGGTGCTCTACTCCAAGACCCTGAGCTAAAACACAATGTTTTCACTTTTTATTTCTTCTGAGCATGCAGCACATCAAACTGTTGCACTTTTTATTGTTTCTCTCTTTCTTTGTTCTCCTTTCCCTCCCTCCCTTCCTTTTTTCTCTCTTTTTTCCTTCTTTCTGTCTCTCTCCCTCCTTCTCCCCTATCGCTCTTCCTTTTTCTTCTGGAGCTCACTTTGTAGAACAGGCTGGTCTAGAACTTGTAATCTTCCTACCTTTGGCTTTTGAGTGCTGAGATCATAGATGTATACCACCACACTATATGTAAAGTGAGATTGGAAGGTAATGCAAACCAATACAACCTTGGTATTTTCACTCTCTACTCAGACACCTTGCTTACTTTCTTATTACTTGTTCAGTTGATCAGATCAACATTGTAAATTTCCTTTACTCTTCTTACTGTTTTTGTGCTACTTCATACTGTTTCTGCATTTCTCTTAAAAGTGATCGTATACTTTGAATAACTTTTGGTGTGTTTACTATAGCTGAATCTGCACGCACACCTGTAATCTTGCAATTTCAAACCCCATAGAAATGCAAGATCACTTACGTGCATGCAAGTGTATGCCACTCCAGTTGGAGTTGCCAAACTGTCAAGGGCAAGATAATATTTATTTAAAATTTTTATTTTTTATTGTTGTTCTAAAGGTGATGTACAAAGGGGTTACAGTTACAAAAATCAGGTAGTAAATATATTTCTTTTTAGATAATTTTCACCCTTTCCCTCACTGTCTCCCAGTTTTTCCCTCTGGGCTCCACCACAAATTGTGTAGGATATTTTCAACATAGTGTCTAGTCAGTACCACTGCTGCATTTTTCACCTTTTATTCCTCCATTTCTGTGTCTGCCCCCTTACCTTCTCAAAGACAGATAAATGAACAAATAAGACAAAAAGAAAATACAAACAACAAAGCAAAAACACCTTTTTTCCATTTCCTAGAGTTGATTTAATTAAATATTGTTTTATGTGATCAGAGAACAGGTATTTTTGCTTTCTTAAGGTTTGATTGATGGTTTGTATTGCAACTACTAAACTACTCAGTTCCACTGTTGCCACACAAAAGACAACAGGTAAATGAGGGAGTATGGGTGTATTCAGTAAAAGCTTACTGAATTTCAAATTGAGAATTCTTTTTGCAGTTTTTGAGGCATCATTCTTTTATTGGTATTATCATTGAATGTTTTGAAATATACAATCTATTTTTTTTATGTGGGATGCACAAAGCCAGGTGCAGATCATATTTGGCCTGCAGACTTTGGGATTCCACAAGTACAGAAACAGAGATCAGAAATGATCTCTGCTGTTGGAAGTCAGATTCATGGTTCTCTGGTTGAGGTTAATGGTTAGAGGAAAGCAGGGGACATTTAGAGGGGACCTGGTGCTGTCCACATCTTAATCTAGATGGTGGTCACAAAGGTGTGTTCACCAGTGAGCAGTCATTGAGCATATTCTGTTTCACATCTACACAAACTTCAAAAAGGAGACTCTAAACTGAGTGTGACTTGGGAACATGACCTAGGTTTTAGCACCTCATGTAAGAGCCCACTCATCAACAGAGTCTATGCTTTTTTTTTTTTTGTGGTTGTGGTTGTGGTTGAAGAGCTCTGGGCCTGGGCGCTGTGCCTGAGCTCTTCAATCCAGGGATATCGCCTTATTCCTTGAGCCACAGCGTCACTTCTGGTTTTCTATGGTTTAATTTGAGGTAAGAGTCTTATGGACTTTAGCACCTGGGCTGGCTTTGAACCTCGATCCTCAGATCTCAGCCTCCTGAGTAGCTAGGATTACAGGCGCGGGCCATTGCACCCGGCCAGTTTATGCTTTTTATAGCCTCATATAAGAGAGTCGATGGAGAAAGTTTTTGGTTTGACTTTGCTGTTTTCCAAATTTTGGTCCTTTTTATAGACAAGCTGATATTTAACAATTAGTTGTGGTACTGGTGTGTTACTGGTATGGTACTTCCAATCAAAATCTATGTTGAGTATTTAGTCTTTTATTTCTGGATCAGACAAAGATTAGGCGTCTAGGAGTGAGATGAGGTAATGGACGGGCATTCAGGACCCTAGAAACTGTGAGTAGGACTTTGGGTGACTTTGGATGCCCCATGCTATAACTGATTTGAAATCTACCCTGTTTATAGGTAAAAGGTACATGGCATACACTTCAGATTGTAGAAAAAACTGATTTATTATTTTTGCATCTAGGGTGAAAGAGTAGAGAAGCAACACTGAACCCCTCACAATCAATCACTAGGTCCTTTCTGCATTAGTCATCTGTTCTTCACAACAGCCTTTGGGAGAGGCATCCAACCCAAGGCTTCAGAATATTCGGTGACTTACTGAAGGTTGGGCTGCCCACAAGCAAGCAGAGGAGGTAGCTTCTAAAGCCTATCTGACTGGCCCCAGAGCTCCTTTCTTCTTTACATTTTACCCTCTTTTCCACTCCACTTTGTTCACTCCAAGCTTCTTTTGTTTTCTCTATACTCACACCAAATCCGATCTTCTGAAAGTGAAGATTTGAGTTTTTTTTTTTTTTCCCTAGCAACCAACCTATGGAGCCTACATTTGTTTTGCTTCCCAGAATTATACTCATGTTGTTTAGATCAGAAACTGCTGAGTGGAATAGTTGCATATCAGAACCCAGCTCTTCCAGGATGAGTCATTTATAGCAATATTCAAGTGTGGGGGGGGAACACCACTTCACAACATTTTCAGAGAGAAATACTTTCTGCTTTTACCCACTATCTGACATGTCTGTTTGAACATGGGTCTGCTCTGAAAGACTGGGAATAGTTCTACTCCTAGACTTCAACGTTCAAAAAGGAAATCAACTAAAGTATCATATTAAGGTGTTTCAAAAAATGCCTGAAGACTGATTACAGACAGGAATGTGAGGAATTAGTCAACAGATGCTGAAAACACCAAGGCCATAATGGATGACTAAAAACTTCCCTACATCACCCCTTAGAGAGGAATCTTCCTGAATCTAGCTTAATAACACCAATTATTTGGTTGTTTGTGCTGAGGAGTTGAAAGCTATCATGTGCTGGTAAAATACTCAGCATGGAGCAGTAATTATAGATCAGCTGATAATAGAGGATGCATTGGTTTGACTGCTAATTAGATTATTAGCACTCAAAACAATTACCTGCTATTAACCATAAAGCTGCATTTATGATTTTTTTTTACTTTTTAAACTTGTTTCTTTTAGTGTGAGCTATATTCTTTCTGTGCTATGACTCTTCATTTCCCTATCATATGAAATCTGTTTGTTTATTCAGGTGCCATTAAACTGTTTTCATTCTTAGAAGGGAGTCAAGAGAGCTGGCATCTATTGAGTGTGGTATATTGGTCCTTGACGGACTATGCTCTTCTTTAGAGGGGAAGTGGGGATTACTCTGGGACCAATTCAGCCTTTGCCAAGGGATCAGAGTCTTTTTGAAGAGTGAGTGATCTTTGGGGGTTTGCATATGAAACCCATGTTCTGTGAAACTACTAAAAAATGACCTAGTTTCTTTGAGGTTGGGCCCTTGTGATTCAGGCCTTTGGGAGGAGGAGAGAGTGAACATTTGGGCCTGTCAGGTGACTGCCTTCCCCCACCCATTCTACTAAATGCAGCATCTGACCACAAGTAGGTTGACAGAATGTCCAGAGCTGTGTGACATGCCAGCTGCTTCCATCCCATGGTAGTTGAGTATTGTAGGTAGGTTCATCAGAAGGGGCTCTTGGGTGTGTAGAAGATTTCTGGAGTAAAGAGACATTCTGACAATGCCTTCCATATATGGCACAGTAAGACATCCCATGTGAAATATGACAAATGAAGTTTATGGATGGCCTTTATTTTATGCTTATATTCTATATAGGAGGAAAAGGTTTCCAGTGGCGAGAGGAGTGTAACTGTCTTCTGAAAGTGTTAAGGAATTTATCAATGTTAAGTCATTCATTCTTTAAAACACTCCATCAAGTGGATGGACTGAAATTTAGTGCCTGGGTAGTCATGCTGATTGCTTAAAGCTAGCTCTTTCCTGATCAAATAAAGCCTGAACTATATCAGTGGCTATATTTTTCTCTTTTGAATATTATCTGTAGATGATGTGTTACTTGTCCTTAGTTTCCTGAAAAGGGACTTGGCCTTCCAAAAGGTCCAATAACTTTCCTAAGTAAACACACCTTGTAAATGGTAGAGTTAAGATAATTCATAGGATGTTGAAGCCTAGTTGGGTGCCACTGCGGCATTTGATAACTACAAAAGATGAGCGAGCTCGTTAACAAGGTGGGGAGACAGTGGGGAAATCTACCTGCCCGAAGCCACTGTGTTATGCTTGTCCATTCATCTAGTAAATCTTTGGCTGTGAGTGAAGCCAAGGGCGGGCTGGGTGCGAAGATGCTGCGTCATTGTCCTGTTCTCTCCCAGGGCAAATTCCCAGGAAGTGTAGAGTGTTTTGCTGACCCCTGGCCAGGTTTGTCTCTAGAACTCTGCTTGTCTTGCATCTAAGCTGAAGTGCTCTATTACTGGAAAGAGAGACCCAAGTCTTAGAGATAGATATATAATGGTAGAAGAGATACACAAAATAGATTTAAAAAAGTCTTTTTCCACTTTTGAGTCAGAGTAGAATCTGAGGCTGAGGGGATGGAGAGAATCTTCTCTGGGGCTTCGTGGGGATAAAAGTTGGACACAATTGCTTTTGAATTTACTTGAGGTTGTTCTGCAAGGTTGACTTTCTTTTCCCAGTCATGTCACTTTTCTGTTAGCTTGGAAAACTGTGGTTGAAGTTTAATCTCATTCTTAAAGCTGTTTCACTAAAATAGGAGCCTGTTCTTCCACAGGGCCTCTTATTAGGAGGAGAAGGATTTAGGGAGGTCTTTTAAAGTCATTTTAGTGATTTTTGAAGAAGCATTTACCAGGATCCACTTGTCCCCAAAGTGGCTGCTGTTTCAGAAGCATAGCACAAGAATAAAGGGAAGAGAAACTAGAGTCTGGAGGGAAAATAGGAAAGTGAGCAACCCTCTTTCATTTAATCATTTAAGGATGCTCTTTAGATTCTGTCCTCTAAAATAGGGAGCAGCCTACTGACAAAATTTAGTCTTTTTTAAAAAAGAATGGCTCATTGGCTCAGGAGTATTGGTGTCACATGTAAATCTGTAAGAAATGCAGAATCTCAGGCCCCTCCAGACCCACTGATTCAAAATCTCCCTTTTAATAACATCCCTTAGCAGTGTGTGCAGTGAAACTTGGATAATCCTTATATTAAGTGCCAGGCTTGTTCATAATAAGAGAATCCTACCTCACAAAATGAGGCCTTGAATTAGTGGCTGACTTTTATACTTTTCTTTGAGTTATATGGTCTGTAAGCTCCTATTCTTCTTTAGTGTAGAGATCCTTCTCTCCTTATAGCCTCACAAGGATTCAGCGCTTTCTCCATGCTAGGAAATGTAGAAAGAACACTTAATTTTCCAAGCATGGTGATCATAGCTGTAGCCCCTAGCAGCCTGCTGCTCTAAGGTTGTTCCTAGGAATGCTAGGCTCAGAGGCTGACCTCCTGAGAGACACCACCAGCCATTAGGGACCCCAGGCAGCTACCACTCTCTGGACTGGCTGTTTCCCATTCTCTTTCCACTCTAATTCCCAAACTCCATCAATTGCATTCCCTCCACCCCTCCCTTCGGGCCCTTGTTTCTTTCTGTGACACAGGCTATCCCAAAAGTGACTGTTGAGGGTTTTCCTGGATTCTCTGCTATCTATTTTGAATACCCCCTCTCCAGAAGCCGGGAGAATTGGGATTACCTGGTGAGGTTGAGGGTCCAGGCAGGCCAGGGAGGAGTGGTGAATGGAGTACAAATACAGACAGATATCCCCATTGTGCTACCACACGTCTGCCATGTTTGATGCAGTTGGAGAGATGTGTGACCAATGTCATCTGGGACAGAACCTCCTTTAGGGTTTCTTCCTACAGGGTAGGAGGTCAGTTCTGTAGTAACTGGAGAGTGGGAAATTGGGCAGGTGTAGGCTGGCAGGGGCTAGGGAGGCCCTTTAGAGGTAGAGGGACTCAGCCAGCATAACCGAGATGGTGGAAACTAAGAGTGGGCCAGATTGTAGCAGTGTGAAAATAAAGACATTTGCTTATGTTTGTTCTATAATGAGAGTGGGAAAGTAAACAGATTTCCTCAGTTGGAAACATTATTCTCCACTCACTGGGTTGAAAGATTTTTAACTGCTCAGACTATGCCAATTGCTTTTTTAAGGAGTAATTCAATGAAATTTGCACTTGCCATTCCCTTGTTCTTAACCTTGTGGCCTACAAGGGAATCACTGTGAAAGTTTTGTATTTCTCAGCAAGGTTGTTTCTGGCTTTTCTGGATTATCTGTTTTCATCTTTAATTCATGTATCTGCTCTTAGAGAAATGTCCTGTGGGAAGTTAGCTTGCTTGTCTTGATTCCCTATAGATGAGACCTTGGCAGAGCCATGGCCAGAGGATCTTAGCACTTTCTGTTGTGGGAGGGGTCTGCTGAGTATCTAGAGTGGAAAAGGTCGGCATCTCTGCACATAAATGGGAAGAAATGAGATGTGTGGACATCCCAGCTGGTATAATTAGGGCCTAGAAAATTCCTTCTTCTCATGTCTAAAGGCCAGAGGAGGTGCTGGTCTTACCTGAGGTGTGTGGGTAGATCCCATGATTGCCCCTCTCCAAATTGCCGTCTTGGGAGGTGAGACTAGAAAAGGATTTGATAGAGCAGACATGGAACTCTACTCATAGAGTTCCAAAGTGTATCCATAGTAGGATATCACTTTTTTGTTTTAAATGGAGACATCAAAATGGGTGACTTCTGTGTGCATATATATGTATATGTATATATACAAATATATATATATATATTTGTATGTACATTGCGCTATTTATTCTCTCCCTGAGTGTTTCCAATAGGTACACTCTCTTTCATTCTCTTCTGGGTAAGCTGTGTATCAATCTGTCCATATACACTCCTGCTTTGTTCTCTGTGCATAATTAGTGTGTAGGCATTTATAAATACTTACAGATCATATATCATGATCAGCCTTTGCCTTGTTTTTTCATTTAACTATACATTTTAGAAATCTTGTTAGTGAGTGTACTATTTTTAACAACAGAATAATATTCCACAGTATAGAATATTTATCTGATCACTTCATTCATGGTTGTCTTATTCTTTTTTCATATATTTTTATTGTAATTAATAGAATGGTTACATTATATTCACCAGATAGAAGGTGTATTACTTCACATGCATTGATACCCTTTCTCATGTCTTGGTCCCCATTTCCCTCCCCCCACTCCTGCCCCTCATCTTGTTTTCCTCCCTTCCCTATCCGACTTTAAATAATCAAATATGCATATATACAATATATCAGATAACAAGGTGAAATACTGTAACAATATGAGATAATGGAGGGACAGCAAAAGAGATGAGAGATAACCGTACATTAGGGACAACTATCACTCATTATATGGCTTTTGTTTCTATATCCTGGAGGTCCTTTCATTTAGCATCATTCTATATGGCCTTATGTATCTAGGTTTTGTTCTATTGTAAATCTCTGCTCGGAGAGCCCAAGGTTTCTACTGATTATGACAAATGAGGGAAACCACTGAGCCTATGTGTTCCTTTGAGTCTGGCTTACTTCACTTAATAAGGTTTTTTCCAAGTCTTTCCATTTCCTTACAAATGGGGCAATGTCGTTCTTTCTGACAGCAGCATAGAATTCCATTGTGTATAAATATGGTTGTCTTATTCTTATGACAGACAGTGCTATAAGAAATATCAATGTACACATGTTCTTATGTATTAGTGCTTTTACTTCTAATAGATTTTGAGAAATAGGATATTGAATAAAAAGATTTGAAAAATTTTACATTAATTGGTATTTTAATGAAAGGCTTTAGGAAAGGGTATAATAATTCTACATATTGGCAAACTTTGAGAGAACTCTTTCCTCAGTATCCTCTTTGTAGTAAATTTTGTCACTTTCATTTTGGTTGTCTATCTGGAATCTAGTCTCATATTTATATTTATATTTCTGTTACCACCTGGGAGGTTGAATATGTTTTAAGATGTTTATTGCTCTCAAGGATCTGCTCCACTGTGAAGAATCTATTCATATTTCTGCCTGTTTTTCTCTTCTCACTGGACTGTGTATGTATGTGTGTATATATGTATGTATGTGTATGAATGTATGTCAATACTGGGATTTGAACTCAAAGTCTGTATGCTTGTTCAGCTGGTACTCTACCACTTGAACCATGTCTCCAGTTTTGCTTTTTGATAGCTATTTTGGAAATGGAGTCTCTTGATCTTTTCTGCTTAGGCTGGTTTCAAATTGTGATCCTCTGGATCTCAGCCTCCTGAGTAAGCTAGGAGTATAGGCATAATCCAATAGCCTGGCAAGACCCGCCTGGTTAGCTGTGAATTCAGGTGTAATTTGGCCAAGTTAGTTATTTTTGAGGTAGTGTTTTGCTTTGTGCCCTGACTAGTCTGGACTTTGACCGTTCCTGTGTGTGTAGCTGAGGTGACAGGTTTACTGTATTCAACCGTTGTTCTCCCCAAGTTTGGGATGATGGTTGTACAGTTCCACATCCAGTAGTTGATTGAGATGGTGCCTCAGTCCTATATCCTCCTATCTCTGGCTCTCAAGCAGGTAGGATTACAGGCTTGAGCCATTGCACTCATATTTAAAATTTTTTATTATTATTCCCAATAAATTTTTTATCAACAAATACCAATTTTTACTTTTTAATCCAATCTGATAATGTTTGAATTTTAATAAGCACATTCCTAGGAACCTGATTGTTAAAATATTTGCATTTATTTTGTTTGTTTGTCTATTACCACTCTCCACTTTATTACTTACACTATGTTGACAAAACACTATCTCGACTTCTCTGTGTTTTGAAATTTGGACATCTTATCATAATCTAGTTCATATGAATTGCTAACATTCTTTTTTGGGATGGTCAAGTGCATCTTCCTGCACAAACATGCTATCAAGGACAAACCTCTGACACAGATGTTTTACTTGCTCATTCCTTTTGGAAGGACTCATTTTATTCAGGCTATATTACATTGAAAGAAAATATGCTTTTAGAAATCTTTAGCTCATCCTAACTTTTTCATCTCTGATTTCTAGGCTTTGTGGAACTCCTTTGATATTCTAGAACTAAACCTTAACATTTTCTTTTCAAGTGTTCCTGTTAACTTATTGTTCTGTTGTGATCCAACTGGTTCTAACTGCAAGGTTGGTCATTTGGTTTCCTGTTTGCATCCCACCCATTTATGGATTTCTGTTGGAATTCATTTGTTTATTTTGGTCAGATGGTGTTGTATGAGTTATATTTTTCTATGAATTCTTCTGGTGTTTCCACAAATGGTTTACAAATAAGAAGGTGGATGCCACCTGGCTTGGCTACCTGGATGTTGGTGAGAGATTTTCCAGTGTCTCGTGGATCCTAGTGTTGCAGATGTTTGGTATTCTTGGAGTCTAATTGCTCTTCTGTGGGAGGTTTTCTGTTTTCTGTGGGGTGGGAGTGTGTGCAAGTCTTTTCTCACTCTTGACACTTGGGCCCAGGGCCCACATTGCTGAAAGTCCTTTCCCACAACTCCTGAATGGAGCTCAGTTCCTCTAATGGTCTTAAGAAGTCTTACTTGAAGCCACAGGAACTTGCTACTTCCAGTTGCTTAATTTTCATCTAGTTTTTGTTTCTTTTTTTCTTTCTAGGAGTATTGTTATTCACCAGTTAAGTCTCCAGAATTTGTTCTCCAAATATTCTTTTTTTTGCCCCTGATCTTTATTTCTTTGTATGCTTGTTCTCATGGTATTTTTATTCTACTTGATCTTCTAAACTACTAATTTAGGTCTCTACAGCAACCATTCTTTTTATCAACTCATCTGTGGAGCTTTTTAGTTTGAAAATCATGTTTTTAGTTGCAGAAAGGCCTTTTTTGTGCTATAATTGAATATCATTAAATGCTGTTATTATTTTTTTGTTTGAGTTGCCCTCTGTCTCTCCTCTAGCAGCTCTTGTTTCATCAACAGCTTCCCCTTCTAAGTGTTCTCTCTGGCTTCTAGTTTCCTTTTGAAGGATTTCTCCTTTGTCAACACAGTGGGGCTTAGGACCAGCTACCAGCTGCCTTTAGGTGAGATCAACAGAGAGGACGATGGGGTTGTAGTTTCAGCTTTCTGAAAGAATGGCACCGTGTGGCCAGTTGTCTGTTCCCTAAGAAGCCCTGAGCTGTAGGCTAGAGAGGGCTTACCTTGGCATTCCTTCTGCACTTGGGCAGAAATGTCCTCTACAATATTCTGATCACCTGCAGGTCCTACAAGGGGGCCATTCACTCTGGAACAAGCCATCTCATCCTTCAGATTCAGGGACACCTGGTCTTCCTTCTGTGTTTGTTACCTGCTACCATTCTGCTGGTCCCTTGTTCAAGTCCCAACACAGACTTTTACATCCAACCCTATAGAACCGGGGTCCCTCTTAGATTCCACACCATACCTGCCTCTGGACTCAGCAGCTGCCAGGCTCCACAGAGCAGCAGCCAACAACACCAGAGGACCCTTTGAGGCCACACTGTTTAGAACTGCTTCAGTGATTTCTCAGATTTCCACAGAAGTTCCAGAACTCTCCACATAAAAACTTGTTAAATATTGTTTTCTTTGTAAAGTGATTAAGGTCTGGAAGGAAAATGAGAAGGCAGAATCTTTTCCATTTACTTTGGATCCTGTGTTCTAACAGAAGAGTTTTAGTTTTAGTTTGGGAAGGATTTTAATTAATATGTCTGGAATTTTCCAGTAATTGCATATGCCAACACCGCTTTATAGGACTGATTTCTCAGGTTATGCCCTTGTGGTGTCATATGGGAACTTCTAGATTTCATCTATCACAGACTAGGAGTTCCAGAAACATATGATAATGAACTGGGGGGAAAAAAGCTTTAGGATTAAAGGGAAGAATTTTGGGAAGAGTTGAAGTAAAATCAGGGACAGATAGAATGCTGTGGGCCAGTGAGGGTAGCACAGACTTTATTTCATAGAGGAAACGAAAGGCCAGTGGTGCTGGTGCACTCAGTTTCACTGGGGAATTCATTGGCCAAGATATTGTTTGATGTCCTATGAACTGAGAGGAGCTAGAACACACTGGGGTCATAAATGTTGACATTTCTCTTCTCTTTGAACACCATGACCTATGACAATGACCTGTAACAATGACAAACTCATGAAAGAAAAATCCCAGAGATCCTATAATAGTGATTAGCTCATGAAAGAAAAGTTCCAGATAGCCACATCTTTTCTAAAATGTTAAGACCCTGTTTCATGCTAACCCTGCCTGCTCTTGTCCTGTCCATGTCTTGAGATCTTCCTCCAGCACCATCAGGTAGCATTTTTTTCATAGCTATGAGAAGCTAAGGAAGTTATTCAGGGTCACATGTCATTCAATAACTTGAGGAATTTTATGTGTGTCTGTCAGGTTGACTTGACACAGACATGGCCCTGTTTTTGGAGAGCCCAGATTCCATCTAGGTGTGGCTTCTGGGGACATTGCTTAGGAAAGCAGCTGTTGTCTGTGTGGGGGCTGGGCCCACAACTGTCTGGGAGGAGTATTTTTGGAGGACTTCTGCTGCCTGGGCATCAGCAAGAAGTGAGGAGGAGTGTGATGGCTTTCCACAAGGCCATGCTTTGATAGAATTGGACTGAGATGGGATCTCACTTTCCAGAAAGTAGGAGTCTCTATGGAACAAGTGGAATACAAATCAGCAAAAAACATCCACACAGAACAATTGGGGGCCATCACCATCACTGACGGCCACAGCACTTTGTAGAACTGTCCTGTGAATCATAATGCACCTCATGATCTATTTTAAAAAAGAAAAAAATGAATAAAACAATGAGAAAGATGCAGAATCAATGTCCCCTATCTGCTCATGGAGAGAACGATCAAACTGAAATTCATCATAAACAGTTACAAAAAAACCCCCCAAAAAACGACAACAAAAAAAACCAGTACCTGATAAGGACCTTTTTCCTCTGAGGGGAAAATAAGTTTTATGCAAGTATCTATTTAGTTGTTTCATCTCATTTCATTTTAAAAGGCAAAAAGGCCTTACGGTGCACTTTAGATGGTCACAGTGATGAAGCCAGGATTCCCAGAGGGATTGGTTCAAGGCTGAGCTTTTGTGCAGTTTGAGCTAGTTTGCTGTCATTTATTTTGGGCTTGATGGGCTGTAGTTTATAGTCCTGCATAAGAGTCAAGGCAAGGCATCCTTACTTCAACCAGCCTGGTGAATAAATATTCAGCCCTCCTTGCCCTGTGGCTTTCTTGCTGTTGATAATGATTAAATGAAATTTCACAAATGTTTAGTGAATAACCCTGTGCCTGGAATTGGGGGGATAAAAGTGTAAACCCTACCTTTTGCCCTGGAGATAAATGCATTCTTGCAGGGTGGCCACCCTGGGAGGTTCCTGTCCTGGTGTCCTTGGGGTTTGTTAATGTCCAATTCTTGGAGCTTCTTTCTGGATTGTGTATCCTGCATGTTGTAGGGATCAACATGGCGGTGCCCCCTACACATATCATGGGTGGTCCACTTGCACTCTGCCATGGAAACAGATAGATAGCCTGCAGTTGTCTGCTGAGCTAACTTTCTGTGTTTGAGACTTAGAGTTTCCATGGTTCTAAACCCTCTGGCCTTGTGGGAACCCTATGGGGGGTAGCAGCAGTTTGCCTAACTCTGCCTTGCAAAATGGGACACAGGAGTGAGGGAAGATTAAAGTGTGACTGGTCCCACGTCATTCAGAGATTTGGGGCAGAAGTTCAAGCTTCCACCTTTTTCCTTCACCCACTGGAGGCAGAATGAGTCATATATTTGTAAATCTGACCTTTAAGAATTCTCTCTTACTGTAGTCCTGGTTCTGGGAATTAAACTCAGGGACTCGTGCTCACCCTTAGCTTTTTCATTCAAGGCTGGCATCGTACCACTTGAGTCACCCTTTCACTTGGAGCTTTTTGCTGATTACTTGGAGATAAGGGTCTCATAGAACTTTCTGCTCAGGCTGTCTTCAAACTATGATCTTTAGATTCTGCTGGGATTATAGGCCTGATCTGCCAGTGTCCAGCAGTTCTTTTTGCATGAATCTAATACCTATCCAGGAAGTGATAGAAGTCTTTTGGAGTCAGTTTTTACTGCTTACGGGGAAAAAAGACCAATCAGTGTACCATTAATTCCTCCACATTTTAGAACAGGTGGTTTCCTGAGCACTGTGTAAGAAAAGACAAACTGTGGTAATTACCACAGGGTTAACAAGGTCTGCAGTAAGAACCAAGCATGCCACACAAGCCTCAATTCTTTCCCGTGGCTGCTCTTGTGGGAGACCGAGTGAAGGACATTGCGAGGGCTGGGCGGCTGCTGGCTGCCTGACCTGCTACACTCTTCCCTATGCACTCCAGTTACCCACTGTGCCAGGACATGTCCAGTGTTCATGCAAGATGACACTGTGCTTGCATTTCCTGCTGAGCTTTGGTTTTCTTGCTTCGAGGTTGCCTTCTGGGTAAGGAGCAGGTTTCTTTCTTTCTGTGACTTTTAAAATCCTTGGATGATTTAATTCCCAAGATGCCTGCTGTTTGAGAGAGATTTTCCTTGGAGTCCCTTGCTACCCATAAGAAGGGCTAACTTTGTCTTGGTTATTAGTGAGCAGGGCCTAGAATAGTGGTTGGAAGGGATCTTTATGTCTACATTTAGAGGAAACAGGTTTAAGAGGCAGGAGGAGGGGAAGGAAGGAGCTGGTGTGGCTATTTAGAACCCTGCAGTATCATTTCCAAAAAGCAAAAAAAAAAAAAAAATAAATAAAAAGGAACAGAAATTAAACCAGTTTTTGAAAGATGAAGCTCAAAGACAAGGAAAGAATGGATTTGCTTTTAACGATTTCAAGTAGAATTGAGGCTGTTCGTACGATTGTTGAAAATAAAATTGGTTAGAAAATGATGTCAGCAGAGAGTAGACACAGTGAACCGGGAAAATAAATGAGCCTGAAATCACCTTCTATTTTATAAATATTGTTTCTGGAGCTAAGAAAATTGAGATAGATTATTCCTTTTTTCCTCTCTCCCAAGCCATGGGTAGAAGACGCCGAGTATCCCATTTGGACCTTGTGAAGAACATCTCATTCTTGCCCTCGTGCGCTAAGTAGCTTTCTCTGCATTTAGACACACTCCATTTCCCTTTCAAGGACCACTATCAGCAGTAGCCAATTACAAACACACCTCATAACACATTATTGAGACACACAGCACGCAAATAAGCTGGAGAGATGTTTAATGATTGTACCACATTACGTCCATTACAATCTGTCCTCACTGCTGTAGGACGAAGGGCCAGTTCCTGTATGAGCTTTCCTGTACCTGTTTGCTTCTGCATATTTCCTTCCCACTGTGTCTTAATTAGATATAAGTCAAGCCAAACCAGTTTACACTTCCGGAGAGAGGCGGCAGAGGCATTGCTTCACATTCTGACATTCCTCTTTTAAGCCACAGAACTCCTTTTCTTCAGTGTTCTAAAAGTATCAGCACTATTAGCAGCCTGAATTCATCAGAGAACAAGTGTTGATGCATTTTTCCAGCTCAATGGGTGGCTTCCTTCTGTTATCTGTTTCTTGGGGAGAGGTAAAAGGTGGGCAATTTAGAGAAATGTTACATAGGCAGTCACTCCTTCCACTCCTTTATCTGTAGGTTTGATTTTGTACTGAGAGCTTTCTGTGTTTTATTGGTTCTGCCATTTGTCATTGCTGCTGTTTTGAAGTAATGACTGCATTTGGCCACAAATAATAGCTGCATTCCAGGCCTGGGTGACACAGTTGCTGATTGAAGAAGCAGAAGACCTTTTGTTATGGTGTTAGGGGAATGAGATCTGGGAATGGGATAAGAGCTGAGCTCTTGGGTGGGAGCAAGGAGAACAGAGGATAACCAGTGTCCTCACTTTGTGAACTTGGGAGCTTTAGAATTGATCAGATTTATTTGCCTTGTCTGTGGTTGCACTGATAAAAAAGGAGGGGAAGTTACTGTCTTAGGTCAATGGCAGAACTTATCTAGAACCTCATTTCTTGGTTCTTTGTCCAAGTTCTATGCAAATGCAAGCTGTGCTGCTTTTGCCTGTAAAAAAAAGTGCAGAGCTCAGTAGAGAGCAGGGAGCTGCCCACAGGGATGCTAGACGCTGGCTGGACCCTCCAGCCATTACAACCATCACAGAGCATGCAAATGATTAATGCTCATATAGTTCTCATTCCCCCAAGGACACAGTTTCCCTGCTGCAGAGGCTTCTGTAAGAGGGCATTCTGTTTCAAAAGATTCTTTTTATCAAAAGATTGGTTTTGATCCTCATTCTTTTCGAAAAACAGAATGTCTAATGCTTCTACTACTTTTGCCTTTCTTGTATTTTGCTCCTGTAGTTCTGGGTCCTCTTTGAAGAAGTAGCATAGTGATGAGACAACAAACCCATGCGTTTGCCTTTAAGTCGGGCAGAAATGCCTTTTGGCTTGATGGAAAACTGGGTTAGGTTTTCTTGAGGCTGTTTTTGTAGTTGACCCGGCAATGTGTCCAGCCTTTCAAACTTGGAAAAACTTACTGTTCACAACACTCCTATGTTCCCTAGTCCTGGCAAGCAAATTTCTCTTGAAGAGTTTTGTACCAATCTGCTACTTATATTAGTGAGGCTAATAGATTATTTGAGGCTAGTAGATTGATAGTGGAATCATAGGGCCTTCATGACTTGATATTGACCATCTATATAGCCGGAAACCAAAGAGTTCACATAGTGTCAGAGGCAGAAGTCTGCGCTTGGTGTTTCTTGAATCACAGAGCTTGGCTGTGGAAGCCTGTGCTTGCTCACAGCCAGGCAGATGGTGCCAAGTAGTGGCATGTTCCTACTGCTACTTTTGCAGTCAGTAAAAGAATAAGGCAGGGCCACTAGCAAATGGTTGTTATGAAGAATCTGTTGTCTTTGAGTGTGTGTGTGTGTGTGTGTGTGTGTGTGTGTGTGTGTGTGTGTGTGTGTGTGTTGCTGGGGAAGCAGTGGGTCTGAGGTGTGTAGTAAGAGTCTAATCCTGATGAACCAGCTGTCCCTGGCTGGTAGTATATAGAGGTCTAAGTCTCAAGCCCTTGGGGAAACTGAAGAAATAGAGTTGGTGGGTGGGTAGGGGGGCGGAGAGGGAGGAGGTAGTTTGATCAGCACCACGGACAGCACCTCAGCTCCTGAGGTTTAGGCAATCCAGACAGCTAAGAGGTTTGGCCACTGGTCTCTGCTTTCCTGATCTTTAGAAAGAGCTTGCAAGAACATTAATTCTTCTGCCTATAGTGTAATGATGAGACTGAGACTGAAGGGTGAATGGCTTGAGATGTGGTGACTCAGTAAAACAGTCAAACAAACCCTTCAGAATATTGGGACTGTTGGCATAAAACATCCTCATTTGCTTTTTCCTCTTGGTTGTCACAAAAGCAACAAAGAGAACAGTAGAAAAAAATCCTTTCTAAATGTCACTTGCAGTGGAATTATAATCTGTGGAACCTGAAATGGGTTTCAGGGTTGCCCTGAGCAGCTGGTTTTGAAAGAGAACACAAGGGGAGAGCAACAGATGCAGGAGAGTGACTGGTGAGTCCAGGAGCAGGACTCAGAGTGCTAGCAGCATGCAGATTCCAGAGATGCAGAGAAGAGATGAACTTCTGAGAATCTGCTTTCCTATTCCTTATCTGCAAACATGAGCAGGGACTAAGGTGGACAGAGCTGGAAAAAAGTACCTCCTGCGCTTGCTTTTTCTTATTTTTAAATGAGACAGAGTTTTGTTATATAGATCAGGCTGATCTTGAACTTGTGATCTTCCTGTCTCTGGTTCCTGAAGACTAAGATTATAAGTGTAAGCCATTGTGTTCAGCTCTTCCTGAGCCTCTGGATATTAGCCTTCCACATAAAGTTTTTCTTAAATAATGAAAGTCTGTTTGGTCTTCCCTCTCATCATGAAATCTTTTTTTTTTTTGTTGATTGTGGGGCTTGAACTCTGGGCCTGAGTGCTGTCCAAGAGCCTGAGCCTTTCAGCTCAAAGCTACCTCTCTATCCCTTGAGCCACAGTGCCACTTCCGGTTTTTTAGTGGTTAATTGGAGATGAATCACATAGTCTTTAGTGCATGGCCTGGCTTTGAACCGTGATCCTTAGATCTCAGCCTCTGAATAGCTAGGATTACACCCATGAGCCACCGTGCCCTATTTCATCATGAAATCTTCATACAAAGAGGTAGTCCAGGCAAATGTACTTTATACCATAAATAATAAAAATTATGACTATTTGTAGAGTAGAAGTAATAATAATAATGTGAGCTAAAATGTCATAAAGAGCCATGAAAATTGCCATCAAATAAAGAACATTACAGAGGAAATAGTTTTAAGGAACAGATGAAAATTTTAATCAAGAATCTAATAATAGATGGAATGAACTCAACAAAGCAGACATCTGTAGGCAGAAAGACCACAAAACAGAAACACCTGAGACGTGAATATAAAGTGGGAAAGAGAAAGTGGACATTGTAGAACAAAGAATGTGGAGCATAGTCAGTACAGATGAGAAAGGCAAATGACTTCAACTGAAATAAAGAAGCATTCACAAAATTAGAGAGAAAAATAGTAGAAATAAAAGCCAGGTAATGGGAATCTAAAATATGCATAATTTAAGTCCCTGAAGGTACACACTAAAGAAAAAATATTTAAAACATTAATTTGGAAGGCTTTCATGGAAAGAAAATGACTTAAATTTAACCATTGAAAGAATATAACTTGGATGAGTACAGTCAAAAAAATTACCCTAAATAGTATCAAGATAACCTTAAATGGAGAATAATCCCTTCCATCCCATTCATAGAACAGATTGGAGGAGTGAGTATGGAGAATGTTGTTAGAATGGCTAGGAGACTAGTTATAGGGCACAAATAGATCTATGTATTCAACTAGTAAATTATATATATATATGTATATATATATATATATAGAGAGAGAGAAAACAATAGGAACCGTGTTTTAAATTTAGTTTAACAATAACTTGTAAAGACAAAAAGAGGGAATTTAGAATGATAGATTGGAATTGAAAGTGTTAGCATGCATCCAACTATTTCTTAACTTTCTGCTGGGGTAGTCTGGAGGCTTCAAAAGTCTACCAATTGTCTAGTTAGATCTTGATTTGTAAATACTCCCCTATACTAAAATACTTACCTGGGGATCTCAGAGCAATGGTGGTGATTTCTTTTTGGGTGGGGGAGGGGACGTGGCATAGAAAGTATAAAAGGAACCTGAAACACCTCCATATGCCAGAGTCAGCCAGTACTGAAGGAAAGTTAGAGATCTGTCAAAGGTATATAAATGCCAGCCTGAAGGAATTTCTACTAGCACGAGAGGAAATCAGGGTATCATAGTATAAACTATTGAATAAGATAGGAACTCTTGAGTCCATAGTATTGTAAGCAAATTATTAGGTGAATAAATGCACAGATAAAGAAATAAGGACGATGGGAAAATTTCCTTACAATAGAATGACAACTGATCAATGCAGAAGACATGATGGATTTTTCCATGGCATTGGAAACTACTGCAGGAAGCAGATGTCAATGGATGTGTCTTATGGGTATAGGTTTTGTAAGGAACAATATTCAATATTGGCACACTTTTCAATCATTTTCTCACAAAATGGTAAGTAAATTAAATAGGCCTGGTGAACTGTCACTGGCAAAGCCTGGCAGACACCAGGCTCTGGTCACCTGACCAGATGACCAAGGTAGATATCACTAGTGGTAGGAGGGATTGAGCTAGTAGACCCAAAGATGGATATCCTGTACAACAGTCATTTCTATTGCATCCTTGCCAAGAATGCATGACTTGTGTCCAGTCCTGAAAAAACATCAAATGGACATTTTTCTTTGAGACCTCTAAGGACTTGAGAAGAAGGGAGAGACTAAGATGCTACTCTAGATTAGCAGAGGCTGATAAGAACTAAATGTAACTTGTTCACAGAATTCTGGACCAGGCAGGGAAAAGTGCCATGACAGAACAGGGTCTATATATTGTGCCTGTGCTGTGTCAGTGTTGAGGGTTTTTTTTTTCTGGGATGTCTGGTGATTGTCCTTGGGCAATATGCACTGGAAATGTTTAGAGACATGGAGCATTGTGCCAAAAAAAAATCTCTATCTGTGTCTATCTATTTGTGTGTGTCTCTTTCTGCCAAAATGGAGAACACACAGTAAAATATCACCACCTGGGGAATTTTGTGTGCAGGGAGAATAGAGTTTATACTTTCCTTGCAACTTTTCTTTAAGTTTGAACTTACTTCAGAATTAATAAGAAGATGCTGGATAGCACAATAAATATAAAGAAAGAATCCACTGGGAACTAAGGCAAGCAGATGAAATCACTTAGGATGAGAAAAATATCTTGCTGGCCAGACTTCCTCTGCAGCAAGTCAATACCCAGATGAGAGTGAAACAGTAAGTGCAAGACAAGAAGGGAAGGACAGTGTGAACCAATGATTTATGTCCATCATAGCCTTCTCCTAAGTATTAAGACAATTTTGGGCATGCAGTAACTCAGGGAATATTGTTCTCCTGAGCCCTTCCTGAGATAACTAGCAGAGAATGAACTTGAGCCAACAGACAGAGGGTAAGCACAGAATATTTTCAATGGTAAGACTAAACTCAAACAAGAGGAAGACAAATAGGAGGATTAGAACAACAGAGGAGAGTCTGTGCCCTGGTGATATAACAATGACATTACTCATGGGCATTGTGCAAGGTAGAGGGGAAAGGAGGAAGTTCTTGCATACTTCATTGTACAGGAGTGAAAGATATAAGTGAGAGCTGACACGAATTTAATATAAACACAGTTATACCTAATGATACTGGCATTTGAACTCAGGACCTTACACTTGCTAGACAGGTGCTCTGTCACTTGAGCTATGCATTCAGACACTTTTCATTAATTTTGGGGTTTGTGTCTTTTTTTTTTTGCATTGGGCCAACTTAGGTAGGTCCTCCTACCTACACTTCCTGCACACCTCAGATTATAGACGTGTACCACCACCACACCGCACATTGGTATTTTGAAATAGCAGTCTCCCTAACTCTTTGCGCGAGCTGGCCTTGAACTTCTATTTTCCCAATCTCTTATCTTTCTCAAGCTGGAATTATAGTTGTAAATCACCACACCTGGCCTGAGAAAGGTAATCTTGCTGACTAAAATAAGGTGGAAGAGAGATAGCATAGTCACAAACAGTGGTGCCCAGGGACTCTATGACATCATGGATGTTGTATCAACATCTCTGTGAACTTTCAAAGCTGGCTCTCAGATACATGTCTCTTTCTTGTCACATCTGAAACATACTTTCACAATATCTTTGCAAAAAGAAAAATGAAGAGAAAGAAAACATTCCAAGTTTGTTTGTTTATACTACAGAATTAATAAGTTAGTTCTAAAGACAGGTAAAGAATATTACATAATGTGTAGTTACACATATAAACACTAACATAAAATAGAAAGCTTCCTAGAAGAATCATGTAGGGGGGAACAATCACAGAAACTAAAAATAATGTCATAACCCCCATAAGTCAAGTACAATGAGAGCTAGGAATAGCTTGTTTGCCTTATTGCTAAATATAAGTGAATTTAACTTGCCTTTTAAAAGGATTTTCAGATTGTATCACAAATCAATACCCAATTCTGTGTTGTTTATAGAGATCTCCCTTAAGGAAAGCCATATAGGAAGGTTGAAAATAAAAGGATGAGTAAAAGAGCTACAGGCAAATTATTATCAGGTTAATAAAAATAAATGTAGACATAAAAAGGAGTCATGAGCTTGCATCAGAGAAAATGGAATCCAGCTTAAAAGACATTAAATAAGATAAAGGAACTTCATAATGGCAAAAGGTACATTTCACAATGAAAACAAAAACAGACAACTAAGAATTCATAGCAGCAATATTGGAAAGACAGAATTTCAGGAGGTGGCAAAGAGAAATAAAGGAACACAAGTAACAGAGCACTTTAATTTACCTGTCTCAGTCTGGACAAAAGTAAAACTCAATATTGAAGACCTAATTAGCATAAGTAATAAAGGAGATCTGATGGATAAATATCAATGCCTATAGATTAAATGAAGCAAATATATCTTTCAAGGTCTCAGGAAGCATCCACAAATATTGACCATCTATTTGGCAACAATGTTAACCTCAATAACTCTCAAAAGGCAGGAAAATGCAGGAAATATTTTCTGTTGAGAGTGTAGTTGAACTAGAAATTGATATGAAATCAGAAAATCACAAGGATATTGAATTGAATGTGAAGTCAAAGCAAAGCACAGCAAAAAACACCCAAATGTGTGGCTCTAGGAAGAAAATGAAAATTGAAACTGAAGACTTTGTGGAAAATGACAATTAGTGAAAACATTAAGTATCTGAACAGATGTGATATAATGAAAGCAATTCTCTGAGGGATACTGATAGTGTTAAATATTTACATGAAGAAATGCTAAAACATGAATTAATCATCTAAGTCAAGCAGTTCTAACAGAATAAAACAGAATGTAGAAAGAAGAGGTAGATAAAAATAGAAATCAATGGATAGGGAAATGAAACAGTTGAAATAAGTTTTGGAGTTGTTTTTTTATTGGGGCTAGAGAAAGCAACAGTTAAACTATGAGTTAATCAAGAAAAAGTGAGAATATGGGCAGATATTAACAAGAATTGTGGGGGATAATGATATCAAGGAATGAAAGGTTACTTTGGATATCTCTATGAAACTAGATTTGAAAACCTGGGGGAATTGGACTATTGTCCAAGAAAATAAAATTTGCCCAGATGATACCAGAAGAGAATCAAAAATAAACAAGGCAAAACAATGAGAAAGGGGAAATGATGAAGGGCCATTGTTGCCCTGTATACATGATAAGGTTGTATGGCTGGGAAACATAGGAAAAATCATTAAACGTTACTTCATATAGTAAGATAATCATATAATGTAGCAGTATGTAGAAATAAAATCAGTATATTTCATATCTGCACACATCAAATGTACACAGAGAGAAAGAGCCTTTCCCCCAGTTTCAACAATACAAAAATTGAAAGATAGCTAATGATAAGCAGCTACATAGGCTCTATGTAAGGATTTAAAAACACGACCAAGGAATACTAAACGAACTTAGAGAAAATGGAAAGATATGCAATATTCATGAGTAGACAAACAATGGTGTGGTTCTAAGTTAACCTAATTTAATCTAAAGTAGTACCAGCAAACTTTTAAAAACTACACAATGTTTATATTAACACTTAAGTGAAAAAAGAAAAGTAATTAGGAAATTCTGAAATGGTCCCAGTAGAACTTATGATAATACCTCATTTATTGGAACTGTTACAGGCAGATGCAGAGATGGATAAAAGGAACAGAGTGGGCCATTCAGAAATGACTCAAGTGCATACGACTGCTTAGCATTCAATAAAGGCAACATCTCAATGCACCAGATGATAAGATGCACACAGTAGTATTGAATTCAAGATAAAAATAAACTTTAAGGTATTGACACTAAACTGTAGAAAGAGTGACATCAAGGAGGTGAATCTTATCAAAGTACATTATATTTACTTATAGTATCACAAACCCCTTTCTACAATTAATTTATACTAATAGAAAGGAAGGGAAATAAGCAAAGAAATCCAAAATGCCAAACCAAACCAAACCAAAGCAAACCAAACAACAATAAAATAAATTCACCCATGGAAGTTTCAGAGAAAAAACCATAGATCTTTCTAACCAAGACTTAAATACAGAAACATTACTTGGCTGGATATATATTGTAAAAAATTATTTTAGTGAGAAGTAAACTAAATAGTCTAAAACTACAAATGACGGGTATATTAAAATGGTAGAATGCTTGCTAGCAAGCATGGGGCCTAGGTTCAATCCTTAGTACTGCATCTTCCAAATAAATTAAATAAAAATGAAAAGACAAATGACAAAAAAAATGAATTAACAGGTAAAGAGCTCCAAAGAGCCAATAAGTAAAACAATATATCCAGTAGAAAAATTAGATGGGGTTATTGTTAGGAAAATGGTTATAGAAAGAGAAATATGAATATGTTAAGGGATATCCTTGACCATACTTATAAAAATCAAATTAAAATTATTTAGAAATAGTATGTATTTACAGATTATTTTATCAGGTTGCACAATGAAAATAATACAAATAAAATAACAGAATATTGTGTATATTAAGTAACCTTCGTTCAAAAAATAAGCAGGGTATAGGGGTTACAGAGTTAGTATAAATATTTATACTTGCATCTATATAAACAACTGACGGCTATAGTAATGGTGTTGTAAATTGAGGATGGGCAAGAGTAGATGAGAATCTATTCACTGCTACCCTTATAAAAACCACGTAGTGTGTTTGTTTTTAAAATAATCTAGAAATCTGGTATATATGCATATATACACATATATGTTTATATATAGGTCAAAGTACATTATATGCATGTGCATATGTGCACACTCCCTTATCCCCACCTCTAGAAAATGTTTTAAACGATTCTACTCCAACCACATGTAACTTGTCCTGAATCTTTCCTACCCCTAATAAGCCACAAAGGACAGAGAGAGTCTCCTCAGAGTCCACTGCGAGTTTTTCAGGTAAAATTAGCATCATCTCAAATCACTAACTTTTATTAGGCTCTGGAGTGTTTGTTTGCAGAATGGCAGTACATTTGCTGACTGTGCAGTGTGCATCTCCCTTGATGACACCTTCTGGATCTGGATCAAGCATGAGATGCTTGTTTTGCAGGTTTTTAAATAGAAACATAGAATTTGATTGGTATCAGCTTGAGAATACTCAGTTTCCAATGAAAGCTTAATCCAGAGAAGCTTTGATCAGAGAGAGAGCATAAGACATAAATTGTTAGAGGTGGGATCTCTTTGATCAATTTGTGAACTTTTCCCATTTTCCCACAAAGGAAGACATTGAAGTTCATGTAGAAGGAACTCATTTAGCTATTTCTAGCTTCAACTATAAGCTGGGGTTCTGAGTTCCAGTTCTGTATTCTTTTCTCTCTTGCCCATTTCCCTAGATACAAATATCTTGACTAGGCCAATGCTCTACACTCTAAGGAGAAGATGATATTAAGGGAGGCTCCAGTCAGGGTGGGAGTTCCACTATGTTCGCACCATAAATTACATGAAGCTTGATCTGAAGGCCTTTAATGATTTAATTAATGTCATTACAAGGTCCAGGTAATGAATGCCTATGTTCTCTCTCTCTCTCTCTCTCTCTCTCTCTCTCTCTCTCTCTCTCTCTCTCTCTCTCTCTCTCTCTCTCTCTCTCTCTCTCTCTCCCCCTCCCTCCCTCCCTCCCTCCCTCCCTCTCTCTCTCTCTCTCTCTCTCTCTCTCTCTCTCTCTCTCTCTCTCTCTCTCTCTCTCTCTCTCTCTCTCCAAACCCAATTTTACTTTCTCCTATAATATTCTCAAACAGTATGTCATTGAATGTTTTTGCTCATTTATTTGGTAGTTCTGTGGCAGCAGAGACCTTTTCTAACTTTTCTAGGTATTCTTCCATGCCTGGAGCATGTACTATAAATACCTATGGAAGAAAATACTCCTCTACTCTGGGAGGGGCAGAGGATGGAACAGGACATAGCTTGGGGTGGGGGTGGGAGAGAGCAAGAGGACTCTTTCCCCTAGATGTGGGAGTATGGAAATGGCTTTTAGAAGCCACAATATAACAGTTGTCCACTGTACCATCAAGACTTTGGAGGCAATCTACTTTAGATTTCTTCTTTGTTCCCTAAGAGAAAAACCGTCTTCTCTGTCCTATTTTCCCTTCCATTGGATTTGACTCAGGAGGACAGCAAGGAGCTTCCATAACTGTGATTAGTTTACCTCATCTCTGCCAAGCATGAGGCTGCAGAACAGCTGGCTCTGTAGAGAGACTTTTTGCTCTCCCAGCTAGAGGCTTATGACTTGACTCTCCTCTGTTTACATGTAGGACTATTGGATGGTTGGGGAGTCTCTCGGCAGGGAGGGAAGGGTATGATTTTGATGATACTTCCAATGAACATAGCCAGAATGCTGGCTCTACAAGGATCCAGTGTGGGGGCCCAGAGTGCTTGGTGATTGTCAGAAAGCAGCATCCACTCTTACTGTAACTCTCTACTCTCTACTCAGACCGGATTGTGATTTGTCTGACTGGTGGTAGTGGTAGTGGTGGTCTATTGGCAGACATAGTTTTCTCTGTGGACATTTCTATGGTTTTCAGGAAAGGTGCTTGTCACCAGGTGTGTTTATCAGAAGGCATTAATTGGAAACCGAGATGGTTACATGTTGATTGTGTGACCTTAGACCAATCATTTAGGTTCTTATTGTCATGGTAGTCTTCAACAAAGTGGTGATAATGGTTATGTCTCTCCTGTGTCTTCTCAGGGTTGATGTGGGGAATCAAATAAAGCATGGACAATAGCTTTGAAGAATATAATGCACAGGACAGAAGCTCATCTTTTAATGATCCTTTTTTATATCCCCATAAAGTTACAGATCTTAAAGATAACCCTAGACAAAAAGCCTTCAATGTCAGAGAGGAAACTAAAGTGACAAGAGAATTGGCTAGAGCCATATGCTTAGCTAGTAGAGGAAATTATTCCCTAGCCATTCTGAGACTGCTGCTATAATGGGCAGAATACTGCTATTCCATGTACCCTCACCCCCCAAAAGAACCTTCCACACCCAAATGATATACATGTCCTAATTCAAAGAAACAGTGACTGAGACCATATGGCAAAGGGAAATTGCAGTTGCTAATCAGCTGATGGGATGTAGTTGCTAACCAGCCATTCTTAAAGTAAGAGGGTATCCTGGATTACCAAGGTGGGTCTATTATAGTCACAAGAATCCTAAAGTAGAAAAGGGGGGCCTAAGGAGAGGTGGTTGATCCCATTGTTGCTAGCTTTGGAGGTGAGGTGGAGGAAAGGTGCCGGAGCCAAGGAATGAAGGCAACCTTCTAGAAGCTTTAATTTTAGCTTAGTGGACTTAACTTCTAATAATACATTTGTGTTGTTTTAAGCTATCAAGTTTGTAGTCACTTGCAACAGTGATTGAAAACTGATATAGGTACCATTTGCTTCATTCTACAGAAGGAAAAAACTAGGCACAGATGATAGGTTTTTCTTAAGTCAGATTTCACAGCAACTTTTTCTGGGGAAGGGGATTGATATAATGAATGTGTTCAATAACTGCTTCTTGGAACATATCCTGAGAAAGATTAGGATATTAGAGAGCTAGTCTTGGAAATAAAATTTCCTTTCTTTTTAGTTAGTCATACTCTCTACCTTAATGGAGGGCTGAGAGCTTTAAAATTGCTTTTGCAGGACTTGGTGAATAGGTAACTTTTTTTAGGACCTGAAAATATGGTTGGGGCAAGTCACTGTTGTATATGTGGAAATGGAGCCCTTTGGCATGCGCTTTTTTGGGGAGATGATTTCCTGTGTCCCTGCTAGCATTAGTTAGCAAGGAATGGCCCAGTGCAAAATGCATGGTGTGTCAGGCATTCAGTTTGTGGTTGTTCTCATGTCAGGCTGAGACATATTTGTTAGCCTAGCTGGAACAAGGTTGAAATTCATACATTCTGAGAGCTGGCTGGAATCCCACTATCTCATGACAAATCTCTTTGAAGACTAACTCATCTCTGTTGTTCTCTTTGGATTTTTTTTGCCATGTTTTTTTGTTTTTTTTTCTGCTCTCACTGTTGCCTTTGGTTATGTATGTGCTACCTCTTTAGCACAGTGTGTTAGTTGCTCTGGTAGTGACACATCTAGAATACCATGTGTTTACTGATGCCAAATGTGCCATTTTCCTGGTATGTCTTGGTGATCAATTGCTAGCATCTTCCTGATATTGATGTGACTAACTTCCCTGTGGTGGTGACCTGACACCTGGGGCAATCTGGTTTGAGGAGTTACTATGGTGAGGTAGAGTGGTGGTGGAGAAGGGCATGGATTCCTATGTCCTTGAGGAGGCAGTGAGAACAGAACCCAGTTCCATCTGCCTTATCTCCTTCCTGCTCCTCCCTCTGGCCTTCCCCTTGCAGTGAGTATCTGCAAGATTTATTACGTGGACAGAGACAATCTGTGCCTTCTGATCTCAAGACCAGCCTCATATTATTTGGGAAAACTTAATGATAGGCTTTCATTTTCCATAGGCAAAATGCTGAGCGAAGAGAAAAAAGCTGAGAGATATCTGGTGAATGGTGCAGTCTGGCCTGTAGAATAAACTAGAGCAAAGGGACTAAGGGAGAGCAACTGGCCCTATATTTTCCATGCCCAGTTTCTATGGCTCCGATCTTATGGACAGCAGAGACTTTCAGAGGAGACCATGTTAAATCTTGAAGCTGGAGAAGATCTTACTTCACAAAAACCCATGAATAACCTTGATTCAGCCAAACACATGCTTGAGAGGGCTGTCTCAAGTCCTGATGAGACTAGATCATCCCTGACTCCGAAGAACTTGACAGCCATGGTGTTCATGATCACAAGTGGTTTTCTTTATGGGAGGCTGTGAGTCTGCAGTCATGTTTCTCAGGTCATTTGCATTCAACACCTGCTAGGTGCTACAGAAATGAAGTGATATATACATGATAGATAATAATAAGAAATGTAGCACTTGTCATTTGTTTAACCGAGCTATTCATTACTCTTTACGCTACAGTGTGGCACGATAGATTCCTGTTATCCTCTTCCTAAAGAGGAGAGATAGAAGCATAGTGCAGCACACATTGACAAGCCACGGCTGTGGTCCTTTTGTGCTCAGAAACTGTAGTCCCAGACTCCCCAGCACTGCTTCTGGAGGGGGTGGGACTTCCACGCTACATTGACTTATTAGGATCTTGGACTTCAGGACTGGTACCACTGGCTAAGCTAGGAAGATTTGAGGCTACTTCTGCCATAATGACTCACTTAAAGTTCTTTGTACCATAAACAGGAGAATCTACCTCAAGCTACATTCTGTAAACTGGGACTATTTTGTCATAATCTCAAAACATCCCATAGAACCTAAGCTTCAGGAGGAGTTTGGAGCCAGAAACTACAAGTCTGTTGGGAGTACCAGAAGAACTTTCCCTATCTCATCCTTATCCTCCGCATACATCTTGTTTTATCCCTCTTTTTTAGCAGATAAGCCTGGCCTGTTCCTTCACGTGGTGGCAGAAATGTTACACTTCCAGCTATAAGCAGGATCCCTTAGTCTTTTCCTCATTCTCTTCTGATCTCTCCTCCAGATCCCAGATAAGGGATCCCTTTGGGCCCAACCCCAACAGGAGACATGTGCCCTTTGGTTGTCTCTCCTACCATTCTCCCTGTGATGCATGTCGGAGTCCTAACATGTTCTGGTTTACTTTCTTTAACATCATCCCAACATATTGCCATCTAGAGACTCCTCTGCTGTAAATGGAATGTTCACTCCCTGTTTGGTAAATGCATGCACAGAAACCCTAACACCCCATGTGGTGGGACTTGTGGGTAGGACATTTGGGTATATTTGCAGAGTGGAGCCTTTATGAATGGATTAGTGTCCTTATAAAAGAGGTTCCACAGAGCTCTCTCACAATTCTGTCATGTGGGTTTACATTGAGAAGAGGGCTCTCTCTGCACCAAGAAAGGAGCCATCACCACACAGAGAATCTGTTGATAATGGATCATAGACTTCATAGTCTGTAGAATTGTGAGAAATTGTTTTCTTTTCTTTGCTAGCCCCCCTCTCCCCTTATTTATGTACTCTAGTATAGCATGTCTAGTATAAGACACGTCTCTTAAAGAGGGATTCAGAGAATCCAATCTGACTTATTCTACATCCTTGTCTAGGAATGACCTTGGGGCAAGAAGAGAGATGGCTTCTATCAGGGATCACCATTATTATTTTTCATTAAAGAAACAGTAGTAAATAGTTCTGGTTTTCTAGTTCATATGGTGTGTGGTGCATTTTCTAGGTTCTGCCAGCACCAAAGCCACACTCACAGTATGCAAACAGGTGGGCCTGGCTGCATTCCAATAGAGCTATAATTTGAATTTCATAAAATTTTGTGTGTGTGTGTGTCAAAATATTCTTCTTTTGATTTTTTTTCAACCATTTCAAGTGTTAAAAACAATTCTTGGCTCACCTGTCCTACAAAACCAGGTGGCGGATGGGATTTGGGCTGTAGGCCACGATTTGCTGACCTCCCTGGTCTGTTTTCTCTAATTAAGGGCACTAAACACCTGTCCCAGCCCAAATAAATGCAGTTTCTTTCACTGCTGAAGGTGGAAAGCATTGCCCTCCACAGAGGAGGGAATGGAGAGGTCAGAGGCTCTGTTGAAAATATGAATGGTACGTTGGGGAGAGATAATGCAGCCTTTGAAACTTCTATCTGAATTAGCACTGACTAACCTTTGTAAAGAAAAAGTGTTTAAATTTCCTCCTCACAGCACCTGTGAGGTAGATACTTTGGTGTTTTTTTTTAAATTTTTTTATTTTTTGACAGTTGCGGGACTTGACCTCTGGGCCTGGGCGCTGTCCCTGAGTTCTACAGCTAAAGGCTACCACTCTACCCCTGGAGCCATAGCACCACTTCTGAGTTTTCTGGTGGTTAATTGAAGATAAGAAGAGTCTCTAGGACTTTTTGTTCTCAGACTAGCTTTAAACCATGATCCTCAAATCTCAGCCTCCCGAGTAGCTAGGATTACAGGCATGAACCTCCAGCGCCTGGGTACTTTGGTGTTCTTGACAAGGGGATACTTGAAGCTCCACAGTTTGGACCCCTCCTGGCGTCTTCCAGGAGTGTCAAATGCTCTAGGCTCAGGGAGCTCAGAACCCTGTGGGAGAAATACCTAAGGTCATAGTCCATGCTTGGCTAGAAGAGGAAGAGTACTTCCTGTAGTTCAGAAATGGTCCTTCAATTAGGCTGGCCATGGACTTTCAAGCATCTTGAGGGGCTACTCAGAGGTGGGAATACAGATTTAAGAATTCTGGTGTCTGAAAAGAATGGGCACTTGAGAGAATGGAGGGAGGAATGGGCATTTTCACTGGCTGACTCTGTGTCCTGGTTGCCAGGTAATAGTGGTCTCTGAACCGGTCTTGTTTTCTCCATCTACAACTTTGATGGGGTGTACAGGATCTTCTGAAACAATCAGCTGGATCTCCAAGGTTCATTTTTTCTCCCTGACCAAGGCTGGCAAGCCCTCTGAGAGCAAGCTCTCGTTGCTCTCTCAGGTGTACATAACACCCACAGCGCTGGGATGGAGTGAGTACACAGAGTGCTTGTTATTTTTGGGACCCCTTGCAGGAAACGCAGGCTGCCTAGCATCACCTGTCAGATGCAGTGCTTTTCGTTTCATTAAAAATAAAACAGAAAAGCCCTTTGAGCCATGGCATAAAACAACCTGGAAAATAACCCTTCTGCTTTTCCAGGGAAGATGTCAGTATGTCCAAGGCAGAATGGATGAAAGAATTTTTTGAAGCAGTCAGGAAAGGAAAATGGATCAAGCTTCAGGGTAGTAGGCATAAGAAGTGAGACAGAAATAACCTCAAACTAAAAAAATATGTCTGCCTCCAGAAACAATAGTTTTGGTGGCTAACTCTTCATGACTGGTCTTGCCTGATTTGTTTTGGTCCAAGTTGGCTATTCTAGAAAGAATGAGGGGTAGGCAAACCCTTTTCTTTTTCCTTTTTGGAGCTAGTAAGCAAGTACTCACTAGGTCTCTCCAGTGTCACCATCATGAGGTCATTAATATTGTGGGAGAAGCAAATGAGCAGGGCCCACATCTCTCAGCCATCAGGAGGGAAAGGATGCTTCATCCTTCATCAAATAATGGGAAGTGCTAATGGAACAGTAGATTGGGAGTTGTCGACATGTGCTGTAGGAAAAGGTTGGTAGCGTGGCAGGCTGGATAAAGAATGAGGACAGGCTGAGGTGAAGGAGGGCTTAGCGTTTAGATCAGTAGAGAAAAGTGATAAGACATTTAAAGAAAGGCAAATGACAGGTAAGGAGACCTCTTTCACCATGGTTAAAGGACAATCTCCACAGAGGACGTTGCTTCATTGTCTTTTTTGTTCATTGAGAAAGTTGAGTCCTTCTAATCTGGGCTATTCATCCTCCTTTCAGCAAACCTTTAACCTTCTGGTATCTGTGTCGATTTCATTCCCCGTGTTATGATGGAGGATGTGCCTGTTCTCTTAACTAAAACCAATCCCTAGCTTCATCCTCATAATCTTATCCTCTTTTGCTTACTAATGGGTATTGTTCTTCCAAGGCCACCTTGCCTCCTCCAGACATCAGTATCCTTTCTTTCATTCCCCTTAGGATTCAAATATACCTATTGTAGAAATAATCTTGTCTGAGTACATATTTTGCCATGTTGGCCAGCTATAGCCATAATAAGGCTGTTTAAGAAATTGTCATTGTTGGGGCCAGGAGTTTGGCCTAGTGGTAGAGTGCTTGCCTAGCATGCACGAAAACCCAGGTTTGATTCTTCGGTACCCCACATACATAGCAAAAAAGCCGGAAGTGGTGCTGAGGCTCAAGTGGTAGAGTGCTAGCCTTGAGAAAGTCCAGGGACAGTGCTCAAACCCTGAACTCAAGCCCAGGACTGGCAAAAAAAAGAAATTGTCACTTTCTCAGTAGCATACAACAGGCATTTTTATTTTTTGCTGTGGTGTATGGGTTGGCAGGGGTTCTGCATGTCTACATGGGCACCCAGTTGTGGGTTGTATTTATTCTTGTTTATTCAGAGGTTGACTTGGGTCTATTTTTCTCATGGCAAAAGGTATGACACAGGAGGGCAAGCTCAATCACACAAGCAATCTCAACTCCTGTTTAAATCATACCTGCACATCCCATTAGTCAGATGGGGTTACCTAGTCTGAGTGCGAAACTCAATCCTGAGGACCAAGAAGACAGAGTACTTACTGAGTAAATATTCTACTGTGTTCTTCCTTTTTGTTTTCCTCCACCTCCTCCCTCTTTTTTCTGTTTTACTTCTTTGAAGGCATGACCTTCATATGATGTCCTTTTCTAGTGTCTTCATCCCTCTTTAGTGGTTTCAGCTAAACTCCATATAGTTCTCTTTTTTTCTCTTTCTTTGGACAAGATGCCTGGGAGCAAGTGGCTTATAAACAACAGAATAGTAGTTTTCACTGTACTAGAGACTGGAAAGTCCATGATTAAGGCACCAGGGTACTTGGTGTCTGGCTAGTGGACTTAACTGCCTTCTCTGTAGAACCTTACGTGCCAGAGGGTACCTTAGGGAACTTTCTCTTGGCTCTCCTTTGCTCTGTCTCTCTCTCTCTGCTAGTCTTGAGGCTTGAACTCAGTGCCTGAGCTCTGTCCCTGAGCTTTTGTTCTCAAGGCTAGTGCTCTACCACTTGAGCTACATAACTCCAATTCTAGCTTTTATTGGTGGTTAATCAGAGATAAGTGTCTCATGGTCTTTCTTGTCTAGTGTGGCTTCAAACTATGTATGATCCTTAGATCTCAGGCTCCTGAGTAGCTAGAGATTATAGGCATCAGCCATTGGCTGTCTTTTAATAGAGCACTAATCCCATTCATGAGGGCTCTATTCTTATCCTCCAATTACCTTCACAAAACCCCATCTCCAAATGTCATTTACTAAGGATTAGGTTTCCACATAGAAATTTTTATTTGGTTATTTGAAATTGGATAGGGAAGGGGGAAAAACAAGATGAGGGGCGGGGGTGGGGGAAGGGAAATGGGGATCAAGACATGTGAAAGGGTATCAATGTATGTGAATTAATGCACCTCCTATCTGGCAAATATCATATAACCCTTCTATTAATTACAATAAAAAATATGAAAAAAAAGAAATTTGGAGGACTCAAATATTCATTATCAGTATTATCACATCCAGTGTATGTCTATTGTCATCTTACTTTCACCATTTCTCACTAGCATTGCACTTGATTAGCCCTTCCCTTTGCCTTGAATTCCTTTCTCTTGGGTTTTATGACCAAGTCCTAGTTTTCCTTCTCCTGCCTTTATTGTTCCCTGTTGATTTTCTGGTTTCTCCTCCTCCTTCCCAGCTCAGTTCTAATGTTTCTCAGAGATCCCTTGCTCTTTACTTCTTTTTCTAGATCCTCCCACTTTTCATGGAGTTTGAAATATCTTCTCTGTTGATAACTCTGAAGCACATTTTCTTAGCACAGTTATCTCTGAACTTCAGTATTCGCTAGTTCAGCAATCTCAGCGTTTCCACCTGGTTACCACACATACTCCTCACACTTGAGACATCCCAGTGGAATTGCTGTTTTCCCCACTACAATTTGTCTTCTTTATATCCCTGTCCCCAACCATAAAGGTCCTTAAACAGGTCATTGGCACTACCTCAGAGCCTTTGTTTTTCTGCCTAAAAGGCTATTAGCTTTTTCCCTACTCCACCCTCTTCTTATAGCATCTCTCATGTCACATGATTAAGCATTACCACCTCTGAGAACTCTCCCTGTCATTTAATTTAAAAGAGCCAACAATCTCCCCTATTCAGTCTCATTTTTCAAATTACCATTGGTCATTATTTTTTTCTTCCAGTTATCTATAACAAGTAGTCTTTTTTTCTTGTTTTTGTGTTCTTGAATTTTATTTCTCTCTCTGGAGATCTTTCCCCTCTTCCTGTCCCGAGGGTTTCTATAATGTTCTACAAATCAGTGCATGCTTCCATTCCATATGCTGACTCAATTCTAAAGTTCCAGAGTTTAGGTTCATAGCCAACATATGGATCTCATAAGTGGTTAGCTTACTTCAATTGCATACCTTTCTCAGGCTCAGCTCTAACTCTTCTTTGGTAAGATGGGTGTTAATAACGTGTACTTACTTCATGGTTTTCTGTTGAGGTTCAATTGAGAACCAGATATGAAAAAAAGCACCTCACCCAGAGATCCCAGTGTTCCTTCAGTATGTGTTACCAGAGCTGAACAGGGAGAAACATTCTAATTTTGCTTCTTAAACCAGCACGCTCTCTTCTATTCAGCTATATGGGAATGGCCTCTGAAAATCACATCCCAAGTCTCCGAGGGGGCTGCTTGATTATTGACACAAGATCCCATGGTTGCCCTGTTCTCAGATGCCTCTTGGGGAAGGGTAGTCTGAGGAACAATGCCTGCCCTGAAACAATGGTGTGGGATAATAATTCCTAGCCAGGCACTCCCACGGAGGCGGCAAAGCCCATCACATCCCCGCTGCTCAGTGTACTTGGGCGCTTTGTGTGGCTAGCATGGCTACCTCATGCCAGGCTTTCAGTGAGTCAGTGGGCAGAGTTTAGAACTGAGTGAAGGGGAGGAGATCCGCTGAGGCTTCCCGACCTCAGGCTCAGCAGACCTGCTTCCCTCCTATCCTCTTGTCTCCGGTCTGTTTTCTATAACTGGAACTGACGGCAGGGAATGATTAGATTGGGCAACTTGTTAAGGATCATCGATTTACTTCTTTCCTGTCATCATGTGCCTTGAAGAGAAAAGCCAGTCCATGATCCCGGTAGGAGAACACTTTGCTTTATCTTCAAGGAGGTGCTGTGCCTGAGTCTGCCTCTTTGGGTCTCTAATCCCTACTGCTGAAGGCACTTAAACCCACTTGCATGTTCTGCTCCACGCTGACATGGTGGGGCTGGGCACAGGTGAGGACGGAGCGGCCATCCTCAGTTGTCCAGCTCTCTCTAGGTTTAACTCCGCATTTCTGCTTCCTGGGAAACCCTTCGATCTTGGACAGCTGGATAGCTGTTTATTCTAGTAGGAACACCATCGTTATTTTTTCATCCACTGTTACTTTTTCTTCTTTCTCTCCTACATCTTTCTTATTGTGACTTCTCTTCCTTCTCCTGATTTTCCTCTCCCTCTTTCTTCTCTCCCCCTTCTCCATCTTCTTTCTCTTTCTTGTCTTCCTCATCCTCTTTGTATAGGCGAAGATATTTGCTACACACAGAAATATTTATGGGACAGGTAATAACCTTTAAAAGCTGAAGCAGAGAAGTTATAGTTAATTCTCTTGGTCAGCTATTGTACAATTCTTTTTCCTGCACATTTTCATGCATGCCCCAGGTCAACCTATCAGATGTTCTTATACCCCTTGTTCTAGAAACTGTTTTCCTTCAGCCTCTCCTTTGTCCTAATCTCTGGCTTTTAGCTTCCTCCTCCTCCTTCTCCTCCTCCTCCTCCTCCTCTTCCTCTTCCTCCTTTCTCTTTCCCTCTCCTCCTTTCCTCCCTGCCTCCTGCCCTTCCTCCCTCCCTCCCTCCCTTCCTTCTTTCCATTCCTCCTCCTCCTGCTCTTTTCCGTACTCTCCCTCTTCCTCCTCCCCACCTCTTCCTCCTCTTCTTCCTCTCCCCCTTCTTCTCCTCCCTTTTTCCTTCCTCCTCCTTCTTTCTCCTTTCATAGAGCTGAAGACCAAACTCAGAGCTTTCTACTTTATAACTGAGCTAAATCACCAACCCCTTAGCCTCTTCTGTGATTGAGATTCCCTAGTGATGGACGTCAACATGACATTTTTACTCTCCAAATTTGCAAGGGCCTGGATTGAACTCCTGTCCTTGATGCTTGGACTTTACACCAGCACCTGAATCCCCCAAGGCTGCAGTGATCCCTGTGTGTTGCCTGCAGCCCAGTACCCTCCTTTGGCATATCTCCATAGTCGAGAAAATGTTGCTCTTCCCTGCTGCTGGGACTATCTGTAGTCTCTTGACTATCCAGGACTTTGCCTGATTCTAGGTCTTGACATCTTTGGGGACATTGGTCAGACTCTTATCAATTACAATTGGTGCTTGGGTGGCCTTTCCAGAATGATCTGCCATTTGTCTATATTTGTAGCAAAGCCTTTGTTCTCTGCCCTGTGGATGCCATGTAGGAGCACAACCTTTTTCATAAGAGTTTTAGCATCAACTAGCTAGGAATACAGCTAGATCACCGAGAGAACATCTTGCACTCCAAAGGCAAATATAAATGACTTTTAGATAGGGTGGACTCAATTATTATCAAATTGATTCAAATCATGATTTGAATCACTAGTCAGGAAGAGTCGATTAAATCAATACTTTCCTTTCAAAAATGCATTCGTTTTTGATATAATTTTAACGCACAGGCTTCAGAACTCTGACAGAGATAGATGTGGTTTTCATTTTTAGAAGTTACATACCATGCATTTTTAAGCTGTGATTTATTTTGACATTTCGTTTGAATCAATTTTGCAGCCACGTCTGAGTCTTGAGTGATGACTTGGTTATTTTATTTACCAAAGCTAATCAAACAAATGTGTATAATTTTCCCAACAAAATAAGCATGTGCACTTTTGAATGTTTAACTATTTTTTGCTGTAAGTGTAAAAATGTGTTTGGGCTGAGATAAATGAGACTGTTTCCTCCAGATCCACCACAAGACTCTTGTAAGAGTGTATTTTGGAGTTAACCCAGTCTTATCCATCTCATGCTGCTTCTTTCCATGTGAGAAAGCAAAGGAAGCTTTTCCAATATGGTTTCCCAAACCATTTTTAAGTGTAGACTGAATTATAGCAGTCTCCTTTGGGAAACACTCCTGTTGCATGTGGAGAAGAAATAGCTGTAATTATAAACTTGACATTCTTTTAACCATTGTTGTGAATCCAAACGACTGACTTCTTGCCAGCTACTGATGTGACCTTCTTTGAGTCCCTGTCAGCATGCTCTGAAGAACTGAGCCAGATCATTTTTGAAACACATTTTCCTCCCTGGGATCAGTTGCATTTTTTTAAATAAACAGAATTTATTTTCACAACTGCCAAACATTTGCCATCAGAGTATTGTCATAGGAAGGTAAGATATTTCCCAAGATAGAAGCTGTAGGAGATTGGGAGGGATTCTTTATGTCCTTAGTGGCTGCCAATATGAGTTTATGGGTTCACCTCTATCCTTACTGAGCTGGTTTCAGTGCATCAACCCTGTTGGAACCCTGTTGATGGCCCTGTCTGTTCTGACTGCCTGGTGAGTTAAGGACCAGCATCTTTCAAGCGGAAATGGGTGACACTAGCATTAATTTCCTAGTACTTACAGTATTAATGGTTTGTTTCCCTTTCCTTCATGGGCTTTTCCATAAACAGAACCCTAATGTGAGGGTTGGAAAGAACACAAGGTGACCTTAAAGCTACCTTCAAATTAATTCTTTAATGTAAAAATTAAGTGATGGATACTAGTGACAAATCACTGATAAGGACTCCTAGAATAAGATACTCCTTGTAAGAAATCATTCTTTTCCTCTCTGCCAAGTAATTTTTATTTTTTTCAGAACACCATTTCTCCATCTGCATATGTGTCACTGGTATTCATTTACAGCTTTACAGCCAACCTTCGCTGAGCTCTTGCCCACCTTTGTTCAGAGACTCAGGAGAGGCCGCACCGTCGTTTTCCAGCTGTGATGCCAGATTCAGTGAATGAAAACTGTGGGCACTTGGCTGAATTCGAGTTTGAGACAATGAATACTTTTAGTATAAGTGTACCTTGTGCTATATAGTGGAAATTTATTAACTGATTATCTGAATTCAAACCCAGCCAAGGTTGCTGTGCATTGTATCTAACCGCCGTGATCTATTATTATTCAGGTTATTCTGTTTTGTTTGGTTTCCTGCTTAGCACAGTGCACTTTTTAAGAGGTTGTCCTCATCTGAGCTAATGTTTTCACTGCATTTTATGCTTGTCTATGTCCTATTTCATTCCAAAATGTTCCTCTTGATCCTCTTGGTTTTGCTCAATGCCCAGTTCTCATCCACGCTGGCTGTGGCTTTGCTTTGGAAGTAGTAGGTCAGTCACTTGAAGGTTTCATGCTTGCCTAAGCCAGTGCCACCATATACCAGCTCCTTCCTAGGGGACCGCTGGGGGCAGGAGCAGTGCCCAGCTCTGATTGTCTCTGGTAGACTGCAGTTGCCTGACATTTGGGGTGACCAGCTGGGGGAGCAGCTGCAATTCAGGGGTGAGTGATACCAGCCTCATAATGGCCAGAATAGAAGAGTTGCAAGTGCTATGGATTCCAGAGGTGAATTAGGCAGGAGGATGGGAGTCTACCCCGAAGCCCCAGCCCTTGAGGCTCAGCTTTTTAATTGGAAGAGACTGTCTTCCTGCCCATCTGTCCTCCTATGGGATGTGGAGTCACAGCAATGACATTTACTCAGACAGGCTTGTGTTCCAAAGGACTGCTTACCTGAGCCAGGTTTGACACTGTTCACTTCCATGTTGGCTTTTCTTTCCTTTTCTTTCCCTCCCTCCCTCCTTTCCATCCTTCCTTTATTGGGAGGGGCAGTGTTCAAGTTTGAATTGAGGGCCTTGTACTTGCTAAACAAACACTTTACCACTTGAATCGTGATCTTTGCTCCCTCCTTCCCTCTTTCTGACTTCCCTTCTCTCCCTCAATCCTCTCCTTCCCTTTCCCTCCCCCTTCCATCCCTGCTCTAATTTTTCAGATAGAGTTGTATACATTTTTCTACTATTTTTTTCCAGTCCTGGGCCTTGAATTCAGGGCCTAGATGCTGTCCTTAGGCTTTCTCAAGGCTAGAGCTTTTACCACTTGAGCTACAGCACCATTTCTGGCTTTTTTCTATGTATGTGGTACCGGAGAATCAAACCTGGGATCTTCATGCATGCTAGGCTTATACATTTTTCTAGAGGCCCACCTCAGACTATGGTTCTCCTGCCTGTGCCTCTCACATAGCTAGGATTACAAGCTTGTACCACAATACCTAGTTTTGAGATGGGCATCTCACTAAGTTTTTGCTGGGCTGAGCTCTAATCTCCAATGTCCACCTCCTGAGTAGCTGGGATTACAAGTATAAATCACTGTACCCAGCCTCTCTGTTTTATTTTCTAGAATTGAAAAAAGTTTAGAGGCTGATCTGTGGATTTGCCCCATTCTATTCTGAACCCAATTCTAGTATTCTAAGGCTTTCCTTCCTTTTGCCAAGGCTTGAAGCCCTGACATAAGATCATACAGCAAGTTCTCTGAGACACCAGGTTTGCATTCCTGAGCTTCTCCTATCTAGGAGCCTTGCTTTGCTCTGCTGTCCAAGGCTGGCTTCTCCTGACCTGGGTCTCATCCTGCCTCTGTCTCTGGAGCCTAGATTGTTCCCTGATGCTGACTGCTTATGTGCTGTGCAGTCTGGATATCACCAGATGCTCTGGCTTCTGACTGTCAGACTCTACTGTGATTGGACAGTGCAACCCTGGGGCCAGAACATCCCATAGGGCGGGCCTCCCGAACTCTGCATAGCTGCTTAACACAAGGCCAGCAGAACTGATTGACTATGTCGAACCGGTTGGGAAGAGAAGCTTTTCGTGGGTCAAATCTACCTAGGACTGCTTTCATGAGAAATTCAGACTTCCACACTTTATTGAGGCCACTTAGCTGGCTTTAACTCTGGATGCAATTTTCTGGTAACCTTTAAAACAATGGTGGCTTCTTATCAATTTGTGTTTCTTTAATAAGGGGAAAGGCTGATTAAGGTTGGGGTGGGGCTTAGGCAGGTGAATTTCAGATCGTCTAACATTAGCTAAGCTCATTAACATTTTCTAAGTCTTGCTTGGAACTCTGAAAGTTGTCCAAGAGGATCATTCGTATTGCCATTTTCTCTTTCTAATGAGCCTGAACTTTCCCTGCCAGAGCTTAAGCCTGAGACTTCTCAGCTGTTGTCCCTATTGACCAATGAATGTAATTGGTCCTGGGCTTTTTTCCAGCCTCTTCATTGCAGAACCAGCAATGGCTCCACTGAAGCTAGTCTTTTCTCAATATCACCATGCCCCCTTCCTTGCTTTCCTGAGGGTTCGCACCTCTGGCTCACAGCAGGATCCCCACACCTGAGCTTGTTTCTCCTATGGCTTGGACTTCCTAGCCTACCACGGTCTCTGCTTTCATAGTGTTAGGCACTGTTGCTCTGTTTGTAACCTGGCACCCATTTGCCTCTAGACATTGTAATAAATCTTGATCTGGTACCTCAGTCTGCCCACAACAGTCTGTTAACCTTGACTGTAACTGACAAATTACCTGTGTGCCATGGAAAATAGGAAGGGATGTATATAACCTACTGATTATGAGAGGAAACCCAAAGGTGATGGAATTGAGTGAGAAATGTGTATGTTTTTTCTGGTGCTGAGGAAAAGGGATGTTTAATTAGAGATGAGTCAAGAGGTAAATGAAGATTTCTGGGGTTTCTGAAGCAGGACTTCTGGGCATTTACAATGCCATTTTTTGGATGCTACAACGGTTTCTCTATTGTTTTAAATTTGATTTTTACAACCTACATTTTCACTGATAAAGATTTCTTACACTTGGGAGACTGATAATAGGAATGGAAGTTGGGAAAATACTTAGGAGAAAATATTTTCAGTTAAGGAGAGAGACTCAGGAGACCAAGAGCAGAAGGATTGTGGTTCAAGACCAGCCTGGGCAGAAAGGTTCATAAGATCCTATCACAAAAATATCCAGCAAGAATCAGGGCTACAAGCATCACTCAAGTGGTAGAGTGCCAGTGTAGCAACTGGGAAGCCTTGAGCTCTAACCTTGACACTACCAAAATATAGTTACTCTAAAATTTTTACAATTTGTCCTGTAGTCATGTGAGATGAATTGGTATTGTACATGAGATACATGAAAGCCGACTGTGCATAACACTAGCAGGGATTTGTGACCATCTTAGTTGCTCACATCCTGGGTCTTCTTAGTCAGTCTTAACTTATACCTGTTCTCCCAGAGCAAAGATCTCTTTTGATTTTTAAAAACACTTCTGTTTGGATGATGAATCATATAGCTTCCTACATGTGGTCCCCAGTGTCTAAATCAGTAAGATACTGTGATTACATTATTTGGTTCCCAATGTTCTCAAGTAGCCTATGAGTTTTTTGAGCTGCTGTTGTGGTGTGTGTGTGTGTGTGTGTGTGTGTGTGTGTGTGTGTGCGCCCATGCATGTGTACACACACATACACACATGCGTGTGCACAGATCCATCTCACATTCCTTTTGCAGCAGTGCTTCAATGACACTCATCATATAGATGCTGGAGGCCACTTCCTAGAGTGCTCATCCTTTTAGGACCTGTCTCCAGAGACTGTGTGTAGATGAATGAACCTTTCACAGGAAGTGAGTCTCCTGGGGATGGGAGGCTGAAAGCAGGTGTGGAGACAGGGTGTTCATAGGAGCAGAGTTTTTTTTTTTCTGTAGTATGGCGCTGTGGCTGGAACCTCAGGTACATTTTTTTGTCTTGTCTCTTAGTCACATGTCTCTAGGTAATCACTGAACTCCTTTGACTTCTGTTTTGCTTTTACAATGTTGCTAATGGAACATCACTTAGAGACATCTGGTTAGAAGGGTTGCATTGTGTTGTAGAAGCTCAGACAGCATCATCTCAAAACAGGATATCTGTGCATAATGATTACATTTGAAGACCAGCAGGTGCAGGGAAAGACTTACTCTGAGCTCCCTGAATCTTCCTGAAGATTGATTGCCCAAAAGGAACTCACAGATCAAGCATACCTTCCAGGAAAACTCCTCCATCTGGGCAGGCCAGCAGTGTCACAGAACAGGGCATCACAGATTGACACCAGGCCTTGGCAGATGTTGTCACAGGCTTTCTTCACCTGTTGTAAGGGCCCGTGAATTATTCCAAACTCATTTACTGTCCTCTAAAGTGTCAGCTGCTTCTTCTCCTTTGCAGAGGAAATATAGATAGATGTCATTGTCTTTGGTTGGGGGGCAGTCTTTTCTTTTTTCCTTCTGATCATGATCACCTTGTGCACAGAGACATTTGTATACCTTTTCTCCTGTTAATCTTTCTACAGTCAGCTTTTTCCATATACTCAATCACAGAGACCTCAGAGAGTAGAAGGAAAGTTATCCCAGCTTTGCAATGAGACATGTAACCATAATGGGGGCTCAATAATAGAATAAGTGTTGAGTGTAGAACAGCTAAACTTGTATGGATACCATCACGTACTTACTTCTGCCTCCCAGCTCTCTTTTCCAGCTCTTCCAGCAGTTCTTCCAGCACAAAGTAGATTCCCGGCTATTGGTATCTGGGTTTTCTGGAGTTGAGACAGAGCTCCTGACCAGGGATGAGGATTGTTAGTGCCATTCATTCAAGGAGTGTTTATTGAAGTGTCAGGCACAATGCTTGACATGGGGAATTCTCTGGTAAACAACTAGATCTAGGCCCAGCTATTGTGTTTCAAGGTTGTGGGGAGTTGTTCCTAAGACGCTTTAAAAAGAACTCTCTCCTAACCACTGGGGTCTCAAGCCTGCAATCCTAGCTATTCAGGAAACAGAAATGGTTCATGCCAGCCCAGGCAGACAAATCTGAGAGACTCTGATCTCCAACCAGCAAGTTTCAAAATAGAGATGTGGCACAAGTAGGAAGAGTGCTAGCCTTGAGTGAAGAAGCCAAGCAAGAGGGCAAAGTCCTGAGTTCAAGTCCCAGTAAAAAGATTAAAAATATCTTTCTCATGCATATGCCTGCCAGGGTGCAGAGCCCAGGATGGAGGAAGGGTCTTTTTCCTTTGGGCTGTGAATGTGTGTCTGCCTTGAGGTGAAATCATGTTATTCAAATGGAATATTTGTGATTCAATAATCAATTCAACAGTGAAAGGAAAAGGAGCGCCTGCCAGTCCTGGTGGAGTAAATCATCCTGAAAGCATATGAAGAGCAACAGTCCCTAATAGCTCTTGTAAACACGCTGTCACTCTCAGGGTTGGGCAAGGGCCAGCAGAAGCTCTCTGACTCCTGTAGGCTTCTCAGAAGTGCTCTGACTTCCAGCTGTGACAGGCATTCTGCATCCACTGAGATACATTTTTTAAACCCCTGCTCTCCAGGACCCAGAGAGTTTTCTGATTGTTTCCAGATCAATCAACAAACCTCTCAGAAGTAGATTTTAAGTGGGTAGAAGCTTAAAGATGCATGAGACACATTTGCATGTGGAAGACAAGACATCAGAAGATGTGTGCCCCAGGAATGATCTGTTCCCTACTCGGTGTTTGTTAGCTCCATTTTCCAGATGAGCAAGTTAGGGAAGGTATAAGGGCCAAGTGACTTGTGAATAGTCAGCCAATGATAAAGCAGAAGGCAAAGATGCCAATGAAAAAATCTTACAAAAACCCTTCTTCCTTCTTCCCTGGATACCTCCCACCATTGAACTGATATGTCTTTAGCCTTCTGCTCACAGATGCCAATGGTACTCTAAAATATGAATCAGGACAACCCCAGCTCATAACCCTCCAGTGGTTGTCACCTTAGAATTCACAGTCCTCACTAGGCTTCCAAGGCCAACCCTGAGCTGATTTCCTCTCTCCCTGATTTCATCTTTTCCTGGTCTTTGCTTTGCTCCCACTGCTCTTGCCCAGTGGCTGCTGGTTGATCCTTATGCTCACAGCTCAGCCTGTCTGATTGTCTTTGCTGTTGTTTTCATTCCAGGGCATGGCAAGTCTTGGTCCTTATTTCACCTTATTCATAGGTGACTTCTCTTTAATGCTGTCTAGGAGTATAGATTTTTTTATCCATTAAAAATTAAAAGAAAGGAAAGCAATTAAGGTAAACAGAATAGGTTTATTTGAAAGTGAAGGGAAAGCTGTAAAAGTAGGGAGACTTTCCATTTGGAGAGGGGCCCCAAAGAAGAGACCAATGGAGTCTTCTCAGAGGTATAGTATGGGGTGCCTCCTATTTCTCCTCCTCAGGGGCTTTGCTGTGATGGCTTGATGGCTTGAGCATGCAGCTCTTTTCATTGGTTATACAGATACCCAAGAAATTAAAGGAAAAGGTGTTTGAGCACAATTTCAAAGGACTTGGGAACCAGAAGCATGGTATTGGGCACATGTTATCTGTTTGTCTTAGGTCCTTGACTTTATCCCTGCCTACCTAACATTTCCCTTTTCTTTCCTTTACATTGAACCCTAAAATGCACACCTTCGTGGAGATGATATGCAGCAAATATGTATATTTTATTTATGTTCCATGCTTATAAATGTTCTGAGCACATGGAATACGCCAAGTAGGTTGAATTTTTTACATTTTTGAAATCTCCTTATTAATATTCTTCACATTACAGGTGAGGACCCAGGAGTATAAAATAGTACATAGTGAGTCTGGGTCACACAGCTGGTTGGAGTTGGAGCTGGGGCTGTTCTATTGCAGATAAGAAGCACTCACACCATCTTCCTGGGAGAACACTTGGTGCTGCCACTCAAGCAAGTGTTTCTCTCAGGCCTTGGAGGGAGCACAGATAAGGCAATTAGCAAGCCATTTTAGTCTGGATTCTCTATGTTGCCCTACGTTCCCTCCCACATCACCATATCAACTCTCCTTTTGCTCCTCACTCACCATTCCTTCTCTTTACTCAGGTACATGAGTGGCTCCACCAGATGCCATCCTCAACAGTGGTGACTGAGTCAGCATATCCAGTCCTGGGGCAGGGTTCTGGCTGTGTGGCACTGCGTTTTGTGATTCATGCTCAGCGTTTCTCATTGAAATGCTTAGTGACTTTTGAACAAGCAGCCTACATTTTTCTTTTACATTGGGCAGTATAAATTTTATAATCAGAGTACACAAACCCAAAGCAGGCTCTGAAGGAATAGAGAGCTGTCAGAATTTAGAGGAAGGGAGGGAGAGCAAGGGAGGTTCGGGTAAAGAGGGGGCAGTTCTGAGCAGCTCAGACAACCTGGGAGCAGAGGAACCAGGTAATCAGGTGAGGCAGAGGCTAGTTTTAGACAGGGTGTCAGAGCCTACAGTGTCTGGAGTACTTGAGGCCTAGCTGTGTGCTCCCTCTTTCCTGGATGGTAGGAAGGTGCTAGACCAGCTATAATGAAGGAGGTGACATTACCTGACACTAGTTTCTGAATGCCACCATTGAGATCAATTCTAAATTGTTCTCCCTGAAGTGACTGGTTCTCTATTATCCTCTGCACATTCTGGTATGCTCTGGACCTGGTTCAAAAATTAGCTGGAAAAGGTTAAGTCCAGGGAGAACACACCGACAAATGATGGATACGTCTCTGGTTTGATGCCTGGTTCTATTTTCATTTTTCCAAGTTCAAGCAGGCCTTGGTAGCTGTCTGCTGATAAGGACACATGGATCTTACTGTTTCTATGAGCAGTTTAGTGCCTTTGTCTCTCTGTGTCCGTCCTGTACACACCTAGTCACCCAGCTTACAAATTTGTGCTTTTCCAACTGCACAAAGGACCTTGTGGATCGCCTCACCAACTCCATGATTTGGGCATTTGCCAATACCCTGATAATGATGAGAACCAGCAAAAAAACCAACAAACACCCCCCCCCCCCCGACTTCGGGTTGTAGGCTTTTGAATTAAAATTAGAAGTGTGGCGCACAGACTGCCCCGGTTTGTTTGGGCTGCTCTGGCTCGTGGCTGTCAGCTGCTTCTTCTCAGCACACTGATGAATTGCTGCTGTGGAGCTGTTTTTCAGCCTGGTAGAAAATGGATGAGTCACAAGATTTTTGGAGCCTTGCTGCAGGCTTGAGTTCAAGGTAAAATATTCAGGTGAAAGAAGATGGACTTCTTAGGCCATCTCTCCTGGGGGGCCATGCACACCTCTCTGGGATGGGTGCCATTTCTAGCTTCCTTACAGAGGAACGCTGGGAATGACATTGTCCCTTTTGTGACACCAAAACTGCTCTTGGAGGTTTGTTTGTGGGGCTCTTCTCAGGAAGTCTGGTGGGTGAAAGGAGCCTCAGAGAAGGAGGTGCTAGGAGCAGCATGGGACCTATGATATTCCTGGGAGCAGATTGGCCTTGGTTCTACTTTCATTCCCACCTCCCCATCCCCCAAGTTCAAGGAGTCCCAGGTAGCTCTCTGCTAATAGGGGCCCTCACTGACTTTGTGACAGGTATTTAGGGAGTAAGGGATGGCAGAACAGCTCCAGGTAACCCCAGGAAGGCTTTGACCATGGCTTTAATTGTTTGTCCTCCCACGGGGTAGCAGAGTTCTCTAGGACTTCACTCAGGTAACCTACAGCTTTCCTCTCGGAGCTTGCGTTGTGGGACCAGGAGGGAGGGATGAGTGGGCTGCGGGTGGCATTGCTGCCGGTAGATTAAGCTGTTCTCCCTTTCTTCACCTGGGTTTGGGCCAGCCTGGGTATATTTCTTTTCTCCCTGTCACTGTGCCCACTTCTCAGTGAGCCAGAAACTCCATCACCACATGGGGCTGGGGGAGACAAATGACAGCCATAACGTACACTGAACAGGATTAGATAAAACCAAAGAGTGATCACACACAGCAGTGGACAGTCATTTAAAAGGAAATCCATCTCATCGCTGCCCAGAGCCTCTCCGGGAGAAAAAGACATCTTCCTAGGAGGAATTCAGCTTTTCTTTCTAGGTGTGAATCTCTAGGGATGAGTGTGCTGGGTTAAGGACACTTTCTTGGATGGCTCCAGGACAGCTTTGCCAGGGTCATGGTGAGAGGAGGACGAACTTTTTGTGTCCAGATCTCAACACTGCCTAGACATGTATTTATTACCTTATTTTGGGGGCTAGGACTAGGGCTTGAACACAGTGTTTCAAGCTTTTACTTGGCTTTTTTGCTTAGGGCTGATAGTCCTATTGCTTGAGCCAAGCCTTCACTTCCTGGTTTTTGTTTTTGTTGTTTTGGTTAATTGGAGATAAGATCCTCACCAATTTGTCAGCTCAAGCTGGCCACAATTCTTAGATCTCAACCTCCTGAGTAGCTAGGATTACAGTCATGAGCTATCAGGAACTTGGTTAAAAGGACTTTTATAATAAGGACATTTTCATAAGGAATGAGTAAGAGACAGCAAGTGAAGTGTTTGGTACAGAACTAGGATGCAATAAATGAAAAACCTGAAGATGAGAGAGACAATACGGACTGTAGACAAATATATCCTCATAAAAACAACTCGTATTGCCTTCCATGTATGGCCTGGTAAATAACAATGAGAATGTTTAATGTTATTTCTGAGACATTGACCTTTTCCTGTCCCTCTCCAGGAAGGAAGATAAAGGCAGTGCTCACTGAATTGTGTTGCTTAAAATTGCTTTATTGATGTAGAAGTCACATACCATAAGCTCCACCCACATGAAATGTACAGAGGGTGCTTTGAGTGTATTCACAGGGTTGTGCAGCCATGACTGTGATCTGATTGTTCAACATCTAGATCCCTGTGGATGAAACTCCACAGCCATTAGCACTTCTCTAGTTTCCCCACCAGCTCCAGGCAGCTACACATCTATTTTCTGTCTCCATGAATTTGTTGCTTCTGGACTTTTTTGGGTAAGTAGTCTCAATAGCATGTGGCCTTTTTCATTTAGCATCATATTTTCAGGGTTTCTCCATATTGTAGAATCAATAAGTCCTGCACTCATTTTTCATCGGAAAATAATATTCCATCGTATGTCTATGCCACTTTTATGTGATGGTTCACCAGAGGATGAAACATTTGGGGCTGTTTCTACTTTGTGATGAGCAATGCAATGTCATTATTCTCTGTTGCCCTTGGAGCTGGGGCCTGTGTTAAGCTGCTGTGTTTAGAAATGGTGTTCTTGTCCCATGTCTAATTAGATACTTTGGGGTTGGGATTTAGGAGTTAGAATAGGGTAGTTCTATACCTTTTGTTATTGTTCAGAATGATTTGGTTACAAACATCTTTCAGTAGATAGCCTTCATCTTTTCTCAAAAGCATCTAGAATATAGTGCCTGGGTCCTGACCAGAGCTTCCTTTGGGCAGTGAACTTGGCATCCTCTTGGCAGCCCGGCTTGAGGTCAGGATGAAGATCACAGAAGCTGTAGGGGGTGGGGGATGGAGGAAGTGAAGGCTCCTGAGCTTTGTTTTGGGTACAAAAAAAGAGTTCAATGCCAATAGAAGGGGAGCAGATTGGAGAATCATGGGGTTGTGTTGTATCCTTTTCCCACTCTCTATCCTTGGCACAGGTCACAGGAATAGCAACATTGTGTGCACATGTCCAGAGTACCTGTTAGCCTCAGCCATTGGTACAGTAGTCCTTGTCTGGAAAATGGGACTAGGCAGGCCCATCTCAGCACACCGAGAACTAGTGAGCTGATGACAGCATTGGAGAATCCTGATCCATAGGAAGGGCCATCTTCTGTGATCCAATCAATGGACTCTGACACTTTTGTCTTCCTATGCTATAAAGACTCCTGGCCTTGAGTAAACTGAGGCATGAAGAACAATCCCGATGACAGAACCAACAAGGGCAAAGCCAAGGACACTGATGAGCTTCCTGACAGAGTCGCCTGAGTATATCCTGCTTCTGACAGTGGAACACATCGATGGGACACTCCAGGACAGTGCTCGGGTGCCATTTAGCAGGTCCATCTCTAGAAATGGCAAGTCTTCCATATCCACCATGATATTCCAGGCCTCTCAGGATCTTCTTTGGGTCACCTCTTCTTTGTCTCCGTGAGGATATGGTATTTGATTCTGGAACTGCTGTGAAGTTGGAAGGCAAGAAGTTTCCCTTTCCCTGATGCTGACCCCTCCTCTCTCCCTTCCTTTATATCTCTCCCTCCCCCTCCCCCCTTAGTGGAGTTTCTTCTCCACTAATGGTGACTGGGTGGGAGCCATGCTAGCAGATGTGACAGTCAACACATAATGTGGTCACTCAGGGGTGATGAGATAAGGATTAGGGGGACCACAATTAAGGGCTCTTGGATTGGTGAGAGGAAACAGGGTTAATGTTCACACCCTTTGGTAGTGATATAGTTCACATGGACCTGAGCAGATTTGGGGATGGGTTTTCTCATAGCAGGGAAGTGGCTTCTCATTCTCCTTTCTATTCTTAGAGGGTAACCCTACCAGAAGGAGGCTGGTACCAACTGGAAGACCATCTTCTAGAGATCTGGCCTGGCCATCACTGCCCTGTATATTGGCAGCCTGTCTTTTTTTCTGGCTTCTCTGTACAGAAACTAATATTTGCAGCTGGCTTTATGTCTCCACTGGGGTTCCGGGGGATGATGATGTTTGGGCCGAGGCGTGTGCTTTCTGTCTAGCTCCTGTCAGCATTTCTAGGGGGAAGAGCTCTCATTAGAGGCTTCCCTGGGTGCCCCCCTCCCTGCTGGCTCAGCCTCAGTGACATAAATAAGCACCTTTTTCTCTGTCTCAGGCAATCTGAGACCTTCAAGGTGGCAGAAAGCTGCCTCCCCATCTCTGCTTGCAGCTGCAGGGGGTCCTTAGACAGAGCTAGTGAGGAATGGCTGGCTGTCAAAGCCCAGGCCTGTGCCTCTGGCTGCTGACATGCTCTAGGAGTCACTAGGTAGGGTGGTGCTCTGAATTCTTCCTGTGCTTCTCTCCAAGATGCCGCTGCTTGGTTCCTGCAGGGCCTAAAGCAGCTCAGTAGAGAGTTGACAGGGGGCGTGGAAGAATGGGGTCTGTGCAGAATAGGACCATCATGCGGCAAGAATGGGAAGCAGGATCTTGGGAAGAGATCCAGGAGCGGGGAGATATCAGCTGTTACCTTATTTTTTCCAATGGTGAGTTTCAGAAACGTCTGGTCACATATTCCATGTTTGAGGTCACACAGCCAGGGGAAAGATAAGAAAGGGATTCAAATCCTCATCTGAAAACCAGCACTTTTGGTCTCTGAGGTCTGCTACCTTCTCATGGGTTGAGTGCTCAGGGGATCTGTGAGGATGTGAGTAGATAAGTTCCAAGGCATTGGCTTGTCAAGATTGGCATCTGCCTACCCTCCGAGTAGCTTTTCACTTTCTAGATACCCAGGGAGGCTGCATTAGTCACCTAGGATTTGATGGCCACCCTAGGGGGATTTGTAACAGTGTTTGTTGCAGTCTTGTTTAAGGCTTGAAGCTCCCTAGCACAATTTCAATGTGATGCTCCCCGTGCTGCTTCAATTCACACATAATTTATTTAGTAAGATGTGAGTGGGACTAACTCATGAATCTGAGATGTTCAGGACCCTTGTTATGCTGCAATAGCTTTTGCCCATCCTCGTCTTTCTCACAGCATCTTCCTGGTCTTCCCTCACTCACCCCTGCACTGCCTTGTCTGTGCATGCCAGGCCTGGAGCTGTGTGTTTTACCTATTGCCTTGATCAGTCTTAATTCTGACCCCTCCCCTGAGAAGTGTCCTCCCCATTTTTCTGATGCATAAAATAGAGTTGTTGGTGACTGACCTAAATTCATTGCAATGACATGGAGGTGGGTAGGGGAGATGTTTAGATCAGCTGAAAAAGGGAGGTGAGAGGAGAGGAGAGGCTAAGAAAAGAAAAGAAAGCATCAGATATCTCTGCCCTCAAGGCTCTGGGGACTTAAGGTATTCCCATGTAGTTAGAATAATAAACGCAAAGAATGGATGGTGACAAGCTAGGGTGGATGTAAAGTCTGCCCAATCTGTTGTGCATCAGGGGTCTTCTAGGCTGATCTGGAAAGAGGTTCTTTGGAGTCTTGCTTGCAACCATTCCTTTCTTTCCCCAGCCTTCTGTCTTCTGAGCAGACTAGCCAGTCTGAACACTTAATCTGCCTGCAGTGGAGGAGGCAAATCACTTTGAATGTGCTAACAGTTTCTCACCCTCTCCTTTCTCACCCTTGTTTATTCTGGAGATCAATACAGAGGAAGGAAAAGTTATTCCTAGCTAAGCAGTTTTTTTTTTTTAAAGTACACTTAGTCCTTCTTCCCTTGTTCCCCACCTTCCCTCATGTCATTTATTCAGGGCAGAGATATTTCTGAGAAGCATTAGTGGCTGAGGGGTTTGATTGAGGAGCCCTGGATGCCATCCTGGTTGGAGACCTCCAAGTGGTGACTGGTGAGATCCAATGCCTGTCTGATAGAGACTAGTGGCCTTTGTGCCTAGACTTTCACATGTACACACCTAGATCTGGTTATCCTGTGACTCACTTGAATAACTCGAGAGATTTGAATACCAATTAATTTTCCGATGTCTTTCCCGTGGAATTCTTGAGTTCAGTTTGGCTTCCTGATATGAATCAGCTACAAGTGGAGCTCTTCTGGTTTGGGATAGAGTTGGGGACAGCACTACACTTTATTCTCTTCTCTGAGCCACCATAGAATCTAAGACTCAGAGCTAGATCCGGAAAACACAGAATAGTCAGTCCCAGAGACCGTTTATAGATTATAACATTCTGAAAATATGCCACCTTATTCTGGCCCTCTGTTTTGTGCTATGAGTGGGTTCTTTAGGGTGCCAGGGAGAACTGTTTAGGTAGAGTCATTCTTTATGCTTCACAGTGTACCTTCACACAAAGCAGGAATGCACCACATACAGTAGGAAGACAGCATCAGATTTATAACCTGTTGATTTTCAGGCTCTGTTCCTACCAATGCTGTTTACAGCCATCTCTCTGGGGGAGCAAGCACTTCCACCCACCTGTCTACAAGTGACATCTGTTCTGAGCTGTAGTAGAGCCAAATATGACCTTTGACTTTTCTCCTCCATTGCCCTCTGGAAAAAAGAGTTTCTTTCTCTATTAGGGAGGATATCAAAATGGAATCTTCATTTTGGAAGGGCCTTTCTACTAGAGAGAGCCATTTTGTTTTAGACACTGTAGTAAATGATGGGGTCTGAGTAAATGGAAACCACTTGTGTCTTTGCAGACTGCACAGCATGGTTGGTGATGGTTGGCACTTGGGGAGGGTGACAGTTTCAAGGTTTAGGGTTGGCTCTTAGAAAAGAGGCAGGCACAGTGGAGGAAGTAAGTTCTGATGACTTTGTTCTGAAGTGGCAGGGAATTGGGCTTCAGGGCTAGAAATGAAGGAAAGTTGGGCATAGTGACATATACCTGCAATCCCAGCTATTCTTTCTGTTCAGGAGGCAGAGATCAGGAAGAGTTTGCTTCAAGATCAACCCAGGCAAAGGGATAGTAAGAATCCATCTTAACCAATAAGAGCTGCACGGCAAGTATAACCAGGAGGACTACTTTCCAGGCAGGCCTCAGACAAAAAAATACAAGACCCCCTGGGAAAAATAACTACAGCCAAAGGGGCTGAGGCATGGCTCAAGTGATAGCATACTTGCTTAGCAAGTGTAAGGCCCTGAACTGAAACATCAGTACCACCAAAAAAGAAGAAAGAAAAAAGTAAAGGAAAGACCATTCTACAAAGGAATAGAAGGAGCTAACATGTGCCTTTGTGCTAGACTTGCCTCTTTTCATACTGAAAGCTGTACAACAGTCTAGAGTCCTTGGAGTGTTGTGTTTATTGGGGAAAGTAGCTGGAGGTGAGACTGAGCCGAGAGTTTGGGACAAAGGTGGAAGAATGTCTATGAGCTACAGTGCCTTTCTAAGAGGGGAAATCTGTGGTGGTTACCCAGGGTAAGGACATTTCCCTGATGATAATGAGTTATTTAGTAATCTGTTTATTTATTTACTGACTTTTTGGCAAAGTCTCCAGCTTATCTTTCTACCCCAGATTCCCTAAGTGCTGGAATTACAGTTATGTGCTATGATACCTGGTTACATGCATTTTGCAGTGAAGATGAAGGAAGACTCAGTGGTCCTTGGAAATCACAGGGCCCAGTCTAAGATGGGGTGGAACATGGAAGAGATGAAGAGAGTGGGCAGGTGCCAGAGGTATTTAGAAATTAGAGTCAATGCATTCACAGATGGTTGTAATGGGTGGAAGAAAGAAATTAAGAGGCTATATTTCTGGAATGAAACTGGATGACAATGGAACATACCACTGAATATGTGGTTAAGTGAGAAAGAGCTCCTTGGGCATGGGAGATAGGGATAAGACTGATGATGTGTTGAGTTCTAGGGCTCTCTGAGTCACCCAGATGGGGCATGTGATAGAGAGTTGTTCACTGACTGCCTGAGTGTGGATGGAGATGGCGTGAATGGTGGTAGAGAAAAGTTAAGAAGGAAAGAGGAAAAAAAAATCAGAAGGAATGCAAAAGTAGACATTAGAAGCTTTTGGAAAAAAAGCCTGTGGATTCCCCTAACACCCTCCAGCAATGCTGTGGCAATAGGAGGGAATCACCCTATCCTACCCCAGACTTTCCCTAGAAAGTTGTGACTGAATGGAGAGCAGGCAGGACACAGGACCCCAAGACAAAGCCAGGTGTTTGCAGAAGCAGCTGTCTCCAGGGCTCACACCAGCTTCCCTTAGAGAGAGATGACCTGCTGGGCCCCAAGCACTGGAACTAATTGAGAGAGCTGTTTAGCTTAAACACATCACCCCAGCTGTGCGGTGACTGGGCCCTAAGTGTCACGTTGACAGCAGCTGGCCCATTAAAGGTGCAGCTAGACTGGTGAGGCACAGTTCAGAGGAGCTGCTATTAACAGCATTTAATAGCAGGACTGTAGTTAATGGTTAGCAAATGTTTTATGAACAGGTTCCTTGTGCTCTGTGAGGGCTGATTCAATTTATTCAGAATGGATTTGCTTTCCCCTGTTAAGCTCAGAAGTATATAATCGGTTCCTTCCCTTCATTGAAGGGATTTCTCTTTAGTAAGAGTGGAACCTGTGTCACACTGGTCTTAAGCAAAAGGCTTGATCTAAAGGAAGCTCTTGGTGGAAGGCTTTGTGCCTGTCTGGGGTCTAAGTGCATCACTGGCAAAGTAGAAATAGGACTGAATGGCTTCTGATGGGCAGAGACAAAGCCTGGAAACGCTGAATTGTCTTGAGAGATTCTGCATAGCATGGTAGAAGAACCCTGATCTGGGACTGCCTTTGTTGCTTCCTGGCTGGAACTCTGATATCCTCGCCATCCCTGCGCAAGCCTCTTAACCTTCCTGCCTCTGATCTCCTTACCGATGAAGTGCAGCTCATAACATCTGTCTTCTTCTTTGGAGGTATTGTAGGAATTAATGACCATGAAGCATTTAAAGGGCTGGGAGGCGGGGGCTAGGGATGTTGTTGATAATAAGCATTTAAAGACAGCCAGAAATTCCCACTGGAAGCTGAGGGGGAAATGGGATTTAACTTTGTCTTAGGCTTTTAAAGCTGATATAATCCTATATATTAAATTGCCTAAATAATAGAAGCTAATTTCTTATGGTTCTGGAGGGTGGGAAGTTCAAGGCAAGCAGAGATGTCTGGGGAAGAACCCACATTCTGACTTGGTGTTGTCTTGCTGACTCTTTACATAATGAATGGGGTAGGTTGGTCTATCTGGGTTCTGTATTATATAAGCACAAATATTCATGAATGTTCTGCCTTGATGATCTTATTGCTAACTTCAAGAGTCCTACCTCCTAGTATTTACCTCCTAGTACCATTACCTCGTGGGTTAGAGTTTCAGCATAGAAATATGAAAGGGAAACAGACTTTTATTATCAATCAGTCATGTATTAAATTGGAATTCTAATAGTATTTACTCAGGACAAGTAATGTTTTCAAGCAGGTGTACAGAACATCATGCTTTCTGTTCAGAGTGGAAGTGGGCATGAACCACCATGCCAGCCCATTCTTACAGATATTTTCAATTTGTTTTTTCCTATCTTGTTACTACTTCAACTCAACATTGTAGCAGTTATTAGACCTGCCACTAGGTCTTGTTTAGTCTCTTAATGAATAAATATATTACTGTATCACAATTTCTTTTTGGTTGTAGGGCTTGAAATCCAGGCCTGGGCACTGTTCCTGAGGTCTTTTGCTCAAGGCTAATACTCTACCTTTTGAGCCATAGTGCCACTTGGTGGTTAATTGGAGATAAGCATCTCATAGACTTTCCTGTCTGGTCTGGGTTCAAACCATGATCTTCAGATCTCAGCCTCCTGAGTAACTAGGATTACAGGTGTGAGCTACTGGCTCTGGGTACAAGTTTTTAAATTATTTGGAAAAACCATATCTTAATATTGTGCTTTTTTTTTTTTTTTTTTTGCTAGTCCTTGGGCTTGCACTCAGGGCCTGGGCACTGTCCTTGGACACTTTTTTTTTGCTCAAAGGCTAGCACTCTGCCATTTGAACCACAGTACAACTTCTGGCTTTTTTTTTTTTTCTGAGTAAGTGGTACTGAGGAATCGAACTCAGGGTTTCGTGCATGCTAAACAAGCACTCTACCACTAGGCCATGCTTCTGGCCCAGTTCTATGCATTTTGTTTTGTGTCTTGACAATTGTTGTTTCAAGAAGGGGGGTGTAGGCTTTAACATGTCACACAGGCACACCAAAGGCTCAGAACCTGGGTGGAGTGACCTTGGACTATACAGCAATGCTGACCTACAATCACAGGTATTGTTTTTTGATGGAGATACTTCAAGAGTCTAGTTCACAGGAGATAGTCAGTAACCCCCAACTCTGAGGCCAACATCTCTGATCCAAGCTTTAGGAGTCTCCTGAAGATAGTTCAAGTTCTCTCTGCCCCTGACTTTAACACCTAAATGCCAATCCTTTCTTATGATCGAACCTAAGGACAGGTCAGTATGAACCCACATAGTAGACGTAGGCAAACTAGAAGACTAGCACCTTTTTTTTCTCTGTGTTCTTATACTTTGTGAGCCCCTGTTACCTGCCTCTACCATAGTCACCTGGGAAGCTTATTGAGATGCAGACTCCCATCCCACACCTATCTACCCGTATAATCAGAACTCAAGGACCAGCGCTTGGGAATCTGCATGTTATGCGCTTCTTAGGTGATTGGGATATGTTTAAGAGCCAGAATGAAAGTGAAGTAAGCCAAACCCAAAGGAACATAGGCTCAGTGGTTTCCCTCATTTGTCATAATTAGTACACATCTAGGACTCTCCTAGCAGAGGATCACAATAGTTCAAAACCTAGGTACATAAGGTCATATAGGATGCAACTAAATGAAAGGAACTCTAGGATATGGAAACAAGAGTTTTATCTTGTGTGATTGTTGTTCTTAATGTACTATACTATTTCTCTTCTCTTTTTTGCCCTTTGGTTTGCATATTGTTATTACATCTGACTTTGTTACCTGGTATATTGTATATGTTTGTTTATTTGAAATAGGAAAGGGAAAGGGGGAAAGCAAGATGATTGGGACGGAGTGAGGGGAGGGACATTGGGACAAAAGCATGACAAGGAGTATCAATGTGTGAGAAGTAATGCACGTACTATCTGGTGAATGTAACTAACCTCTCTATACATTACCTGGACAATTAAAAAATAAAATTAAAATTAAAATTAAAATAAAAATTAAAAAAAAGAGCCAGAATGATTGTTTAGAGGGCCAGTGCCCCTCAAGACATCTAATTTGATCCTTAAGTTTAACATTTTGAGTTTTCAGTAGTATGTCTGATGTCTAAACCAAGTTGCACTGTGGTTCAATTGAAAGGATGTAAAAGCAGAGAGTCCTGGCAGAGTCCTTGCAGAGTCTTGGCATATGGCACCATCCAGGACTCTCTTTTCATGCCTGTCCCTCAAAATAGGGGTCTCAGGTCAGGCCATGGCTCTTGCTGCCCTCTCATGACTGGTCCAAGTTTCATAAAAGAAATAAAGTAGCTGGTCAGTGTGTGAAAGTCTTCTCCCTGCCTCACTGGAGCACAGGGGAAGTATCAGCCACTGTTCAGTCCTCTTGGTGGCCATTCCAGGAACTCATTCCAGGAACTGGCCAGCGCAGAGCCTGTTTCTTTTGTGCTGAGCCTGCTCAAAGCTTTCTCATTCTTACAGGAGGCCCCCACTGCCCTGCCCTGCTTTGAGCACTGACAACAGACACTGTGACAGGGCCAGGCTAGAACTCAGAGATCGGATAATAATAGGCGTAATGGCTCTTTTGACCTTGGTAGCTGCAGTCTCAGCTGACCTGGGTTGTTCTGTTTTTGACCCTGCAGCTCCGCATTCCAAAGGCCAGTCATTTGATCAAGTAAAATGACCACCTTTAATTCAGACATTTAAACTGCAGTCCAAAGGTCAGAGCTTCCAAAGAGATAAGTACTTGTGCCATTTGTGACTTGATTTATTTATTTTACATTTTAGAATAAATGAAAAAGCAGTTTTCTGGTGCCTCATTGATGGGTTTAACACTTGCCCAATTTTCATTAGCTCTTCTAAATAAAGACTGTCCGTGTTAGCTAGATCATCCATTTGATATTAGTGAGCCTGAAGGTACATGGTATCTGTGCTGTGAATAATAATTTCAGCTTTCAATGAAATTATTTCTTTTCTAGGACATGATACCTTTTATGAGCCATGTTTTCACGGCCAGATCTCCTCCTCTTTTGATTGCTTGTATTCTGCAGGTTTTCTGTTCTGACCCCTAAGGCCTTGATCCTCACTCAGTATGACCACCCAGAAAACAGATTTCTCAGGCTCACATCCTGCAGGAGGACTCTTTTGATGCTTTACATTTAACTCCATGGCCTCCTCTTTGCAAGATGTTATCTATTAAATAAATGATCCTAATGTCATGGCTGCTATTATTTTTTCTGCTTTTAATAACCCCAAATCTGTTTACTAATTAGAGTTTCCGATTAGCATGGGAACTAGTAATATTGTGTTGATATCATTCCAGTCCAAAGCAAAGAGATGTGACATTTTATCTTTCCTATGGGGCCCTATCAAGGATAAATAAACAAATGAAGCCTGTCAGGCTGTGGAATATTTTGAACCTAGCTCCAAATACAATGTTGTGACATTCAAGGGTCCCTGGAGGTTGGGAGTCACAGGATTGTTCATTCTGCTCATTCATTTTATGCAGCATACTTGAGTGGAATAGGCACAGTGCTCTGGGTGCTGGGGGCCGGATAGAGATGGCAGAGACAGATATGAATGTGCTCTAAGCAGAGGAAAGAGGAAGAAACAAGAAAAGGCCAGAGACTGCTAAATGCCATAATAACAATAAGACAGGATTATGGGATGGGAAGTGACAGGACTATGTTAGATCAAGCCATTGGGGACAGCTTCTCTGAGGAGGGGCATTTCACATGAGATTAGAATGACAAGAAGAAAGCAGCCACACGAAGATTATCTTTGGTCATTTTGACAGAATGGTCAGAATAACTTTACACATGTGTTCATATGACTTCAATCTTATATTGAACAATTTGTAAGAAAATAATCAGTCATTGAGCTCACTGCAGGTGATCAAAATATTCTTCATTTTTCCTTAATGTGAACATTGACTTGTCTCTCTCCATAAATAAGTGACTGCCTTACAGACAGGGATACTGACTTGCTCTTCTCAAAGCCCCAGTGTCTAATGCAGGGACAGGCACATACCGGATCTCAGTGAGCCATACTTGGCATATAGGGTGCATGCAGAAAATTGTGTGGAGGAATGAATGAACTGTGTGGATTTTCACTTTCCCTAGGCCTTTTGCCCAACTCCACTGTAAGGTTCTTGCCAAACAAGAATGGGGGCTCAGAGAAGAATTAAGAACAAGTAGGAAAAGCTAACAGGATTCCTCTTGGACTTTATTGGATTTGTTAGTCCCTTAAATACTGTGGTCTAAAGAACAGCATGAGTTAGAATATTAATGCCATGGTATGTCTTGTTAGAGAGCAGGGAGGGTCCTGGGATAGATAAGAAGCAGTCTAGTCTGAAGCACTGTGGTCTTTTGAACCGGACTACTAGGAAATAGCATGACCTGGCCAGTAATGACTGGTTTCTTAGTGGTGCTGGGAGCATCCTGGGATTCAGGCCACTAATGGAGCTGGTGTCTCAGGGGAGTGATGGGATTCTGGTGTGGTGTGATCCCCAGATACACTTCTGGAAGCCTTTTATTTTTGTACCAGGCCTAGGTGTTATCTCTTGGATATTTTGCTCAAGGCGAGTGCTCTGCCACGTAAGCCATAGCTCCACTTCTGTCTTTTTTGGTAGATAGGTATAATTGAGAATCTCATGGATGACTTTGAATCATGGTCCTCAGATCCCAGTCTCCCAAAGTGGCCAGGATTACAAATTTAAGCCATTCCTAGCTTGTAAGCCTTATTTTGAAGGGTGGTCTTAAGTAAGATCTGACCTACAGCCAAGCAAGCTAGAAGGACATGCTAGAACAGACAGGAGAGACTGGGGCTAAGGAGAGTCTCACTCACCTGAGCAGAGAACTCTATCAATTCTGATGTGGATGGACCCCTTAACAAGTGCAAGCTTTATCTTAGAAGCACAGGGATGAAGTGGTCAGACTGAGTAAGTGGCTCCCATCTTGGGGTGCTGGGTCCAATTCATTTGTGTTCACTACTGTCTTTCCCTGGAAGAAAGGATATGCACGGAGTACCATATAAGATCCCAGTTCTGTTTGAGTGCCAGAGAAACAATGAATTTCTTTAAAATTCCACATTCAGCTAATGAGATGTTTTTGTTGTTGATATGGAATTCAAATTTAATTGAATGCCTTGTATTTTTATTTGCTAAATCTGGCAACCTTAATTTGAAGTCAAAAGACTAAAGCTCCTGAAAGAAGCCCCAGACTTCTAGAACATCTGTCTCCTGTCTGCCCTCTGTAGTCAAGGCTGGTTATGGTTGGTGCTTCTCTTTTTGCTTCCCTGAGCATGTGTGTCTATCTTGGCTCAGCAGTGGAGCTGTGAGCCAGAGCCAGGGGGGCAAATTGCTGCTTTTTGCACTTTGTCCCTAAAATGACATGGGTCATATGGATGGTATCAGTCCAGCTTTCCCTTTGTTGTTTGATCTAGAGATTCCTATGTATGACCTTTGCATGCCATCCATCTATCTAGAAGGGTCATTAATGTCTCTGTCACTCTTGCTTTGCCAAGTGAGGAAGGAAAAGCCATAAGAACCCGAGAAGAGGAGTGGCTCAGTGTGGTGAGGGTTTCTGTTGTTCCTTCATGACAGCAGAACTATGGGCAGGACCCTGAAGGAGGACCAGCCTGGGTCAGTGAGTCACTTCCGTTGTGTACTGCTGGATCACTCTTACATATGCCAAGGATGTTTCCTTGGCTGGTGGCACATTTGTCCTTCTCACTGAGGAAACTGTCAGCCTGGGGCATACACATCTGAGAGGTAGGATGTTGAGTGATGTGTTGTTATTTTTGAGTTGAAAATGAGAGATGGCAAGGAGAATGTCCACTAAGCTGTTTCTGAAATCTTTGTCACTTACTGTGACATGTGAGCACTGGAAAAGACATCCCGTTAAGACAATCGATATGAACTCTTTATTCTCGTGACTCTGGGATGAAGAGATGGCCTCGCTGGTGCCAGGTGTCACAGTCTTTGAACCACTGAGGTGATAACAACAGGGCAAGAGATGAAGAAGTGGCCCCAGACCTCTGCGTATGATTTTCTGGACTTCTATTAGTTCAGTTTCTTTGTAGAAACAGGACCAGGATGCGACAGAGACACTGGTTTATGTGAGGGTATAGATTTGTGTTCTTAGGAGGGCCAGCAGGTCTGCAATCCGGGGAAGACAGCAGACTGGAAACCCAGGTAAGATTCCGTGTTCTGTGTTTCAGGGGTGAGGCAGATTTTCTGTCAGAAGTTCCTAGGGAACACCCAGTTTTTACTCTTAGGGCCTTCGGCTGATCGGATGAAGCCCATCTACATTATGAAGGGTAATCTGTTTGACTCAAGGTCTGCTGGTTGTAAATGTTAATAACAGCTAAAGAAGACCTTCACTGCAACCCCGAGTCTGGGGTTTCACCAGAGACTAGGATGCCACACTCTTGCCCAGTTGTGCACAAACCTTACCGTTACACCTTTCTTGCGTTTCAACTTTATTCACTGTCCCATTCTTCCCTGACAGTCTGGACACCACACTTCTGTCTTGACTGAGAACAGAGGTTGTTTTTTTTCCCCTTTTTCCTCTTCTTCCTTTTCTTCCTCCTCCTCCTGCTTCTGCTTCTTTTGTTGGTTTTAGGACTTCAACTCAGGGCCTGGGTGCTGTCCTGAGCTTTGTCTGCTGAAGGCTGGTAACTCTACCACTTTCAGTTTTCTGGTAGTTAATTAGAGTTGAGTCTCATAGAATTTCCTGCCCAGGCTGGCTTTGAACCATGAGTCCTCAGATCTTAACCTCCTAAGTAGCTAGGATTATAGGTATGAACCACCTATGCCTGGCCAAGGGGTTTTCTACCTTCTTCATTGCATTCCCTCCATCCATTGGACTTCTTACCATGAAGCTGGCTTCATTAAGGGGCTGCAGCAGCCTTCAGCTTAAGTCTGTGAGAATGACTTTCCTGCTCTTCCTCCATTTGCTTGTGTTTTCCCTTTAGTTAAGATCTGTCTGTGGTTGGTAGCTTCTCTATCAGCTGAGGTTGATACAAGGAAGGCCCCTTTGGTGTTAGGCTTGCCCAGACTCCACCAGGCTTAACAGATGTCACCTGCAAGGCTACAGCCTCTCTCCATCCTTCCATCCCTCTTCCTTTCCTTCCTTCCTCCTCCCTTCCCTTTCTCCTTCCCTTCCTGTCTCTTTTCCTCCCTCCCTCCCTCTGTCTTTTCCTCCTTCCCTGAGGTTTGAACTCAGGGCATTGTACTTTCTAGGTAAATACTGTACCACTTAATCACACCCCCACTCCTTTTGCTTTTAGTTTTCCTCCCTCCCTGTCTCTCTTTTCATCCTTCTTTCTTCAGATAGGGTCTTGTGATTTTTCATAGTCTGGTCTCAACTCTGGATCCTATCCCCACCTCCTGAGCAACTAGGATTGCAGGTAAGCCCTAACTACCACAGATGGCTTAATTTTCAGATAGGGTCTGGCTAACCTCTGTGCAAGTTGGGTATGAATTTTGATCTTCCTATTTCTATCTTCCAAGTTGTTGGTATTAATACATTCACTATTATGCTTAGAACAATTTTAGACATATAGAGAAAAAAGAAAATAGGGTCCCCATCCTCAACCAGGTTCCCCTAAGTTATCATTATGTTATGTTATTGTGGACTTGACAAGCATGAAAAAAAAAACTGCAGGAGTCCCTCACTGTCAAACCCAGTTCAGAAGCCATTTGGCTTTTACTATTTCTTGTTCATGTCAATTTGCTGCTGCAGGACTGGATGCAGGATCCCACACTGTCTTGGTGCTCCTGACAATTCTTTTGTGCTTGTCTCCTGCTCCTTCTCATGTCTCCTCAGTTCTCCCTTCTGCCCTCCCCAGTAATCCCATCTCTGGCTGACCCATCACTGACCAGAAGCTCGTGGTAAGAGCTATTGATCTTTGTGCAGGGACCCAACTGGAGGCTCTTTTCCCTCATGCATGCTGGGAAGAAGGCAGGCCCCTTCACTGCTTGGTAAATATTTTACAGCATCTAATGGAATCAAGTTGTTTACTCTGCAGGAAATAGAAAGGCATTAGTTAAGGCAAGTAACAAGCTGGCTGGTTGCTGACGCTTCAGGTTTAGTGAGAGGCCTGGGAGCTTGAATGATTTCCATTTAAGGAGCTGTGAGTCTGGCTACATCTAGAGCCTCACAGGAGAGGGTTCCTTCTGCGTTTTCTTCGGGATTGGATTCTGGCCACCAAAGGCCCAAGGAACCAGGACAGGGGAGGCAAATTCACTGTCACTGTAAAATCCCCAAGGCAAATTTCATTCTCCAAGATTTCTCTCCTTGGCCTCTTCCTCTTCAGTCTGGATATATATTGAGTGTGCTCCCTGTGGGAATCCTGTGGACTGTGCTCATTAACAGGGCCTTTGGTCTCCTAGGGTTATGGCTAGTATGGCTATAACAGGAAGGGCGGTGCTCCATACTCAGCCCAGAGGTGGAGGGAAAGCCTGCGTGGTGTGGCTGATAAGGGATTGAACTCCGAACCTGTGTGTCCATAAACTTAGTTCCCCTTCATTTAGGATTCTGCTCAGACCTCTTATTTTCGGATTCCCTTCTGACTTCACATTAAATTTTACTACAATGCGCAGCTTGTAAACGGCATCAAAACCATTTACGACAGGCTTTATATGCTTTGGTTTAAATAATCAACATTTTTATTTCACTCTTCTGCAAAATGAAACTCTTGGGGACAAAGTATGGAAGAAGTGGGGAAAACAGGCCAGAAGGAACAGGAAGCTGATACAACAGGCAGCCATGTGGATGTGTGGGTTTGGTCCCTCTACTAGACTTGTCTGTTTACTGCCACTCCAAGACTGGGTCTGCTTTGACCCTTCTACTTCACGGAGTCCTGGGGGTTTACTCTTTGTCTTCTCTACCTGAGTGGCTCACATCTTTATACATCTTTCCTCACATCATGAGTTCTAAGATTCTCTACACATTATGGCTGGCATGGTACCCCAGAGCCCTGGGCCAGCAGCTATGCCTCTGGGACCCGGAAGTCCAGCATCTGAGCCAGCTTTTCTGACCTGGAGCTTCAGGCGCTCCTGATTGGACCTTAGGGATTGATAAGGAGTCTCAGAGTCACCCTTCTTGGGGGACTTGAGTGATACTCGTTTCTGTTTTAAGCATTTAATCAGTGCAAATTTGCATGTGATGCCTACAAATTAAAATGAACTTAAGATGAGCTCCTGTGAAGGGGGAATTCATGACAGATGACTTCCACACCCAAAGTAGAGTGGACAGGTCTGCGGAGGAGGACTTGCAAAGAGAATTAAGTGGAAAAAATATGTTACTCCATGAAAATCAGCTGGATGAAATGTCTAAGAACTTGGGGGTGTTGCAAGGATGGAAAGGGCTATTTCTCATGGGCTAGTTTCTTCTACATGAGGACAGGCTGGCTGAATAGGATGGAAGGAACAACAAAGGAAAGAAGGTGGGGCTATGCCTAGCTACTAAAGAGGCTGAGACCTGAAGGATCATGGTTTGAAGCCAGCCAGAAACGTCTTTTGAGATTCCATCTCTAAGGAACCGTGCAAAGGGCTGGGCTAGATACATGGCTCAAGTGGTAGAGCAGCAGATGTGAGCAAGAAACCCATGTGAGGGCGTGACGTATGAGTTTAAGCCCTAATACCAGCACACACAAAGAATGTAGTTCTGTGGGAGCAGTTGGTCAAAGCAGAGCTCCTGATGAGAATGAGCAGATCAGGAGGCAGCATGAAACATGTATCTTGGCAAGTGATGGGAGAGTCCTAATCTCAAGACCATGAGCTCGGGGGACGAGGAGTTGACCTGGTCAGAACTCAAGAGACTGCTAACAGCTACATAGAGTGAAGGAATCCATGTAGGGCTCCTGGCAGAACATGTGGACAGGGGAGAAAGGCAAACCTTATGCTCTTTGTGGGCTGTTCAGCCTGGAGAAAAAATGACAGAATCCGTGGATGGATACAGATGTTGAAGACAGATAAGGCAGATGTCCTAGAGCCTCACATGTCTACAACTCTATATTGCTCTTAAATATCTTTCCATTTATTATCGGAGTCTTTGGAAAGATGTCTCCACTGTCTTATATTAGGTTTCTTTGTTCACTAAGAAGCCTATCTTCCTTTTTGTCCTTGAGCCCAAAGTCAGGCCACTAGGGTCGCAAGTCTATGGTTTCTGAATTGTTTCTGTTCTAACAGTAAATGCAAACAAAAAAAACCCCATCAAAATACACAGAAAAACCACAAAAAACAAAAGCAAAACAAACAAAAATAAAACACCCCAAAACCCAGCATGGAATTTGTTTCTTCCTTCATACTGTCTTTTGGGACAGTACCTCTTAGGGACAATACTTCTTAGGAATGAGGTTTTTTTCCCTGATCCCTGTATATCTCCGTCTTGGTCTGGGCAGATTATCTCATGGTTCTTACATGTAGGTTGTTTCTCTCAGACCTGTAGGAGCTGGCTCTTGTGTGTTGGGAGGCATCTTACATGCTCAGCAGCTTACAATTAAGATGTTTTAAATCTGCCTATTATGGCCCCTAAGCTGGAGCCCCTTGGGGCTGGAGCTTGGTTGTGGGCCAATGCTTCCCAGAATGGGTTGGGTACTGGCACTGAAAATGAGTCTAGAGATAGATGTAGATGAGCAGTGCTCATGGCAAGGTTCTGACTGTGTGATCCTCCCCTTCTTAGTTGATGGGGCAGAAAATGACTATCATAGTTTTGCCCCTTTGATTATGAGACTCATGTGCAGAGATGATAGATATGCAGAGCCCAGGATCTGCTTACAGTTTGTCATTCAATTATGTCTAGGGTTTCAGCCAGGAATATACATTTTGATAAGGTTCTTCTGGGTGATCCTGACATGCAACTAGTTTGGCAACACTTTCCCAAAGCACCATTTCTTCTAAAAACCAGATCCCCTAAACCACTAGCTCGGGTTCTCATGACTTCAGAAACAAGGGGAGACTAGGGATATTGTGGGGCCTTCCTCCCTCCATGGTTTTCATTGGATAGACATGTGGTGTGCTTTAGAGGGCTGAGACCATATGAAGATCCAGGTCTGAAGCTAAATACTTACAGACCAGTAGGCAACCTGGAAAGGGAATTCTGGGCACTAGGACACCTTATTTTCCTACTTTCTTAGGAAGTAAAGAGGTGGAAAACAGCAAGGGGAAGAAGGGGAAAGTTTTTGGGATGAATCAGGATTTTTCCAACAAGGTGAACCTCTTCTCCACCTAGTGGCATGATAGTATGAAAAGAGCTGTAAACAGTCCACAGCTCAGTTGTTATGTTTTTGCTTTTCCTCCTTGCTTTGCTGTAGTGTGGCTGGGGAAGATCCTGCTACAAGGTGAGATTCTCTGGCTCCAGCCTCGGAGGTCAGGCCCTACTGTGTGTTCCTTTCATCATCTACCTCTGCTTCTAGGAGTGTTCACTCTACAGCTGATTGCTGGTGTTGTGCAGGTTCTGCAGAGAAGGTGACTAATGTCATGAGATCAAGTCCCTCCAAGGATATAGAATGACTGGATGGGACAGCAATTCAGCCAGGCCTCTTCATGGCATCTGAACCTTGGTGAGTGGCTCAGCTTCTCAAAGCCTTAGTTTCTCCATTTGTGATGAGGATGGTGATTTCTGTCTTGCCTCATACATCAAAACATTTCAAAGGGAGAAATGAGCCAACAGATTTGAGATTGTTTTGAATATTCTAAAGCAAGCAGCATGACTTGGAATGAGTGAGCTGGATAGTAAAAATGGTAGGAGCTATAGGAAATTGAGAACAAACAGATTTAATTAGATAATAATAAATATCAGAGGTTCAAATAACTCATACTTACAGATCAAATTTGGCCTGTGGGCCAATAACCAAAGACTGTGGTTCAAAAGCCAGATAGTTATCATAAATTTCCATACTATAAAGTATAAGATAACAATGTGCTAAACGATGCCCTGAAAAGTATTTTGTTCCTGAATATATCTATAGGGTCTCTTTAGGGGACAGGCTCAGGTCAGCCTGCCTGGAGTCAAATCCTATTATTGCATCTTGTTGTTATTGTTCCTCCTCCTCCTCCTCCTCCTCCTCCTCCTCCTCCTCCTCCTCCTCCTCCTCCTCCTCCTCCTTCTTCTTCCTTAAGTTAGTATCATTATTATTATTGCTAGTCTCTGTTTCATTGTGTGGAGGAATCACTGCATCAATAGCATCAAGATAGCAGTATCAGTATCGAATTAAAAGTACAGATAAAGGAAAGAACTACAAGGCAAGCAAAAATGTCCCCAGATTTCTCAAGTGGTTCTTGTTGTAAAAGCTTTGAGCTTCCTTACCATTCCAGGGAACAAGGAGAATCGACTGTTAACTTCTTATTATCAAGTGTGTGTGTGGTGGGGGGTGGTGGGGCAGAAGAATCATGGAAGTTCTACCTGGGCATGTCTTTATCTTTCATCCAAGGAAAGAAATTGGGAAAGACTGTCTTCACAATCCTGAATGCCCTAGACTGCATGAACTTCAGTAGTTCCATCCTGGCACCTTGTGTCTGACCTTCGCCCTTGAGGAGCCTGATCATTTGTCTTTTCCCAGCACGGATGTGGCTCCTGATATCAGTCTGTATTCCTTGTTTCATCTTGCTGTATTTCTTAATGTTTAAATTTCTCATGCCTGACATATCTGTTACCCCATATGTCCAATTACCAAATAGACTCGGAGCATCCTAGAAGAATCTCTTCTGATTTGTGTACTGACAAGTTAGAATTTTAAGTATTGGTTGCTAGAGTAGAGAGACATACATACCTTTTTATCTGGCTCTAAATTGCATCCCAGACACAAAAGGACATTTCATAAATTAATTTCTTGATGGAATGGGTGGTGATGTCAACAAAGGACTATAAATGGGAATACAAGAGGAAAACATTGCTTGCTATAAATATGAAGCTTGGATTCTGAGTGGGGTGGGTAGGTGCAGCTATAGTCAATGTGTTGATTTTAAGAGCACAGTGTGTTGAGTTGGCAAGCATGATTCAATGGCTATTACTAATGGTGAGTCTTTCCAAATATTTCTAGGAACATTGATGGGTCAAGCCAAAAGGTCTGTCTTCACTACAGCTTGAAACTTTATTGCTAATGGGAGCTTGAAGAAATAATTGTGTGAAACAAATTGATCTTTGAGTGATTAAAGGGAATAAAGTAGGCTGCTAGTTCTTTGGCATGTTGTTATGACATTGAGTACATGAGGCTGGTGTTTAAGAACTTGACAACAGCATAATAGCATATGGTGTTTGTCTTTCTTGTGTTGGTTTCCTGATACAGGGAGGTACCTGCAATCTTACAAAGCCATTTTCTGATTATCCTTTTTATTTGCCTACCCCAGCACCATTACTTCACTAATATATCTGTGATTTCACTGAATTTATAGATAGAATATTATTTTACTAACAATTGATTCTGCTATCCTGTTGAGTTATGGTTCATATAGATTGTTCTTTCTGTAGGGAAGAGTCATTGAGGCATGGTATCTTACTCATCTTTGTATGGATGAGACCTGGTATGTAATATGCCATTCATATATATTTGTTGAATGAATTAAATAATTTATAGGAATATACTAAAAAATCACCTGGTGTACCTCTTTTTGGTAATGTAGGCTGTCTCAGAGTTTCAATACCCTTTGAGCCTCACAGTTACACTATGGCTCCTGCAGGGAATGAGTTACCTGCCTTGAATCCTCTTTTCTGTCCTTTCCCTCCCTTACTCTCCCCTCTCTTCCCCTCCGATTCCCTTCCCTTCCTTTCTTGCTTTTCTTTGCCAGTACTGGTGGGGCTTGAACTTGTGGCCATGTTCTCTTTCTTAGCTTTTTTTTTGCTTAAGACTGATGCTGTACCACTTGTGCCACACCTCCAAAATCCACTTCTGGATTTTGTTGGTTAATTGGAGATAAGTACCCTTTGGATTTGTCTGTCCAGGTTGGTTTCAAACTGGTATCCTCAGATCTCAGACTCCTGAGTAGATAAAATTACTTGTGTGAGCCACCAGTATGTGGCCAGATGCCATTTTCTTGTGAAGTTGTTAAGTTGCAATTCCGTCATCTTATTGTCTATGTGTTTTGTTTTTGACTCATTCATTGACTCATTCCAACATTATTTATTGAACAGCTATTATGGGTCAGGTATAAAACAAATAAAGAACCCTAACAGCTTTTATTTTAGCAGGTAAGATGACTAATAAATAATCAGCAAAATCAATAAAGTAAGTCAGAAGGAAGTAAATGTTATGTGAAAAAGAAAAATGAGAGCCAGATTGGGAACTATTATAGAGGGGCAGGTAGCAGCTGCAGCAGTACACTGGATAAAAGGAAAAAAATGTGCGATTTGATCAAAGATATGGAGATGAGGGACTGCGTCTTGCATATCTCTGGGGGAAGTATGTTCCTGGATGGAAGATGAATTAAAGCAAAAGCTCCAAAAATGGGCATATGGTTGGAGTGCTTGAAGCACAGAAAGGTATAGCTGGAATGGACTGGGCTAGGGTGAGGCGAGGCAGGGAATGAAGTGAGTCAGGTGGTAGGAGCTGTATCATGTAGGCTTTCTAAGCTGCAGAAAGGGTGTGGCCTTGGATTCAGGAAGAGAGCAGCTTGTGGATTTATTTTGCAGTTAATTCATTATTTATTAATTGTGTGTGGGGGATACTGAGGTTCTGATTCAAGGGTCTTACCCTTGCTAGTCAGATGCTCTACCATTACCTCCATACTCCCTCACTGCATTTTTTTTTTGGCTTTAGTTATTTTTCTTTTAGATTTTTGTACTTTTTGCCTGGGCTAGCTTCAAATCATGATTCTCCGACCTCACTGGTATGCCTGGTCCCACTAGTGGATTTTAAGGAAAGGAATGATATCTGACTGTTCTGATGAGAGTCATTCTCACTTACTCTATTATAAGGAGAATTTAGAAGGGCAAGGGTAGAAGCAGGGGGGGTTCTAATAGGCCAAAGAGGATGGTGGCTTAGAGAAGGTAGCAGGAGCTGTGGAGGTGGTTAGAAGAGATGGATGCTGGATCTGTTTGGAGTTGAAAGCTAGTGACACTGGTAATGGATTTTTCAAGAAGTGGAAGGCAGAGGGAAGGAGGGAGACAGATGGAGGGATGGGGGTTAGAACAGATTGTGGGTAGAGCTGTATCCCCCACTTTCCAACTGCTTTCCTGATTTCATCCCAGGAAAAGAAGTGTGTGTGTGTGAGGCCATTACATCACTATTCTTTTGAGCCCTCATTTTTTTCAACAATTCAAATGTTCCCTCCTTCACCAGTATTGCCTTTAAGACCCATCAGATCCTTCATGAGATCTACCTTGATTAATTTTACTTAGCTTAAGCCTCCTTGTTCATTCCGTATTCATGTATAGATATGCTTTACTTAACACAATAGATGAATTTTTGAAAAGAGAGGTGTAAGTCATTTTTTTTAATAAAATAGTAGAGCCTATTTTATATTCACCAGGAAAGCTAACTATTTTAAGTATCTCATTATTAACTCTTTCGTGAGGTGAAGAATCCTTTGGTTAGATCACTGTGGTCTCCATTAATTTACCTCTTTGGAAAGATCAGATTGTAAATGTTTAAGACTGAGTGCAATCTATGTCACATGTACCTGTACACCGGGACCTACTGCACATCTCATTAGAGTGGCTTACTGGCACCTCAGGCTCAGCATGTGCTCACCTGAACTCATCCATTTTCTCTTAAATCTGCTTTCTCCTATAGTTGGTCACTTAGGGCGGTTCATCTCTAGAGATTTTTCTTCTTCATTCTTCTTCTACTTCCTCATCTCTTCACATTGGTGAACTCTCACCCACCTCATTCTCTCTGTGAAGGATTTAGGTACTTAGAACCTAGGAATGGACTTCAGAACTCTATTCCTTGTAATCACCTTACCTGTTTTCCTAGTGCATCATTCCTCATTCATTGATTCCAAGTCGGCTACCAAGAGCCTGGATGAAAGGTCCCCTAATTCCCAATCTATACACTCGAGAATGATCACCCTATCTGCAACTATTGTTTGCAGCCTACAATTTATTCAGTCATCCTCATGTACCATGGAGACTGTCAGATTCACAGTTCCCCACAGCCCCGAGTCTGAGCAGGTTCACCTGCCCTGGGCTCCAGGTCTCTTTAGACCACCTCATTTGGTTCAAAGTTCAAATCCTTCCCGTCATTCAAAGTCCAATCCGACCATTACATCCATTTAGAGAACCCTTCTTTTATTCCACCCAGGATTGCCTCTTCTATAGAACTGAATGCAAATGATTTGTGTAGCCTAGGTCTTCCTATCCCTTCTCACAGCTTATTCATTAACTGATATGTTTCCTGCCCACTGGGTTCTATCTTGTTTCTCATTTTTATCTTTTGCCCGGCACTGTGTGTCATAGTGCTTAATGTAAACAAGCTGGACAACTGTACAACTGCTGTTTTGCTCAGTTAATGTTTTATTGCTGACCCAGGCTACAATAAATTGTAAGGTTTGCAAAATTTGGAACTTTCTGCTAGTCTGTTTTAAAAAATTACCATCCTTTCCCACATATTTCCTGCATTGCTGTGTTTTGTGTGAATTCTGAATTCCCCATTAGCCCTTTTGTGTTCAAGGTTGCAAGGCCCTGATGGTGGATATGCAGAAAATTGGGAATGCATCCCAGATACTCTGGCCTCAGGTGTGTTTATTTATTCTCTTATTTATATCCCAAGTGGTAGATATGAATTCCAGGCCACAACAGTAGAGCGCAAGAAATGTCACATTTCTTTATTTCGCTAAATCAAATTTAAATGTTGCCAAGCTTCTACCTGCTGAGCTGGCAGGAAATTCAATCTGTCTTTCGAGAGCCCTTCTCTCTCCCCACTGGAAAATTACACAAAAGCCTCAAACATTCTCATCAGTTCTGAAGAGCTGGAAAAGGGCTAATTTGAAGTTTACATTGGCCATGTCCTAGTTCAATGATAAGGCCAATGATTCATCTGCTTTCTGGCTGAAAGAACAGATCTATTGGTAGCATCATGTCCCCAGCCATCTCCCTCCCACCTTTTCAAGACATCTCTGTAATTCCAGAGCACTGGGAGAAGAACTGGCCTTTGCTTCTTGAATTACCCCCAGAAACCAGACCCTGACTTAGACTTGGGGAGCAATCTCAAAATTTACATTGTCTCTGAATATTACTGGCCCTTGAGGATGAGACAAAGATATTTTCTTAGTGTTTAGCAGCGTTAGCCACACACTCTGATACCATGTCAGAGGCAGGGGAGACATGCAATTCGCTACATGAGAAAGGAAAATGAATCTCTTGTTCATTTTGTCCCAGGCCTGGGTTTCTGTCAGTGGTTTAGGGGACACTGGAAGATCATGTGGGACTCTTAGTGAGGACTATGAGAATTGGTTGGCTGCTGGAGATAGAAAAAGAGGTTGTATGTGTGAGATTCATAAGCAGGAGGTTCATTTCAAGCCTCACCATGTGCCTTTACTGGATCTGAGTCATTTTGTTGTTTAGTTCTCTCATCTGCAAAATGAGAACGATGTCTGTCTCCTTGGTTTTTGAAATAAAAGGCTCCCTTCCATCTGAGAATTGCTTAAGGAATTGTGTCTCATTAGCATTAATTTTACTAGTTGTAGTAGTAAGGAGCAGGCATTTCAGTCAGGGAAGAAGTCTTAATGATCAGAAAGAAAAAATATATCAAGCTTTAGTGGATAGAACACTTATAAAATACAGGTATTACCAAAAAAAAGCAAAACAGTGTTCCATAAAAGTAATAAGAACAGGGTAAAAATTGTCAGACCAACTTTTGTAGAACTCTAGAAATTAATCAAATACATTAAGCACTCTGAGCAACATTGTTCAGGAAAAATGGCTGAGGTAAGGTGCTGGCTTCAAACCGTGATCCTTCAAATCTCTACTTCCTAAGTAACTGTAATTATAGGCTCTTGCCACCAGTCCTCAGCTCTGCAGTATTCTTAAAAGGTAATAATTACAGTAGTTGTGAAAATCAGCATTTTAGCAACCACTAGAGGGGGGCAGAATGAGGTTGGAGTTCCCTTCAAAGCTTTATCTCTATAGAGTTAACACTGTGTGATTTTTCTTGGTTACTCTCTGGAAAATTTCCATTCTGAGTTAGTTTTTGTTTGACCAAACTCATGGCTTTTTGAGTGCAAAACAGCTTTCTTATGATGACATTTGTCATAAACAATCAATGATAAGTATTTAACATCACTGCTCTATGAGTTGGTGATGCTAGTTGGGTCAAATAAGAGGCAGACCAAAATGCTTAAGGGGAAAATCTGAATAATGAGATGTCTATAGGGACTCTGAAGAGCTTTGGCATATTCCTGAGCATACGGAAGGCTATGCACACATGTGAAATGCTGTGATCCCCAGGAAAAATCTGAGAAGGCCCAGAATTTTCAATTCTAGCCAATTTGAGGCTCTATGTAAACAGGTAGAGTGTTTGAAGATGTGCCCTAACAACCAGGCCAAGCCTCACAGTGAAGACTAGGAGTCTGGGCTTCAGTGGCTGCGTGAAGGCAGGCTTTATATAGTTAGTGCAAGGAAGTTAAACACAAACAACAGCAAACTCTTGGGAAAGAATCATTATACTATATTGTTTAAAATACTCAATTTTCAACTAAAAATACTATGAGAAACACCAAGACATAGGAAAACATGATTTATAAATGGGGTGAGAGGAGTTTGTAGGGACTGTCCCATGAGGAAAACCAGAGTCTAATTTACTATATAAAATCTTTCAATCTTCTATTACAGATATGTTCAAAATATTGGAACCTGGTTCCTAGTTCAGTAGTAGAGCATTTAACTAGAGTCTTCAAAGCTCTGAATTCAATCCCTGGCAACATACAAGAAAAAAAATGTTCAAAGAAATAGAGGATAAAATGTTAGAAAATTAAAAAAAGAATATGAGAGGGTTGCCTTATTAATTAGAGAATACTAATACATAAATATAAATTATTTTTTGTAAATAGAATATTTAAGAGTTGAAAAGTACAATAACTGAAATAACAAAAACTTCACAGAAGATTTTAACTAGCATAAAGAATCAATGAATTTGAAAATAGATCAGTTGAGATGGTTTGATCTGAAGGATAGTATAAAATAAGGATAACTAAAAATGGGTGGAGTATCATGGACCAATGCAGTCTTAAAAAGCATAGCAACCTATGCATCATGGGAAGACCAGAACAAGAAAAGAGAATAAATAGGTGAGGGAAAATATGTGAAGAAATAATATCCAGGAATGGGAGGGGGGAGGGAAATGGGGACAAAAACATGAGAAGGGGTATCAATATGTGTGAAGTAATGCACCATCTATCTGGCGAATATAACTGTAACCCCTCTATTAATAAAAAATTCAGTACATAACAAGGAAAAAAGAAATACTATCCAATAAGTTCCAAATTTATGAAAAACATTAACTTACACATCCAAGAAGCTCAGAGGGCTCCAGGTAGGATAAACAGAGAAATCCACAATTAGACATAACATAAACTGTCTGAAGACAAGGGGATAATCTTAAGTTAAAGCCAGCAAGAAAAAAAAAGACTTATCACATACAAAGGACTCCTAACAAAACAGTTGATCTTCCAGCAGAATCCTCAGAGGATAGGAAGCAGTATTATAACAAATTCAAAATACTGAAAGAAAAAAACACTCTCATCTGAGAATTTCATAGCAGTAAAAAGCTATCATTAAAATGTGAAGGAGAAATTAAAGACTGGAAAGAATGTTTTAGAAGACATTCCCTGCATGAAATGCTAAAGAGAGTTTTTCAAGTTCAAATGAAAAAAATACCAGGCAGTAAATCAAGCCCACATGAAGAAATAAAGAGCAGTAGGAAAAATATAAAAGATAAAATAAATGAATTCCTATGACTGTTCTTTGTCTTATTTGACAGAAAAGACAACAATGTAAGGTAATAGTTATCAGCTTAGAATGCATAAATTATAATTTTTATGATATTGCCCTCCTCAAACTTAGGAGGAAGAAACAGAGCTATATGGAAGGAAAGTTTTTATATACTATTGAAATTAAGTTGGCAGTTGTCCAAATTAGGTTGTTATAAATTAAGGTGTTTGTTTTAATATTGAAGTAAAGTAATGAGAAAATTAATAAAGAAATTAAAAACATGGAAATGGAAATGGTACAATAAAAACCACCTACTTTATACAAAAAAAGGCCATAGTAGAGAAACAAAGATAAGAAACATATAAAACAACACAATGACAGACATAAATCCTACTTCATCCCTAATTGCATTAAATGGATTATACACCCCCAGTGAAAATGCAGGGCTTATAAAATGGATACAAATAAATAAATGACTATGTTCTGCTTAACAAGGTATACTTTAGATTAGAACTACAAAAGATTGTAGGTAAAAGGATGATTCGGTATATAACAAATACACTACAACTAAAGGAAATATTAATATCAGACAAAATAGTCTCAGACAAAATTTTACCAAAGGCAAAGAATATGATATGGTGATGAGGATCAATCTATCTAGAAGATATTATATATAGAAACATTCACGCATCAAATAACATGGCTCCAAAATACATTAAATTAAAAGTGAAAAAATTGAAGAGAAATATGAACAATTCAATAATAACAAAGTCCTTAGCACCTGAATTTCAATAATGGGTGGAACAAGCAGACAGAAGATCAGTGAGAAATTGGGAAGAATTGAAGGACACTATAAACTGAAGGACACTATAAACTAAGTAGGCCTAATAGACATCTGTAAAATAGTCTTTTCAAAAAGCACAGATGATGTATGTTACAAAAAGATATTTCTTAGGCTATATGAAAACCAACCAAAATGAATGCCAAAGGATTGGAATTGTACAAACTAGATATTTCAACAACAATGGAATTAAATTGGAATTTAATGGAATTAAAATTAGAAAATATTCATACATCAAAAGTTGATCCATCAGGTAAAGCTCCAAGCCATTCTTGAAGGGTTTTGGTACTAGGCTGTATTCTATTTGTTCTGTTCCTGGAAGAGCGACAGAATAGAGGAAGTATTCCAAACAATTACCTGGTGGTGTTGATCCAGATGCTTTCTAAGTAGCTAAGGCATAAAATCAATAAAGTAAAGCAGGAGGCCATCACAATAATCCAGGAAACTAGGGATGAAGCTTAGAGTACCGCAGTGGGGCAACAGAAGTCCAGGGGCAGAAGTAGGGAGGAGTAGGCTGGAAGACTCTTGAATCTTTGAGCTGAGAATTCAGACATTAGGAAAACTAGCTCTGTAATTTACTGTCCTTTGGTCTAAGACTGTTCTTCTGAGCCTTTATTTCCATCATCTATGAAATGAGAATAGCAGCACTTGTCTGCCCACATGACATGTGACTGAAATAGAGTAAGGTATGTAAAGTAGGTGTAAAGGCCAGTTACAAACTCTCAAAGTCTTAGCAAGTGTGAATGTTGATCTGCCATTGCCATAGCAAGTTCAGCTTCTGAGGAGAGCTGTGCATAGTGAGCAAATCCAAGTGGAAAGAGAATAGGCAATTAGAATTCTAGGGAGCAGTTATTGTGAAAAACTAGCATTTGAGTGTCAGATGCCTATCTCAGGGAGAGGAGAGGATAGCAGAATGGCAGGGGGTGAAGTGAGCATGGACTCAGCCATAGAGAATCACAATGGTGGGACAGAGAGTAGCCAGGCTGAAAGAAATTCAGAGCTCAGAACAGGTCTCATAGCGTCACAGGTGGTCAACAACCTGAAATGAGGAAGGGAAAGACAGATGGCGGGTTATCTGTGCATTTCTACACAGCAGTCTCCTTAGAAAAGAAAGGAAGCAGAAGCCAGATAGACCAGTGGCTCATGCCTGTAATCCTAGCAATTCAGGAAGTAGAGATCTGAGAATCATAGTTCAGTGCCAGCCAGCTTAGACAGACAATCTGTGATACACTTATCTCCACTTAATTTACAAAAAAAACAGAAGTGAAAGTGTGGTGCATACGATAGGGCCTGAAGGGCTAGGCAAGTGGGGGAGTTTAAACCATAGATGATGGGGGCGGGGTAGGGAGGGTCAGGGAGGAAGGAAAGAAGGATTACTATTTAAGTATTGTCTGAATTTCACTGGAACATCACAAGTAGTAAAAAGACAACAAGGACAGACTACTCTTGTCAAACAGTTGCCTTTGGAAGAAAGAATATGGACAATTCTACAGTCTTCCATCAAAATTTCATGATTCTTAATTTGAAATAAAAAGGTCTGTTGTAGAACTACAGTTAGTAGAAGCAGGAATAAAACACCTGGGAAACTCAGACACCCCTAAAGCTTTTATAGCTCAGTTATTTTTCAGTGACTTGATGCTGCCAACAAAGTAGTCATTCATTGGCTGATTCTCTATCATCCTCTCTATCATCTGCCTCTTCACCTACAGGAGCAAGAATAGGCTCCATCTAGTTCCTGACCCTGGTATGTTTATCAATCTCAATATGGGATTGAACATGGGCTGGGATGTGATTCTAAGTCCCTCCTGGAGCATGGCTGCTCAAGGCTGATATATCCAGTGGTCCCTTGAACTTAGGGTAGGGAGTACAGTTTCCCAATTCTTCTAATTGAATCCTGCTATTTCTCCAGCAGCACTTTCTGGATTCCAAGGGCAAGTCACATTTGTTTTTTAACCTGTCATGGTGACCTATGGGGAGTTGATCTGGATGCTCAGAAATGCTGCAGTTACGCTACAAGGTGCTTCCTGCACTGGGAATGAGAAGGGAATATTCAGAATCATCTGTGCCTTGTGCACATGAACCTCTAAGCTGCTACAGTTACTTCCTAGCCCCAAGAAACTTCTTAACATGCCCCAGGTTACTAGAAAAGACAGAAAAAAATCAAGCCCAGCTACTCCAAACTGCCTACTTTATCTGTGTCCTTCAAGTTGGAAATGAACTACGTTGGACTGAGTGACATTCAGGAGTGACCTGGTATGGTGGCAACTCATCTCCCTACTCACCTCTCATCTTCTTCATTCCCACCCTTGCTTGGGCTTTTGAGTGAATCCTCAGCCAGCTACCATCTCTAGTTCCCCAGGAATCATGAGCATGGAGGACGTACTGAGAAAAGTCATGTGTTTGCTCTGAGACCCCAATGAGTTCCCCAATTCAGATCGCTGAGCTTGTCACCATAAGCCTCCAGGACTCCTTTGTATCCATGAGATACTGCTCTTGGTTTTTCTCTCAGACCTCCACCATGGTGCCTGACTTTTCAGGACAAAGATGCCTCCCTCTAACTAGAGTAAGAGCCACTGCAGATGTTTGCAGTAGTTTCCAGGTGTTCAGAGGGGCAGGAAGATGAAGTGGGGCGCTCCTCAGCAAAACCTGAGCTGGGGGTTCATAGTAGGAAGGCACTTATTAGTAGTGGATCTTTGACCCCAGTGTTAGCTGTTTCTCCTAGTACTTGCTCCTCCATAGGCTAGAGAGGAGAGGTAGAAGCCTTGTCCTCCCCCTCTCAATGCAGGAATCCTATCTAGGATGCTACACTCAAAACCACATTTCCTTTTAGGATTCTAAGGGTGGTCACTGTTTTCAAGGCTGAGGCAGGACACTGAATTCTTTTGCACCCCATGATTTTGTTTGGTTGAATCCCAATATCATGAATAAGTGCTAATGAGCTGAATCAGTTTGGGGATTCAACTTAGTGAATTGGGAGTAGGAAAAAAGTAAGAGAGGGGCAAAGTAGAAAGAGGCACCAGTGGTAAAGGCAATGTCAGCAGAGAAAATTCTGTGCAAAACAAAAGTTGAACTGGTCTAAAAAATAGGATTTTAATCACTTCACTAAGCTTCAACACAATTTCCTTATAACCAATTCTGTGATGTTTGAATCAAGCCCAATAGTATTTATTTGAAAACAATAGCCTAGAGGAAATCTCTCTAGAGCAAAAAGTGTGTCCAAAGGCACATGTTCTCTTTGATCGAGTTTTATCATGGCCACCCATGTGAGGCCAGGTTAGGACAGTAACTAAAAAGACTTTGGGGCTATCTGCATTACAGGGTCACCTGACTAGACTTCTGAGACTGTCCAGTCTGGTCTCATGGTATCAGACCAAGAATTAGGATGTCTACAATTTTGAAAAATTATAGTCACTTAAAGATGACCTAGGTATCTTCTTCTGAAGGTGACAGAAATGACAGTTCTTCTATGCCATAGGTGGAAGAGACCATTGGTAATAGTCTCTTACAAATTCTGTATTTCCTTTTTCCAGAATATTGGCTTTTGTTTCATTAGCCTTTTGAAGTGTCTTTTCCTTTCTATTCCTTTCTGTATTTGGGGTGTGTGTGTGTGTGTGTGTGTGTGTGTGTGTGTGTGTGTGTGTGTGTGTTGAGACAGGGTCTTTCTATGGGTCCCCAACCAATCTTGAGCTCACTGTCCTTCTGTCCCTACCTGCCAAGTGTTGCGATTACAGGTGTGTACTATTGTATATGGCTATTTTGAACAATTGCATAAGCCTTGAAATGCCTCCATGAGGTTCCTTCTGTTTGACATACCTGGACTGATTTCTGATTCAGATAATTTGATTTTCTTTTCTGCCCAGCCTGATGCCTGATTTCCAGGAGATAAGAGGATAGATATTGCCAAGTCAGACTGGATGTCTTACATTAGTAATTAGGAATGGTAGCAGTCCCGGTACATCTTGTTGGCTTTATTCCTAGCATACCATTCAGGTACTAGAGACCCCACTGCTTCCTCTTTGCTTTTCTGAAAACTCAAAATGGTCCAACTATTATATAATTAATTATTTCTGATCCAGTTTCTACCATAATGAGAACTCTTGAGATGTCCTGGGATTGTCACATAGGAAAATTATTCCTTCATTGAACTTTGTGAGAATAATTTTTATTTACATGGTAAATGCCTTTTAGGCCCTTCAGATATAAAAATAAAGAAGATGCAAGCCCTTCCCCATCTCTTCATCGTGTTGGGTTTTTTTTTTGTGTGTGGTAATTACTGAGGACTAAACTCAGGACCTTGTGCTTGCTAGATTGCTGCTCTATCATTTATGCCATGCTTTTAGCCATCCTTTTTGCTGGCTGCTATTATTATTATATTATTATTGTTATTATTTTCCTTTGGTGGTACTGAGATTTGAATTCAAGGCTTTGTATTTGCTCAACTTACTTGCTTTGTTGACGCTCTACCACTTGTGCCATACCTCCAGTCTTGCTTTTATGCTGGTTATTTTGGAGAGGGAGTCTTGTGGACATTTCTGCCTGGAATGTATTCAAATTCACTTTTCTGAGTAGCTAGCATGGTAGTTGTGCATCACCAGCACCCTGTTTTATTGGTTATTTTCAAGATAGGGCCTTGCTTCCTGCTCAGATGTGTGCCTGAGCTCTGAAATACCTGCTTTAGGTGGACTGTCATTTAGGATCACAGACACATGCCAATGTATCAGCCTTCCTCCTTGAAGGTAGAGTCCTGTAGATTTTTCTGTCTTATCATACCTGGCCTAGATTTATAATCCTCCTAATCTTAGCCTCCCATGTAGTATGGAGTAACAGACATGCAACCCTGCACCCAACTGTGAGTTAAGAAGTGCTCTCATAAACTTTTATTTTTTACATGGGCTGACCTTTTGAACTGTGATCCTCTCAATCTCAGGCTCCCAGGTACCTAGGATGAACGATGTGAACCACTGGTTCCCCTCACATGCCTGAAGACACAACAGTAATCACCAGGTAATTTCTGGTGATGTTCAAAGTGCAGTCATAAAGATACTATACTATGACTTCCCAGGGTAGTAGAAAATATGTAGGATATAGGCGAAGCTTCTACTACAAATGCACCAAAAATTATAGTGGTTATACAAAGATGGGAGCTTCTGCTTCTCTTTAAACAGCCCTCAGATGGCCCAGGGTGAGTAGCTCCTGCAACATGAGGGTATGTGGACAGCACAGGGCTTGTTCCTCCTCTGAGCCTTATATGTTGTTCTTGTACATCTGGGTAAGGCTGATCATCGAATATCACATCCACATCCTGGCCTATAAGAAAAGGAAAGACAACGTCTGTTTTAAAGGTTGTGACCTGTGTGTCATACGAATAACTTCCATGGTTCCATATGTGTGGAGGTAAAGAAACATAGTCAGGAGCTGGGCCGCTCACGTCAAGCTAACACTCAAGGACTACCATTGCAAAAGGCTGAAATGGAAAAAGACTCGATGAAATGATTTTTGATCTTCCTTTGAGACGGAAGCGCAGAACTACTTCACCTCCATGGGAGATAGGCTCTGCAAGTCAAATGTCCGATGCTGGTGGGATAAATGACAGTGGCAGAGGCTATGACTTCAGGTGCAAAGAAGTTGTCCTCATGCTGATACTTAGGAGGTGGGAGTGCAGGGTCTGTGTGAATGGAAAAGATGGTCTAACTAGTCCTGCCTTGGGCTTTTCGCATTCTTTAGCTTTAAATGAATGTCATAGAGCCTCTCTCTCTCTCTCTCTCTCTCTCTCTCTCTCTCTCTCTCTCTCTCTCTCTCTCTCTCTCTCTCTCTCTCTCTCTTTCTCCCCCCTTGTCTTCCCCTCCCCTGCTCCTCCAGCTACCCCTCCCACCTGTGATCATTTTGCAAATGATCAAACAGATCCATAAAGCAGACTTGGGTTGGTACCATTGATGAGATCTTGAATGGAGATAGGAACTCAGCTTCCTCTCCTCTGGGCCATTCTCTGCCTTTTGGACACAGGATGGTTTTGTTGATTGAGCAATTTGATGATGGGGCCTTTGAGAGAGGTTAGGGAGCTTGATAAATGCCCTGGTTTCTCCTCTTAGCCTTAGGTCCTAGAGAGCTGTATTCATGTTTTCTTGGTTTGGTACATGGCCGAAGGTTGAACTTGAAGCCATTTTAGTGGCTGCTATTTAACATATGAGCTGTCCGTTCTTTCTCCTCACCTTCTCTTATCCCACCAGATAGAGTGGCAATGAAATACCACCTTGGCTGAGTTGGGGAATTTGTCATTTTTACATCTCCACATCCTAGTGTCTTCTGCTCCCAGTGACAAATAAATCCCTAGGCTGATGGCTGGCCCCAGCCATTCATTAAGCAAATAAAGCCCCAGTGTGGGAGTCGGAGGCTCATAAATAATCCCGGGTATTTTATCCCCCCTCGCCTGCTTGCCTTCCGAGCTTTGCATATTTATAATAAAGGAGCAGTATTTCTGACACTGACTATTATGTGTGGGAGTGCATGGTGGAGAAGGGCAGCCATGGTGACTCTGTTAGAACAGAGTGGACCCACTGGCTGTGCCTGAGTGAGGGCACTGGGCTACAAGTCCAGAATGGTGGTATGATCTTCCACTGGGGCCAAATCAGGGGCTCTGTCTTCTCAGGACAGAGGTGGTGTGATTGTTTGGGGGGCCCTGTGCTGCTTCCCAGACATGAAGGGCAGCAGAGGAGATGTGGGGAGAGTAGCATTTTGGGTCCAGAGTATCATTGCCATTCTATAGAAAAGAGTGGAGGGAGTAGGTGGTAAGTTCACCATATCTGTCAATCTGTGCAAGTTCAAGAATGAGACGAGTAAGCTTCCTGTTCTTAGGAACAGAGGACAAAGAGCTAAAGACGTCTCTAGTAACAAGAAGGACAAGAATTATGAAGGACATTTAGCATTAAACATGAGGTTAGGGTTATCAGCATATGTGTATCATGCACTGCATCACATGTGCTCATTAGCAATGAACTGACACAACCCTCTTCTACTTGATGAGATGCTCTGATGCAGCCTTCTCATCCCTGCCATGCATGCTTGCACATGCAGAAACATTTGTGCATGCATAGAGAACACACTTGACCCCCTTAGCCTGTCCTAGCTGCTAAATAGCAATTGTTGCCTAAAGCCTTCCAAAGGTAAACACATTGTTTGGGGAGGTGTATAATTCACACAAGTGAACTGCTGCAGATGTGAACTAAATTGAGATTCCTATTCCATCAAACAGGACAGAGATATGAAACTGTAGTAAGAAACACAAATAATGGCCAGCTAATACAACATACCAGTCCTATAGGAATGTGTGGATCATACTAATGTGACCCCACTGCTCCCCACGAACCAGATTTCTTCCTCTACTGGCCAAGGATGCTGATCTCACACATGACTGCTTTTGCTGGTGCCAAGGCACTGCCAGATGAAAATCTAGTCCATGGCTGGGTCGCTGGGTCTCCTTTATCTTCTCAGAGTAATAAGAGGCCAAGGCAGGTGTTAACATTTGTTTTTAATGCCTAGATGAGAGCATAGTTCTCCTGAGTTTTCACTATTCATGAAAAGCAGTGTGTGTATGTGTGTGTGTGTGTGTGTGTGTGTGTGTGTGTGTGTGTGTGTTATGGGTTATGATGCACCAGTGTATTGTATTTTGAAAGGCTTGAGACAGGAGAAAGCACTACAAGTCAAAAGAAAGTTTCACTCATAAAATGTTGATCTCTGGTGTGTTTGTAGGTATATGTGCTTGTGTGATTACAAGGCAGAATGTATTTCTCAGCCTAGGTTGCACTAAAAACAGTGTACAACACTAGGGAGATAAAGGAAGAAATTACTGGGAGCTTGGCATAGGGAGTCCTAGTTTGAATCCCAGTTATGTCTCTTAGTCCTTATACGTGTGCTCGGTACAAACAAAATGCCCTTGTTTCCTGGTTGGTTAGCTAGGCTTAGGGTTGAGGTGGGGGATTGAAGGGCAGTGATTAGAAAGGCTGTTTCTGAGCATTGGTGCATTAGAGGCAGAGTCAGGACTTAGACACCATTGTGATGAGGGGTGGTGGTGGTGTCAATCTCACTTCTGGTAAGGTATAGTCACCTGAGACTTGGGAAGATGTCTTTATAAGGTGTCAGGATGACCCTGTGCCACCCACTCTGGGGCTCATTCATCTCTAAGCCAGGGGCAAGCAGGCCTCCACTTCACTTATCATACGCTGTACACTATATCTGTCTGGGGAGAGGAGACAAGTTACTCTGCATCCAACTGAAAAGCAACAGGAGGTAGAGGAAGACAGAAAGTAATTCTCCTTCTTGGAAGCCAGCCAGGGCATCCTCATGCCAAAATTAGCAAGGATAATACAACAGCTATAACAGAGGGAGGAAAAGACTTCTATAAGACCTGGGAGACCTGGAAAGTAATAAGTGGAAAAGGAAGACTCATGATGGACATTCTGACCTTTGAAAAAGCCAGTGCTTCTGCCTCTTCTGTAAGAAATGTCCTCCCGAAAAGGCCTGTTATTCCACTGGGGTCTCTGGCCTGCCTGGAATGTTTTGAGTGTCTGAGGACAAATTCACTGCAATGATCACTATCATGTGTCATCTCCGTTAGAAAGTGGCATCCAGGTTTTGAACACCAACCAGCTGCAAAGATAATTTGTGTGTGTGTATAATAGTTAAGTCAGAAGACTTTGAATAAGGATTTACATTTGAATCAGTGGCAGGTTACCTGCTATATTGGGTTTTGGTCTTGTGAGCTCTGGACTAAGGTTCCCTGAAGAGAGAGCTCTCTTCAAGACTATAACCCAGAAACCACGCCTATGTTACAAGCCTTTAAATTTATGACCTGCAGTTTCATTTCTTGTCCAAGCTTTTGCTCAGCTTATGTGATAACATGAATCAAATCCTTAAGATAAACCTCAGTGGGCCCCTTTCTGTCTCTGTACACACACACACACACACACACACACACACACACACACACACACACACACACAGAGGAGACCTGGTAGAGTTCAGGAAAGAGATATGCTGGATTGGGCTCAGGTGATTGTGATGTCACTTAGGATATATTTCAAGGAAGAATCCACAGGGTTTATTAATAGAAGAGATGTAGAGAATGGATCAGAGAGAGGAGTCCACAGATGCACTTGTGTTTAGGTTCTTATTCATACAGGAAAGCTTGGGAGGAACAAGTAAGAGGGTAGCCTTGGATTTCCATACCCAAGCTCAGGGGGTACATTTTAGATCTTAGCATAGAGATACAGGGAGAATAATTTAAATGAGAGATTGAAGAAAAAAAACCTGTAAATCTGGACCTCACCTCCATGTCTAAATTCATAAGACTCTAGACAAGGCACATGGATAAAGAATGCAGTGGATACAGAGCGCGGTGGAGGACTGGGCTTCTTCAGGAGGCCACTGAGAAGGGACAACCGGAGCAGTAGGGAGGAAATCAGGTGACAGTAGTTTCCCAGAGGTGAAGGAGGATGGTGGACAGGGAGGATTTGAAATTACTGTGTAGATGCTACTGTTGGAGTATACTTGATGGGGATTGAGAAACTGTCATCCAGTTTAACCATGCAGAACTCATGGATGACCTTTCTAGTGGCCATTTCAGTACAGTAGAGTGCCAGAAAGGAAGGGGATCCAGTGAAAACAATATTCTCTTTTTCTGAAGGGAAGTTAAGAAAGGAGTAGTGTTTGGAGAGGGTTTCAAGGGGTGTAGGGAAGGAATGTTAAAGAGAGGAAATGTATATGAATGTGTAAATCAATGGAGATGACCAGAAGAGAAGGTAACTTTGCAGATATAAGAGAAAGTGAGCATAATTATATGAAGGAATTTGCTGAGGAGGTAAGATGGGTAAAGAACAAATAAGACAATTGATAGTTAAGGTGATTTTCTTTGTGACCTAACCTACCCTAGTAACATTTACTTGAACCCTTACTCGAGATAAAATTAAGGTAGCATTCCTTTATATATGCTTTTTTCTTTCCACTTATATAGCTTTACTGGGCCCTACCATTAGCTAAGCTAGAGAATGTTTCTCCCACATCTCAGGCTGAGGAAAGGTGAGCTAGTTTTTCAGGCTGTCTCAAGTGCATGCTGCTCCAGATGCCCCTGCACAGCCCTCCTAAAAGCGGTCTTTCCTAATGGTGGTGCCTGGTGGCTGCACTTAACCCTAAATGACGAGCTCTTCAATCTGAAGACAGAGTGCTTGCCTGTAACTACAGCACAGCAGAATCACCCATGGACATAAAGTGTGAGAAAGGATTCAGTAACCCATGAACTTAGCTGGAATTTTGGCATTAGAAAAGCTAAGGAACTTCTCTTCATTTCACTGCACTCATAACGCTTGTGTTTTAATATTGCATAGTACTTTTACTTGGAAGATGGGAAGGGTACTATGTTTACCATCCTGAGAGATCCTGCTTCCTTTACCAGGCATTGCTCCCCACTCTCCCATCAGGCCTGGAGCCTTGGAAGTATCTCCATGTCCTCCACATAGAAAGGCAAAGATTTATAATACCTGCTGATTAAGACTGTTTTCATTGGAAGTGGCACTGTGGCTCAAGTGATAGAGCACTAGCCTTGAGCTGTAGAGCTCAAGGACAATGCCTAGGTCCAGAATTGGAGTTCTTACTCTCAATAAAACAAAACAAAACAAAACAAAACCTGTTTCTGTTCTAGAACTTGGAGGAGAGATGGATTGCAGGGCTGAGTACTGGGCCAAGATTTGTTGTACTCAATCTAAAAGGAAGCTGACACCTAAACCAGGTACAGAGAGGGAGATAGCATTCCCCACTGAGGACTTAGGGGGTGGTAGGGCCATTATTTGAGGGTATTGAAGTGTCTGTTAGAAAAAAAAGAAGGCATTTTTTTTTTAAATTTGCCCACCTGTCATTTCTAGTGACTAAAGCAAGTTGGTGCTAAAGAGAATCTCTTCTCTCTTCTTTTCTTCCATTTCCTGACCTACATCTTCCACCAAGTCCCATATTGCAGAATTCATGTCTGGTCTCTGAAACTATTTTAGTCCAGAATGAATAGAGTGCTGAGATACTAAGGGACATTCCACAGTCACAAGAAAAGAGGACTCTTCTCATTGGTCCAGTTATTTCCTGATGCTTCTCTCTCCATGGTCTCCACTGCATAGCCAGTTTGTCTTATTGTATTAGTCTAGATAGTGCTGTAAGGTAGATTTATAGCCTTACTTTAGTGATGAGGAATATGACCTCTGGAGAAGTGTAAGAAGCTCCCCAAGGCAACACAGCCTGCATGAAACCCTAGGGACGTTTAATGTCAAGTCTTTGGACTTTGGGCTCTGGGTTAGTAAACTTTCTCTTGAAAGGATTAGATAGTAACTAACTGCAGCTTTGCCAGACGTGATCTGCAGAATGTTTGTAAGCTCACAGTTCTATTGTTGTAAGAAAACAGCCATAGACAGGATGTAGACAAATAAGCATGGCTATGAGTCCATAAAATTTTATTTATAAAAGCAGATAGAAGGTGAATGAGGAGGAGACCTCAAACCTTCTTCAAAACTGCCTGCTACCTTGCTGCATTTTTCAACACAGTTGCACAAGGCCCTGGGATTGCCCTTCTATTCCCTCAAAAATGCCCATCTGCACAGTGCCTACTGGTTTTTCCAGCTCTTATCTAAGTTTCTCTTAGATCTTGGATGGGCATTTGTGCTTCAGGCCCATTGTTAGGTGATTAAGAGCCCAGCTATGTATTTCTGACATCAGTGGCCGGCAGAAGGGCCCGCATGGCTGAGATAAGCCAGCATGTGCTGGGGAAGAGGGCTGGTCACGTGGTATGTGGGTTTCTTTCCTGGAGAGGAGTAATAAGCATATAATTGGCTTTTCAGAAATGTGCAAACTGCTACAAAGCCTATTTCTCCTACTCACCCCACTCTCTTCAGAGCTGCCGAGGCTATCTCACCAAAAGCTGGGTGGGCTAGGTGGATCTGCTTAGTGACCAGCTTGTTCTAAATGAGCTCTAATAGCTGTGAGATTGGACAAGGCAGGAGGTAGGTGGATACCACTGGCAACATACTGCCTTCCCTGAAGGGCAGAGGATGATTTGGGGTAGCCTTTACTAGGCCCACTAAAAAAGAGGAGAAAAAGAACGTTGGACAGTTTCCATGAAGTTGGCCAGGGATGGGGGGAGCGGTGGTGTGACTTGGAACTATAGATAACGTTATCCTTGAATTGTCTCAGAGTCTACCTTGAACTTGTGGTAGGGGTGGGCACTGCCTATCCTCAGCTCTGTGTAGCCCCAAAGGGTGCTATGATTGATATTATGTGTAATGGCTTGAAATCCCAGTACTCAGGAGGCTGCAGCAGGGAAGACTGTGAGTTCTAGACTAGCCTGTGTTATATAGCAAGACTCCATCTGAAAAAAAAATTAATAAGAGAAGGAAGGAAGGATTTCCCACAATGATAGCATGTTGAATTAGCATGGTGATCCAGGTGTTATGCACTATGCTATGCTTTACTTCCTGACCTCTTTCTATCTGTCATCTAGGGTGTCACTAATCCATGTGAAAATGGTAGCCGTACTTACAGAAACAGTAGCTTCTACTTTATGTAAGGTTTAGCTGCAATTTAATGAACATGATGAAAGCATAAGGTTTTAGGGAGGGAATCTGTTTCTGTGTTGTAGATGACAGTATGCTTTGCAGCACACATCTGTGTGACACGGCTGTCCCTGAGCTCCTGACTATTGATGCTTGTCTATTCAGCAAAGATGTGCCACCCATAGGGTGGATGGATTCACTCGGGTCTTTCCCTACTTTACTTCTGGCATCAATAGCAAGCCTTCGTACTGGTAGACAGTGGGCAAGCCTTTGACAGGCACTCTTCTTTATTCCTACAGTGACTCCGTTCCTTCATTTCTGCAGCTCAGATGTCATTATTCCCTTTTCTCAGAGTGACAAGCTGAGGCTCCAAGCAGGTCTTTTAGAGGGACACAAAAGGAGAGCTGAGGCTAGAGGCTGTTGTTCTTAAGAGATCTCAGGCTCTAGACTGGAGTCACAGTGTCTGCCTCTGGGAAGAGAGCAGTGGCCACTTAACTTCTGTAAGAAGTCCTTGAACGCCATGGGGCCTGAACCATGGTGACCCTCATGGCATACCATGGTCCACTGTAGGTTCCTTGGGAGCAAGACTGGATTGTCCAGTTATGGTGGATCCACATCCTGACTGTCCCAGGCACTGCAGGTTATAGAGAGCTTCTCAGTGAGTGGCCATTCAGTGAGAGAATAACTGACTGGGTGTCTGGCCTAAAATTCCAGCATGTGGGAGGCTGAGGCTGGAGGATCTCCTGGGTGAAGCTAGCCTGGGTGACATAGCAAAGACCTCGTCTAGAACAGACAGCCATGCAAACCTTGTAGAATCACTGAGAATAAGTGACCTCCAGTCCCCCATGATGACAATAGGTGTCAGATACTAAGCTCTATAGTTCCAGAAAGAAGAGTTCTTTATAAGTGAACATTACATTAAACCTACTCAGAATAAACTCTGCAATCAACACCTTCTTATCCCACATGGAGTCTAAATGAACATGATACTGTTTCTTGCAGGCTAGTCTCAGCAGAAGGGCTGCTTAGAGGCTGGAAAGCTCTGCCTTCACTTAGAAGTTTCCCGTATTCGGGCTCCTGTCCCCAAGCCTGAGATAGCAGGGCACATGGGGTGGTGATTTAGGATGCCTGAATTTGAAGCCTGACTGCCTAGTACTAGCTTGTGGCCTTGGGGACATACTTAATCTTTCATCTCTCATGGAGTTATTCTGGGGATTAGATGAGATGATGTCCAATAAAGTGTGAAGCATGAGACTGGAGGTGTGACTCACCACCATCTTCTGTCTGCCTCCATTGTAGGGGCCTGGGGCCACTCTGTCATTCTCTTGCTTATATGGATATTTAACGAACATTTCTGTGCCTACAGAACTAAGCTAGTCAGGAGGTAGTGGTAGGGATTTCGCACCTGACTACTCAACAGTTCTGAGGTCTACATGCTGAGTAAAATTAACTATGCTTTCCTCTTGTCCCCATGCCTAGAATTGTGCTCAACCCTAAAGAACCTGATTTACAATATTCTTACTCCTGCCTATTCAGTCACCTTCACTTTTATAGGTATTATTTGTTAAATATGTTAAAAGAAAATAATAAAGACCTATCTACCTCCCCTTGGCCCCTTAGCAGGAGTAAGTTGTACATGGTAACTATACGTCTTAGGGCTTCCCGAGCCATCTCTTCCTTGTGCCTGATATCAAATCAGCACTGGTTTCCCAATGTCTGGCTACTTGTTCTCCATGGATTTCTTTCCTTTTACGCCCTTTTCTTCTCTTGAAGCTTGTCTCTCTTGGGGCTGGGAAGTGCTGAATGGTTGGCCTTGACCTTAGTGAGGAAATGAATGCTGTGCAGCCCTCAAGGCCAAGGGCCTGTGGCGAGAGTAATTTTACCCTTGTCGCTATAACTACAGATGCCCTTATTACTCACATGGATGTCTCACCCTTGTTTAACAACATATTAAACCATTAGTCTCTATGCCAGTGGGTTCAGCTAGTTCATAGTGGCAAAAGCTGATCATTAAATCCCTTTTCCCTGCTTAATCGTTTTTAAATTGGTTGCCTTTTAATTCTATCAAGTGCCCTCTTTCTCAGCTGTTCACATTGCCCTGTGCAGTTCAGGTCCACCCCAGATAATGGACAGTAGGTTTCCTGAGTCTTACAGTAATCTTACAGACTGTAAGATTTAGGGCAGAGGCTAGCCAGGACCCTTCCTTGCAGAGTGTGCAAGGGGACTGATTTGTGTTCCCCTTCCCCTTACTTCATCCTCTGTCTCTGGAGCAGAGGAGCCTAAGCTTAAACATTTTACTTCACCACTCTGAGAAGCTGGGTCTTTTGAAGGTAAAAATAAATTTCAGTAGGAAATTTAAATTATTTATCAAAATGGGGCAGTAGAGTATATGCATTATTTACAGTGACTTCAAATGGTTGTAGCAGAGTTTGGAAAATTCATATTTCTATTACTTGTTAGCAATGTCTGTAGTAGGCAAAGGGACAGATGTCAGATGAATCCTGGTTGTCCACAGGGGGAGGTGATCTAGCCAGCAGTGGGCAAGGGGCAGTTCATGTCTTGTGAAGACCATAGGAGGAAGAAAGGTTAGAGTCATAGGAACCTTTGAAAAACTATAGGGGCAGAATTGATTTGTGAAATTCAGGTGGCATTAACAGATGGATCATGGGACTAGCCCACCTATGGTTTAAATGAGAAGGCTACTGCATCTGGCTTTAAGGCCCTGGGTAACCCATGAAATGGTCCTCACACTATTTACTTTAAGGGTTGCTCTGAGGATTCAGTGAATTATGAGGGTGCTACACATAGCAATGAATCTGACATGTAGAAGTCATGATAGTTAATACCTACTGAGCAGTTGCTGTATGTCAAACTCTAAGTGGCCCTTTGAGTCTCAATTCAGATTGCATAGCATCTGGAGGTGACTTAACATGCGTTCTTCAGGAATAGGGTAACGAGTTAAGCACGACAGGGCAGATGCTATGCAGGGATGTGTTTTTGGCTGAGGATAAGCTTTGGCCTGCTCCCAAAGGCATCCCTGGAGCAAAAACTGTCTAACAATTGGACCTGTTCATTCCTAGAATTGGGATGTAATTTCCCAAGAGAGGCAGATCTTAGTCAGAAGAGGGCAGGTCTCTTTAGTAGGGGGCAACTGTGGACAGATAGCTGTGGATATTACCAGCAGCTCAGGAATGATTTTGCAGGTTTCATGGAAGGGGTCTGTGTTAGGTCACAGCAAATGCCCACTGTAGTTTACTCCTTCATTCAGAATAATCCATTGTCCAGCTAGCTGCAGTTTCTCTTGGATTCTGATTAGTCACAGTTTCTAGGAGAGCTAGGTATTATAGAGTCATTTTTGTGTCCTTAAAAAGGAGCCCGACTTCTATTGTAACTACATTAGGGAATATGGCCAGGGTGGATAATTACTATAATCCAGTCTGACTAGCATCTTTGCAAGAAGAAGAGATCAGAAAGAATTGGAAGATATGTCAGTGATGTGTGCACACAGAGATGAGACCAAGTAAAGATACAGGGAGAAGAGACACAGACAGATGGCCATCTGTAATACAGCCAAGGAGTGTGGCCTCAGGTAAAAGCCACTCCTGCTCGCATTCTGATCTGCTAGCCTGCAGAACTGTGAGAAAATACATTTCTGTTGTCTAAGCCCTCAGGTATGGTGGGAATTGGTGATGTGTGGATTCGGGAGGATGATAGAACATCTTAATCTTGTTCTGAAGGTGTTTTGAGAAGGTAGAAGAGTCTCCCCATCTAAACCTTTTTTGCTCCTTTCCCTACGCCACAGTCTGGTCTACGCAGATTGCCTCCTGGAGGGATTCCTGAGGTCTTGGTTGCCACTTTAGACTCCCTTCTTGCATTTAATTATGACAACTCATTCGTTTCTTCCAATTTGTGACCCCTTCTTCATCTTTCCTTGTCTTTCATGACCTTGAACTCTGAAGGTGTTATTTTGTAGACTGCTTTGTGTGCTATTCCTTCTTGATCACAATGAAATTGTGTTTTTAGCAAAAATACTGGATTGGAAGTTCAGCCCTTCTCAGTACATCATTTTATGGATATATGATATCAAAATGTGTAATTACAGGTGAAGTTAACCTTGAGTGCTAGTCTGAGGTTGTGTCTGTCAAGTGTCTTCAACTGTAAAATTACTAATTTTCTACTTTGCAATTAATAAATATCTTGGGGGATATATTTGGAGACCATGCAAGTATCCTGAGTGTTTGTGGGCATTAGCCTGCTAATTTGAGGATGGTGGATGTAGCCTTTGGGGGACCCTTTTTATTATAAGATAGAGCTGCCTTCTCTCTGCAGCTCCCTTTCTGGGCATAGATTTCACAGTACCCTGTGCTAACTCTCAGTTCTCACTGGCAATGATTGGGTTGAATTCTGTTATAGCTACTGAGCTTTAGTCCTTGCTTGCCTCATTTTCCTGTTCCCTCACCTGCTTATTTGCAGGTCAGTCTCTTGACATTTCCCATGTTTCTTTCTTTTCTCTCCTTTGCTTGTTAATTTAATTAAGACAGCAAAGACATGTAGAGGATAGCCTCCTGAATATTATAGACGCATGCCCTAGTGCCCAGCTTTTGACTCTGTGTGTGTGTGTGTGTGTGTGTGTGTGTGTGTGTGTGTGTGTGGTGTGTTAGTGGATTTTATGCATAATTTTAAAATTATCTTTAAATAGGTGTATAAAGAGATTTCTGTTCAACATGTCAGTTTGTGCATACCATGCATCTTGATTAATGTCATCCCTTTCATCATTCTTCCCCATTATCTCATGATCCCCATCCATCCCTTTCATTTACTGGGTTTCACTTTCGCATATTCTCATGCCAGGTTTCATATTTTAATAGTCATATTGAATATTATGACTGCATTCACCTATCTTTGTTGTTGTTGTTAGTCATGGGACTTGAACTCTGGGCCTGGGTGCTGTCCCTGAGCTCTTCAGCTCAAAGCTACTGCCCTACCCCTTGAGCCATAATGCCACTTCTGGTTTTTTAGTGGTTAATTGGAGATAGTAGTCTCATGGCCTTTTGTGCCTGGGCTGCTATGAACCTTAATCCTCATATCTCAGCCTCCTGAGCAGCTGGGATTATGGGTATGAGCCATTGGCTCCTGGCACCCATCCTTCCTTGATACTGGAGTTTTAGCTTAGAACCTTACTCTTACTAGGTAGGCACTCTACACTCTGAGCCATGCCCCAGCTGTATTGGGTTCTATACTCCATTCCTGCGTTTGTTTGTTGTTTTTACTCTGAATGATGTCTTAATTGACTAGGTAATATCATCTAGCAGATTCTTCTGAATGGAGTTTGAATGTTGCTTAAAGGCTTAATCCCAGCCCTTTCCACTGGTGAGAGGTGGTGAAAATCTTCAAGAGATAAGACCTGGTGGACAGAAGCTGAGTGTTGGGCTGATGTCCTACTGCACTGGTCAGACCCCAGCTCCCTGTTTTTCTTCTTTTTCCTTGCCAGCCACTATGAGGTGAACAGCTTCTACCATCTGCTCCCTGTCAGTATGCTGCCTTGTCACCACTCAATAACAGTGGAGCTAGCTAACCATGTACTAGAATGTCTGAAACTATGGACCAAAATAAAGTTTTCTTTGTTATAAGTTGAATCTCTCAGACTTGTGTTACAGTGGTGGAAAGCTGACAGACACAAGTCCTGTAAGCCCTAAAGCCCTCAGATGGGTATCTGTTGCCTTCTACACTTGAATATCAACTCTGCAGGTTACAATGCACTAGAGCCACACCTAGAGTCTTCCTTTGCCAATGTTGTTCACTGTCTTCTGTGGGAAAGTTTGAGGTCAGCCAAACTTTTCCTCTTTTGCAGGTGATTTGTTAGTTCTGCCTAGATGCATAATGATTTTTTTTCTTGAATTTCAAGGTTCAGTACCCCAAACTCGGAAATGTCTTTATGCCAATTGCTTCATATCAATTTTTCATGGGATGTGGCTTGTTCTATTAATGCACACATTCAATTCTTTACAAGCTTTAAAAAACACATAAAATTCACAAAAACCATTTTGTGTGTTTCATCTATTTCTCTCCTTTGAGAGAAATCATCTTTCCAATGTTAGACTATGTTTACTGTTTCACTGTATTTTTTCCTCTTTTGGTGGCTTTACTCACCTACGTCTTTCTCCTCTTCAGTGACTTATCCAAGATTTCACTTCCTATGGGTGGCAGAGCAGGAATGGAACCTTTTAGTTGGTACCAGTAATTAGATTTTTTGCTGTGTCTGCTTTGTGCATTGTAGTTTCTACACTTATTTATTGGTTCTCTAAAACTGTTTTGTGGTTCTCTGTTTTTAATTCTTTTTTTTCCCATTGCTTTGTCTTGTCATCCTTTTGTCCTTATTTTATTAAATTTATGTTGTTAAATTGTTATATAACATGAAACATGTTTGGGTAATTTTCTTCACTTCCAAACTGGAGTTTTTGCTTTGTGTGTGGTGGTTATTTCATTTTGATTTATCCACACTGCTCTGTTTGCTTATTAGCTTTTGGGGTCCTATCCCTCATGGCATGTTTACATCATCATTGTCGTACAATTTGTTTTTACCTTACCTCACTTAATGATCCTGATTTGGGATGAATCCATTCCCGCCATGTCTGAGCTTGTTTATTTTCTCTATAAAGGACACTGGAGAACTGACAGTTCTGTATCTGTCCACTTGTCTTGACTGAGTTGGGGGAGAAGAGGAGAGCTGGCCTGAGAGCATGAGCAGTCTCAAGTAGGCTGTTCAGTCTTTCTAAGTTGGTACTTGTGATCCAGACAGAAGACCCCACAATGGCCACTAAGACACATGAGTTTGGAGGAAGAGGCCCAATCAATAGTCAACTCCTTATGTGTCACAACCTAAGAAGAGGGCTACAGATTCTCGATTTGCTTTGCCATGTTGAATTAAGGATGGCAGCAGCTCCATGTAAAGATGCTAGCATGTGGAGCAGCAGGATTAAGCCATCTGAGATCCAAAGTCTGAGGAAAGACTTTCAGGCCATAGTAAAGTACTCAGTGGCCTTTTTTCCAGAGATGTGATCCTGGTGTAGCATAAACAAGTCATTTTAGCAACAATGTGACATGAAAAATTAATATAAGCCTAAAGATCATCAATCCCCAGAATCTCTATTTGGTCAATTCTGCAGAGTACAAAGCAATACTCTATACTGGGGCTTGGAACACCAAGGCATGGAGAACTTCCTACACAAATTGACATCCCTACTCTTCTTTGCCCCTGACCCACCTCAAACACATTTATCCTTTGTACAATAGCTCCTTCCAGAAGTGTGTTCTAGGGCTCAGCTGTCAGCCAGGTTTGGAGTGGCAGATCTAGGGGGTAATTCTCAAAGTTGCTGGGGTTTTTTTTTGAGCACGGAGAAGAGACCAATTATAAGGGTCCTGTGCACAGCAGGCCTTGTTAATGTGCTCAGTATGGTGTGGGCAGAAGCTGGCAGTGCTGGAGAACCAGTTGGAAGGAAACAGAGAGACTATTATTGATTTCTTTGCTATAAGCTGGGCTCCACTATGTAAGCTTATCTTTGCAGAGAGACATGCTCTCCTCTGTCTGGGACTCGACAGTCAAGAGTCTCCTGTGGCTTCAGGGTGGCACTGGAGTCTTGATCCTATAAGTAGAATTTTGTAGCTGTGACTTAAAGTACATTCCTCTGAGAAGGAGGACTATGGCTTTTATTGTATTGAGAGGGGGATAGATTTGAAAAGTTAAAAAATGCCTGATCAGTGGCAAAACTGACTGGAGACCCAGTAGGTGGATTTACCCATGGATGTGAGATAGTGATAGCCCAATCTGAAAGAAAGGTCCTGGCCCCTTCTGGGACTTCTTGCTGCTTTTCCAGTGATATCATCCTCCTGTCCTTTGGTATGTTCTTTGCTTGCTAACAAGTTAAGTTTCAGCTATCACTTATTGAATGCTGAAAGTATGCACGGGCAGTGCTCAGTGTTTGACTTACCAAAGTAATCCATTAGATTCTATAAACTTGTATCACAGTGTTCTAGAATAGGCAGATAAGACTCTTTTGGATGAGAGAGAAGGGAAGTCATTTGCCCAGAGTTAGAGATAGTCACTGGACAAGAGATGCAGACTTGTTTTCTTTTTTTTTTTTTTTTTTGCCAGTCTTGGGCTTGGGCTCAGGGCCTGAGCACTGTCCTTGGATTTTCTCAAGGCTAGCACTCTACCACTTGAGCCTCAGCACCACTTCTGGCTTTTTGCTATGTATGTGGTACCGAGGAATTGAACCCAGGTCTTCATGCATGCTAGGCAAGCACTCTACCACTAGGCCAAACTCCTGGCCCAGACTTGTTTTCTTGAGCATTCACTTTGTCCTCTGTCTGTCACCCTCTCCTTATATGTTCTTTTATATATCAGTCTACTCCAGCTCTGAAGCCTGGACCAAGAAACATCTCCTCCTTGATTTGATTTTCTTTCTTTCTTTCTTTCTTTCTTTCTTTCTTTCTTTCTTTCTTTCTTTTCTTTTCTTTTCTTTTCTTTCCTTTCTCTTTTTCTCTCTTTCCCTTCCTCCCTCCCTGTTCTCCTCCCTCTCCCCTTCCTTCCCTTCCTACTCCCCTCTTTCCCTCCCCCCTCATTTCCCTCCCCATGTCCTTCCTCTTCCCTCCCTCCCTCCCTCCTTCCCTCTCTCCCTCCCTCTTTCTCTCTTTCTCTCCCTTTCTTCCTCCCTCCCTCCCTTCCTTTGTCCTGGGGCTTGAACTCAGGTTTTGGGCACTGCCCCTGAAGTTTTTTTCCCTCAAGATTGGCACTCAATCACTTTGACCACAGCTCCATTTCTGGCTTTTTGCTGGCTAATTAGAGATAAGGGTCTTACAGACTTTCTTGACCCAGCCAGGCTTTGAATCACAATCTTCAGATCTCGGCCTCCTGAGTAGCTAGGGTAGTAGACATGAGCCACTGGCACCTGGCTTGAGCTTCTTTTGATGGAACCCAGTCCTTCTGGTCTTTCCTCCTGGACACAGGACCACTGCAAGTTCATTGTATGTACATGGACATTGTCCTTGTCCTGCTACTTTCTTGCTGGCCATCCTTTGGGTACTTCTTTATTTTTTTCTTAGCCTCTGCTGCCTGTGACAATGGGTTAATAATTATATTTGATATTGGAGCTTTTAGGAGGAGATAATAGGCATTATCTTCACCAAATATTTGAGGAAGTACAGTGAACCAGTGATGAACAAGATTCAGATATCGTTGCTTTTAAGGCTATAGCCTAGTTAGGAAGGGAGTCAAGAAACATAGAACTTTAGTAGAATTCCCCCAGTGTAGGTCCTGACTTCCCAGTCCAATGAAGGCCATTGGCAAGACTCTAGAAAGATAATAGGAGGGGCATGATTCAGCCATGAAGATTCATGAAAAGTCTTCTAAAAGGTAGAGCACTTGCTCAGATTTGATGGATGAATAGGAATTAGTGGTACAAAGAATATTCCTGGCAGAGTGCCCAGCAGACATAGGGACCTGAGATAGGAGAGCTGTTCTTGCTTTACAAATGGCAGAAAGGTCAATGAGCCTGGAGACTAATGAATTAGGAACGAGGCACAGGGATGATCATGTAGGACCTGGTTGGGAGTGAAGCAGGGAAGGGAGCAGAATGAGAATGTCATTCTGAGTTCATAGCCAGAATAGGAGTGATAGAATCAGATGCCAAGTATTGAGTCAAGCTGGGCCGATGGCAACATTCTAGAACAGTTAAGGTGTTTTGTGGGTATGGTTGCAGAGTTAGGAGAAGGTAGAGTAGACAGATAGAACTATGTTTAGGAAGTAGAATTGACAAGGCATGGTGATGGGTTATGATGCAGTCAAATAAATGAGATCGGTAAAGCGAAAGATGAGGGAGAAGGGATGTCCAGGGTAACTTTCAGATTGCTCTCATGGCTGCTTGCTGTGTAGTTGGAGGTACTGACTCCTCAATTGGGAAAGCTTGGAGGTAGCTAGTGGTAACAGGCTGGCAAGCATTCCATCTTACCCTTTAGGTAAGATCCTTGTGAAACTCCTGGTTGGGTAAAGTAGACATTTGTTACTACTCAGAAGTCAAGAAAGAAGCCAAGGCTGGAAAATGGTTTGGGATCTTCCACCTGTGGAATCACAGCTACAAAACATTGTCTCCCCTGGTGAATGTGTGAGAAGCAAAAGAGTGGGACAGGAAATAGAATGGTAGGAAGACTGCAGATGAGAGGTTTTCTGGGAGCTAGGAGACAGGAACACTCAGAGGAGGTATTAACAGGGGAGGATAAGTGTCAGTCAAGAAAGACAGATGCACTGAGTGTGGGCATGCAATAGGTACCCGCTAAATGTAGGATTGTTTTCCTTGCCACTGCCCTTCTTCATTAGTTCCCTTAGTTCTGCACATTCTTTAGACTTTTCCCCTCTGATTAAATATGAACTCAAGTAAGGAGTGAAAGTTTGCCTGCATATATGTACAGAGTGAATGAATGAATGATTTCCAGTGCAGCTACTACTGGTGAGCCTCTGAGTTGAGGTAGCTGCAGCCCAGAGAATTGGTTTTATCCTAAGCTAGGCCATATGCAAGCCTCCTAGGAACTGATGGTTCTTGTCTAGCAGAGGGTCCTTGGGGAGCCATTTCTCATGCTAGTCAGGCATCCTGGCCTGAGCAATGCTGAATGGTCCTTCTGGGTACTCTGTAGGCACCACCTCCCCCTAGTAGGTTGTGGGAATCCCTGTTGCCTTCCCTCCCCAAACTGTGTCGAGTGCACTGTAATCACACAATTATGATGCCATTAAAATGTCACATTTGAAGAAATCCATATAAACAGAGCATTAACAACTGCCTGAAAATTGTAGTCTTTACCACTAATGACCTACTTTCTTTACATACCATGCCCTCCCGCCACTTCCACTCTGCTGCCTCTTTCCCCAGCTTTGATTTCCAAGGCAGGCAAGAAGCTGCAGTCTGCCTTTCTGCCTGGAGAGCCTTAATGGTAAGCACACTGCGAAAGGTTCTGGAATGAAACCAGAGGGAGCCCAGTGTTGAGTGGACAGACCAGATGATGCCACAGCCAAGCAGATCAAAGGAGATCTGGACTTCCTTCCCTGGGGAGGAAGAGATGGGACCCGAGTCATAGTGATCACACTTAAGAAATAACAAAATGTCAGAATAGTAATGCTCTGTGCACAGGTTGTTAAGTAGAGAGCTTTGCCACACCTCTGCTGTGAATTCTAGGCAGGCACGAGGTAGGCAAAGTGGTAAGAGGATGACAGGGACTTTGAGACTTTTAAATTCCTGTTTTGGAATATTGCACTGCAAACACTGTTCAGAGGTTGCAACTTCTTTGCCTTCAGAATCGAATTTAATTTCATGAAGGAAACAGATTACTTAAAGGAATCTTGTAGTGAGCACTTTTTATAAAGTAAGACATAAACTAGAATAGCTCAGGCGAAGTGATTAATTGCGTGCTAATGTATCTGAGTAGCAAATCTAGACCACATACAGTACTGGATTGGATTAAAGTGTGCCTTGTTCTGAAAAGGGAAGAGATGCCCATTGTGGAGGAAAAGAATGTAAATGACAGTGTGGGGCCATTTCAAATGTTCCTCTGGCAATAACCCCCTTGTGGCATCAGAAGGGATCTTCAGAAGAGATCATGCCACAGGGGCTCTGGACAAAGACTAGTGGTGATGAGCACGTAGTATGAAGAACAGTTCTTACTACTTCCCAAGATGAGGGGTATCTGTGTAAGCAAGAGCATCCTAAATCTCCTTTTGACAGTTCGTATGAGATGTCATAGAAGAGGCTCCTACGGTATTGTGGGACAGTATTTGGGACAGGCTCCTAAGGAATTCCTCCCTATTTTTTAGTCTACTGCCATTATCACTTGCCATGTCATCTGCAACACTTATGTTTGCCCTTGGCAGAGGCTGGCACTCCATCCCCCTTCATCAGCATGTGTGTATTTGAAAAGTGCCGGTCTGCTTTTGATATAAAAAGAGCCCCTTCCATGAAAAGCCAGCCAGCAGCCCTCCCAGAGTCCCACAAGATAAAGTCATTTCAAAGTCATTCACTCCCACTCCACACCTACATATTCAGTGGCTGACCTAGTTTGAGGGAGCCAGAGGGCATGTGGATGTCACCTTATTTATGGAGCAGATAGAAAACGTGCTAAGCTTGGCCCTTGCTGTACACAGTATCTAGGGAGATCTGTCTTTCACTTCCAGGACACAGGAGAGAGGGGAATATATTTCTGAAATATATATATGCTGAAAGCTGGAGGATTTTTACTAATGTCACTTTGGGGAAATGAGTGACAAGGGGCATTTTACTCTGAGACTCTCTTTCTAACTGACTTCAGATTGTATATTTGAGCAATTTTGACCTGTGCTGTGGAGAGGTGTTGGGCTGAAGTTTAGAACTCAGATGCTGGCTGGTGCCTCCACTCTCCACTTCCCTTTCCACTCTCCACTGTCCTGAGGCTGACAATGGGTTAGGAAGCCTCGGTGTGTCCCTGTTGGGTTGTGACCAGATCCCAGCATCTCCATTTACTTTCTGAGTGGCCTTGACTAGGTCATGTTAGCTCAACAACACTTATTTCCACCTCAGTAAAGTGAGATAATAGCTCCTACCTAAGTTTTACTGAGGATATTAAAGGTGCGGCATTTCTGGATGGAAACTGACATATCGTAAATGCTACTCAAGGAATATTTGGCATCAGTGTTGTGGGCTATTGTGTGCAGTGTGAGAATCTGTTACCTCTTCAAGTCATTCATTGTGCCTAGCTTGCCATAGCTTCCACTCTTGTTTTGTCCTGAGAAAGAAATCTTTGCCTGAGAAGAACTTAAAGGGATATTGAGGAAAGTGCAAGCCTCACTATCCATGTTCTTTGTGTATTCTATGATTAACCTGACCACTTCATTGCAAAGCTCCTGTTGGGGCCAAAAAGTCCAGAGGATGAGAAGGAGCCAGAATATGAGCAGATAGCCTTGAGTCCAGGGTCTTTAGCTTTCTGGAAACTCTGGGTCTTTGATAGGTCCAAAATTTCAACTCAGAATTGCCCAACATAGCTCCTCTCTCACATACATAAAAGAGAGCCAAGGGGTTAATTTCTAGCTTTATAAGCTGATAATAACCTTATGTATCTTGATCTTTGAAATGGTTTCTTGTCTTATTATGTACATGGCACTCTGCTCAAACACATAGCTGAGATGAAGATTTGGGGTAGAATACACCTTCCAAGGTCCAGGAGATGTTAGCATTGATAATGACGGATCCTTACAGCTGGACAATGAAGTGAGCCATCCTGTTGCCTGCGGATGCTGTCAGAGACCCCTTATCTGCCACCAGGAAGGAAGAAGCAGCTCAGCATAAATTGGCTGAATGTAAATTGCATTTTCTCTCCATTAGCATTCAGCCTCCAGAAGAAATAATAGTAACCACAGCCATGTTGACAATAATAATATGTTACATATGCATTATGTCTTACCAAGCAATTTTTCATATCTTATCTCACTTCTGAGATGGGATTTGGGCCAGTAAACCCAGCTGGGGGAAAGGATTAGTTTTACCCTGGGGATGGAGTGAGAAACTGGCTGTAAAAGTTGAAAAATATGTTTTCAGTATAACCTTGCCCAAAGTGTAGAATACTAAGCACAGCCATGCTCAGGGCTTTCTTAGACTGACAAGGTCATCTTGGGCTGTGCTGACTCTTATTTGCTCATCTTGTCCCTTTACCCTGCCCCCTGCATTTATTTCGGAAGAAATCCAGTTTAAATGAGCAAGAAGGCCCTTAAAAGAGAAAAGAATTCACAAAGCATAATTCTTACTCTGATCATACTTATATTTTTTGACTCAATTTATTTATTTGGCTTGTTTTTTTAAATATATTTTTATTGTAATTAATTGAAGGGTTACATGATATTTGCCAGGTAAATGGTGCCTTAATTCCCACACATTGATACCCTTTCACATGTCATGGTCCCCATTTCCCTTCCCCCTTCCCCCACCCCTCATCTTGTTTTCCCCCGTTCCCTATCCAATTTCAGATAACCAAATACAAATATATCCGATATATCAGGTAACAAAGTGAGATAGTGTAACAATATGAGATAACCAAGGGACAGTAGAAGTGATGAGAGATAACGTAGTACCTTAAGAACAACAATCATTAATTATATGGCTTATGTTTACATCATATTTTAAATGACAAGTTTAACAAACAATTGTTCAAGGAGGGAATCTCTAATTACATTCTCTGGGACTTAGTCTTTAGAACTTAATCAAAATTAGGCTAACGGTTTGTATGTCATAGAAACATATCAGTTTATGAAATAAAACATGATTATAGAGTCATAGGTTTTTTTTGTCTATATAGTTATGTTTGTATTTCCATTACCATGTCCATTGCTTTGGGTATGCAGTTATTGAGTCCTCGTTCTTGTATACTTTGGATTTAATAACCGCATATTAAGGATACCATGCACCTTTTGATCCTTAGGTCTTGACTTGTCTCACTCAGCATGATTCGCTCTAGATTCATCCACTTCCCTGCGAATGTATTTGGCTTGTTTTTAAAAAGCCACTTTATTTTAATACCATTGCTGTAGCAGTCTGGTGGCCTGTAGGCCAAATTGAGCCTATCAGCATGCTGGGTGTTTAAGGCAGTGTAACTAGGCAGATATCATGCCATACCTATGTCATCTATACTGTCTCATGTTTCCATTCTCACTGACCCCCCCAGCCTGCTCATTGTGACCCCTGCCAGATACCTTAGTTCGGTAGGGCCCATTGAAAATTGCTTAGTTCTGTAGCTATTTCTTGCAGCTGAAGAGCTTTCTCATGTTGCTTTCAGGTATTTCCTGGTCCTGTACTGCAAGCTCAGGAGGGAAAAGAAGAAAAGTCTGATTTTTGAAGACAGAGATCTTTGCTCACTGAGAAACCTAAATCTTGTTTTTCCTCCCATGCCCTTCTCGAAGTGAGTCTCAGTGGAGTAGGCCTCTGATCATGAAGTCTCACCTCTGTTCTGCTAGAGGCCACTGTGGACAGATCTGTTCTCCCCTTCTCCCTGACAGTCCAGGATGGTGTCTACAACATTATGCTTGCAGACCTACCCTCAATTGGGTAGAGTGGCTCTGTGCCCAACCCAGGTGGATTATGCATTCCAGAGAGAGGTTTCAGTGTCTTAACTCTAGCTAGCTAGCCACTTCTGATTCTTCTACTGTATCCAGTCCCTCCTTGGTCTTTCTTGGATGCTAGTCTCTATTCTTGGTCCACAGTCTCCTCCAGCACTCTCCTAGATATGAGCAGATCTGCCCTCTTGTGCCACTGTGCCATCTACAAACCCCTTTTCTCCTGAGCTCCTTGTGGATACCTGGCTCCCCACTGCCCTTGATCTCTTGCCAACTTATTACCAGAGCTGAAACATACAGAGGCCTCTTAAATCCCAGTGACCAGTTTACCGCTCCAGTCTCTGAACACAAAGAGAAGGGATGCACAAATAAGAAATCAGTGGTGTGGACAGAACTAACTCCCTTCGTCTTCTATTCACCAACAATTGGGATGTATTCTTCAGGTAAGTGACCCATGGTTGGAGATGCTTATCTGCATATGGGAGTTTAGGGCTTAGTCTCTGTGTTGGGGAGCAGGAAGCAAGAACCATCAACATCAGACCTCATTCCTCCCAGTATGTGCCAGGAGCTGGTTCTCCTTCCATCATCATGCTGATTTCCACTTCTCTGGCACCCACCTCTTATGCTAATTAGTAAGCAAATTAATCTCCATATAAGGTCCACATGGTGTAAGGTTCTTTTTTGTTTAATTCCAGAAACAAAAACTGGGCTTCTGTCCATTCAGCTAATCATATTATATTTCACAGTTGGAGTTTTTCAGACTATTATAATAATTACTGGAAGTTTTCTTCTCCCCAAATCTGGAAGCTTCCCTCAAAGTTGCATTTGCATGTAGTATGCAGTTTATATGTGGGTGGTGAGTGCATCAGTGGAGCAGCCATGGGGAGAAAATGGTTGCCTAAAGGAGACCAAAGACAAATGGACAAAAAGCTTGCCATAGAGAGGGATCTAGGCTGGGTGTCAAGATCTCCTCCTCTCAGGAGCTAGAGACATCACACAGGAGCACATCTGTTCTCTGGCACCTAGCTGTTAAGGCAGAAGGGAGAGGAGGAAAATGGGAAAAGGAAAGGAGGAGGGAGAACAGAAGAGTAAACTTATCCCTGTTGAATTATATGCTTTCTCATTTTGTCTGAGAAATAGCCCTTTCCTCCTCTATTATATGTCCATTCTATCTATCAAACTCCTTAAGGAGTGACGCTCCTATAATTAATACTAACCATTAAACTACAACATTGAAGGAGCAATTGCCTAATTTTGAGGAAAATTTAAATTTATGACCAGCACCCGTGATAAAATGAATACTAAAGAGAAGGAGAGAAAACCCTGTGGAAGATAAATAGAAAGCCAAGTGGGATATTGACTTGATCCTTCTCCAGTGCAGGGTAATTTGGCTTCTAAAGTGAGTTAGATCATAATAAATTAAATTTAGATTTCTGCACATCAGTTAAATAACTCCCAAGACAGAATTCCAGTGAGAAGAAGAGGTGATAATACATGGAGGAAATATTAAAATGAAGATCTGATCTAATAATCCATAATTGATGTGCTGTCCCTTGGTGAGAGAAAAGGATTTTCTAGCTCTTTCTTTTGTCACGAGCCCAGATGATTGAGGGCTGCCCTTCCCCTCCTTTATTGGATATGGCCTTACCCATTGGGGGCAGTGTGCTACCAACAGTCATTTCTTTTCCAAACCAATCCCTGCACTAATACCTAATACCTCCACTGGTGTGCTAGTGCCATGATCAGGAGAGGATAATGTTGTATTTCTCTTTGTTGGCTACCCTTAGATAAATAAGGTCATTCCTGCTGGCTAGATAAGAAATACAGAGAGGCACAGATGTTTTAATTTTTCTTTGTATTTTGTTTTTAAACCAGTATTGGGGATTGAATGCAGGGCCTTGGCACTTATTCCTTAGCTTTTTCACTCAAGGCTGGTTCTCTACCACTCTAACAATACCTCCACTTCTAGCCTTTGGTTAATTGGAGATAAGATGTTTTTGGATTTATCTTCCCTGACTGGCTTTTAACTGAAATCCTTAGCCGCCAGAATAGCTAGGATTATAGGCATGAACCACCAGTGCCTAGCTTATTTTTGTGACTAACTGGCAAGGGGAAGAAAGAACTTGGGTTGGAATGGAGTATTTGGTAATAAATAACATGGAATTTGAAGTCAAATATTCTGGGGAGAGTCAAAACAGTGAACTTGCTATGACCTTGAGGAAGTTCCTTTGCTGCCCCAGCCTCAACTTTCTTATCTGTGAAATGCGAATAATAAAGCTGTATATTTCATAAAGCTCATGACAGTGACGTTGGTCATGACGTTGACAATGGCCAGTGCAAAGCATCACATCCACCTGGTCATTTGGTTTGTCTTTTATCCTTGCTAATAGTTACTACTTTAAACATGTTTTCTACAGTTAAAACTCCTATATCTTAACTTGTTGGATGATTTCAACCTACTTATAGTTTCTGCAGATTTTTGCCTATAATGACTTGTTTCCTTGTATTTATGTTGTGATTGTATCTTTGGAGGACCTTTAGTAGGAATCACAGGGTGTCAATTAGAGATCCTGCTCTGCAAATATGACTTACACTTGAGGTTTATATGCAGCCCATCTGCATCCCCTTTTTGGCTTAAGTGAATCAGACATGAGTACTGTTTCCAGTTAATCTTTTCTAGCCTAGGTTTAACTTCTGAATGATCTTTATCCTTGGGAAAGCCTCACGTTGTATCTTTTCTTGGCATATACCATGACCCTACCTCTAGTTATAGCACCTGTGTTTTCCCTCATCTCATTTTTTCTTGCACATTGAAGAAAATCCAACATGGAAATCAAGCTTGTTGTAACTTAGAGTTTGCATGGGAGTATCTGATCTGCCCTGATTCTAGGAGCAGACAATTCCAGTTAATGTGAAGTAGAGGTGGGCAGGGTGGGACAGGTTGCAGGAGGCTCTGGTCCTAGAAATATCTGGATGGAATTCTAGTGCTCCACAACTGGCTTAGAACTGGGCTTGTTAAGGGCAGTATAGGCTGTAAGACAGATATCCCATGTATGGTGTTATATAACTTATTTGTCCTCCTTACTACTTAGTTTCTTTATTTAAAGTTTTGAATATAAGGGACCAGGAGTTTGGCCTAGTGGTTAAAGTGCTTGCCTAGCATGCATGAAGACCCGGGTTCGATTCCTCAGTACCACATACATAGCAAAAAGCCGGAAGTGGTGCTGAGGCTCACGTGGTAGAGTACTAGCCTTGAGAAAGTCCAAGGACAGTGCTCAGGCCCTGAGCTCAAGCCCAGGACTGGCGGAAAAAAAAAAGTTTTGAATATAAGTGTCTACTGTATTTTAGGTTTGTGAACATTGGAAACAATCACTCCCTCTGAAATTTCCTATGGGGAACTGTTATCCCTTTGTGTGGCATCTTGCTGGATCATTGTACTAGATGTTTGGTCAAACATTGTTCTGGATACTTCGTTCAATGTGTTGCCTTTTAATGACATTAACATTTAAATTAGTGTATTCTGAGTAAATTGGATTGCTCTCCAAAAAATAGCTTAATTCATCCAGTTGAGGGCCGTTAAGGAACAAAGACTGAGCCCGTAAGGAAGTAGAATTCTGGCAACAGATACTGCCTTTGATCTCAGGTTACAAGTCTCAATATACAACTTATTTCTTTCTCTCTCTTTTGTTTTTCCTGTAGTACTAGGAATTGAACTCAGGGCTTCACATTTGCAAGGAGGGCAAGTACTCTACCACTTGAGCTATGCCTCCAGCCCCTTTTTGAATTGGTTATATTGAAAGTATGGTCTTGCTTTAAGCCTGGGATGGCATGGGCTGCAATCTTCCTATTTGTGCTTCTCTATGTCACTGAGGATACAGGTACACTGCGATGTACCTAGACCCTGAGTGAGTCTTACAAGCTAATATGCCTGGGATGAACTTGAACTATGATTGTCTGGTCTCCATTTCCCAAGTAGCTAGGATTATAGACTTAAGCCACTGTGCCCAGCTATCAATTTCTTTTTCTCTCTATCCTTCCTCAATTTTCTCTTACTACCATAGTATGAACCTGAGATCCTGTTTTCCTAGAGAATGCTGAGAAATACAGGCGTATAGTCAAGAATCTGTGAATAAATGAACAAGATATCCATTCCTTATCAATATCATTGTTTTAAGCAAGTAAACAAACTCTCTCCCATGGCTAAATTCAGTCTGGGCTCTTTCTTTTTCCCAGTCCTGGGGTGTGAACTCAGGGCCTAAGCACTGTCCTTGAGCTTTCTAAAGGCTAGCACTCTACCACTTGAGCCACAGCACCACTTTTGGCTTTTTTATGTATGTGGTACTGGGGAATCAAACCTAGGGCTTCACGTAAGCACTCTACCACTAGACCACACTCCTGGCCAAGTCCGGGCTCTTTATACAAGAGGATTCCTCTACAACGATATGATGGGTTGTAGAAAAATGGTGTTTCACCTGTGAAAGTAAAATATGGTACAACTGATAAGCTTCAGGCATCCCCACCAGCATAATTCACAGAGTAGCTGTCTATGAACTCTTGCTGTAGAAGTTAGCCTTCCTCGCAGACAATTTCCTGGATGAATACCATGCTGACTCCATTTGACTTGAGTTGGACTAGAAGAGCTTATCCTCTTGGTACACATCTTATCCCTCCTTGCTGTTTCTGTCTATGAGGAGTAAGAAGCTCTGCAGGGAGATTAAACCAGCAGATCCATTACTTGCGTTCCAATGAGCTTGAGTAAGCCACCTATCAAAATTTTCTAAGCTAATCCATCCTGGAACAAATAGGGTTTTGGGAGGAGTCTGTGTCAATCTCCATTCACGCATAACTATAAAATGTTAGTGTTATCTTAAACACACCTTCACTGTCATACAGTGCATTCAGCTTTCAGCATAGCAACGCCTAGCTCCCCACACTGGCTGTATGTTCTCAAAGGGTCTCTTTATAGCAAGCTATAAAGGAGATCTGCACACATGATACCGTGAGGGAGAGTCCTACAGATGCCTGACAGTTCATATGACTTCTCTTGCCAGCTTGGCTGTTGTTTTAGCTTTCTGGGGCCAGAATCCCAGCTGAGTCCTCATTGTTACCTCCTCCGAAAAACAGTTCCTACCAGATACGTTGATGATGCTCAACTATCTTGCAGTGACAAGAACCAGGCTGAGCAACTTCAGGTCTTTTGCACTCTAGATTCAGTATTTCTGTTTTGGTGTGAATAGAAAATATGAGGGTTGGGTTGGATGATACATTATAGGCCCTCACAGAATCTTCTTTTGTTGCTATGACTTCCTGATCCTCTACCTGCTTCTTTAGCAAATGAATAGACAGACCCATTCTATGTTTTCCAGCAGAACCCCACTTTCATAAATCAGCTGAGATAATCAAGGTCATTCTCCAACTAGTCTCTCTGTAGTAGTCCCATATTTGTGACTGAAAACAAGTTTCCCCATGACCTGCTTCCTAAGACCCAAGCTTGCTTCCATTATATCCTGGTTGCAATCCACATTCCAGACTTTGCTTTCCTAATCTGCCTCCCTATGATGGTTCACTTAATATATCAACTTGAGTAGGCCCTAAGGTGCCCAGATATTTGGCTGAGCATTACTATTGGTGTGACACGTTTTTGAGGGTATTTTGGGATGCAATTATCAAGTGGGTGGGAAGCCTGAGTAAAGCGGATTGTCCACTTGTTCTTTGTGGACTCATTCAGTCCACCAAAGCTGGAAACGAACAATGATACTAAGAAGGAACTCTTCCAGTCATACTACCTTTGACTTAGAGATTGTTTTTGCCTTCTCCTTGGAACGAAGCTGAAATGTTAGCTCTTTCTGGTTCTCCAGCTTCAGCCTCCATAATCATGTGAGCCAGTTTTGTATAATTTTAAAAATAATGTTTCTATAAACTTGTCTCTCTGTATCTCAGTCACTGTGTCTCTCTGTGTGTTTGTCTTTCTCTGTCTCTTGCATTAAATACCTCTAATATACAGCCTTTATCTGGCTCTTACTACACACCTATTTCCTCTTCAATCATCCTTTAAGCAAAGCAAAAGCAAAGTCTCTACCCATTCTTTAAGATCTAACTCTTTGGACCCTCCTCTAAAAACTGCTCTGTTTCACTCTTCTGTGCTTTCAACATTTGTCACTGAGATTATGTGACTGAACTTACTTTGTGATATATGACATAAGCGTGTCCAGTCATGTCTGGCTTCAACATTACAATCACTTCCAGGTCAGGGACCATCATTTCCACCTCTCTTCTCTTTAGCTCAGAGTACTGTGAGACTTAGAATTTATTTAGAGAATTGCAGTGAATTAATTCGGCAATGAGCCCATGGGAGACAGTTCTGTGGCCCATCCTATGAGGATGAGCTGTCAGGATCACCCCAGGATGATGCTGCAAGCAGAGGTGACAGCTGTTAGGCTGTGACATTGTACAGTTCAGGCTTGGAGTTTCTGAAACACCCCCATCTAAATTCTCCTGAGCATGTTCTGTAGCAGCAGTATCACATTCATAAAATCAATTATTGGATAAAAATCACTGGTTTCCAGAGCTTCATTTTGTGTTATTAGTAGGAAGATGCTGTTCAAAAGGAGATAACAAAAAGGAAAAGAGAGAGATCAATTACCAGATAAGATCATGAGGTGCCTGAGATGAACATGAAGAGTGGTGCAGCCCCTCTCACCTGCCATGGGAGCCCAGCACCGGCTTTGCTGTCTGCTGAGCCTTCCTTGGGCCTTCCTGCTCAGATGCCTTGAGCACAGGAGATGAGATGGGGGCTCTGCTCCTTTCAGCTGAGGCAGTGTGAGACTCCTGTGTAATGAGTAGAGTCAGGAATACAGGAATGAGAGTTATCTCATGTTTGGTAATAGTCTTGGGCTAGAGAGAACCAGAGTTTCCTATGGATTGCACATTATTATGGATGGATCATTTACTTTCTGTAGCCACTTTCCCATGGAAAAAGAGAAGAGAGTGGTCCTGGTGTGCCTCCTCTGTGACAGCCATTGTCCCAGCTGTTCTGCAATCTCCCTATGGAGATTTGCTTCTTGAGTGAGGATACTACAATTCAGATCCAGTCCTGCTATTTCCTAATTGTGAATGTGGACAGAGCTTACCTATGAAGACTATTTTCTAACTTGGCCAGTGGAAATATGAACAAATATTGTGAGAATTATATAGCATAATGGGAGTTAAGGTACTTGAACATGCCTGCTATGTAGCACTCAGTAAATTGCAGTGGCCATTATTAACATTGTTCTGATGAGATTGTTAATGTTCCGTCTGTGGCTTCATTTTCAAGCCTGACGTTGTCAGAATATGCCCTGTCTCTGGGCACTGTAGATAGATGGAAGTGAGTGGAAGGCAGGTAGCCATTCTCATAGACTTCTCATTTGTGTTCCACAGCCTTCTGATGCTGACTGGGACGACCTGTGGGAGCAGTTTGATGAGCGGAGGTATCTGAATGCCAAAAAGTGGCGTGTTGGTGACGATCCGTACAAGCTGTATGCTTTCAACCAGAGGGAGAGTGAGCGCATTTCCAGCAATCGGGCAGTTCCGGACACTCGCCATAAAAGGTAGCTCTTGCTCTTTCTTTCAAACTACTAACCTGTACTTCTCCTAGAGGTCAGGCTGGATCACCAGTAAGCTTGATCTGGGGACCCACTGTATGTAACACCCAGTGCTGAGAACTGGGACAGGACAGCTGTTTGCCTCCATTTGGACACTAAAGAGAGAATGATGTGTTGATTTACCTTGTTTGTGATACTGCTTATCGCTGCAAGCCATCTCACTTGTCTCTTGGAGGCTGGAGAAAATAGAGGGCAGCTATCCAGACACCTTGTGGCCACCAGAAATGACACTCAGAAGTACTTAGCTAGAGCTGGCAGATTCTCAGACCTTGCCTGGCTTCCAAAGCGGGGGATGGCAGGATAGGAACAGCCTGGTAAAGTCATCTTGATATCTCTTCTGTCACTAAGAGGACTTCCTAGGGCTACTAGCAAAGAGAGAATTCAAGGGGCCTCTTCATTTGTTGTTGGTTTCTGTCTGCTTGCCTTCCACACTTTTGGACAGGCTATTTCTTTTTGTTTGTTTTTTATTAAAAAGATGATGAGCAGCAGAGTTACAGTTACACAACAAAGGCAATAAATACATTGATTTTTGAACAGTTAACCCATCTCTCCTTTTCTCTTACTTACCCCTCCCTATTTCCCTCCCCACAAGCTGTAAGGTTCATATTCAACATAGTCTCAAGTGAGTATCAATGTTGCATTAGTTCATCCTTTGTCCTGCTGTTTCTGTGATTCCCCTTCCCTTCCACATATCAAATAATCTTATATGCAAGACACAAAGTACAGAAAACTAAAAAAAAATAAATTTAAAAACTGTATATAGGACATAATAAGAACCTTTTACTTCCATGTCTTGGAGTTCATGTTGATATACTTTATTATATATATATATACATACATACACACACATATACAAACATGTATTAAATGATTGGGTTATTGAGATCCCCTGTTAAGAATATCATGAACATATTCTAGCTCTTAACAAACGTAGGAAACCATGCAACCTGCTTTTCTTTGAGTCTGGCTTACTTCACTTAATATAATTTTTTCCAAGTCTTTTCATTTCCTTATGAATAGGACACTGTCATTCTTTCTGATGGAAGCCTATAATTCCATACCACATCATGATTCATTCATCTACTGAGGGACATCTGGGTTGGCTCCATATCTTAGCTATGGTAAATATGCTGCAATGAACATGGTTGTAGTGGTAGCTTTAGTATGGCCTTGTTTGTGGTCATTTGGGTAAATGCCTAGGAGTGGAATTGCTCCATTATAGGGGAGCTCTGTGGTTTTTGAGGATCCTCCATACTGATTTCCAGAGTGGTTGAAAAAGTTTGTACTCCCACCAACAGTGTAGTAGTGTTGCCTTCTGGCCACATCCCCACCAGCATCCATTGTTATTAGTTTTCTTGATAATGGGTCGTTCTAACTGGTATAAGATGGAATTTCAATGTTGTTTTGATTTGTATTTCTTTACTAACTAGAGATGTTGAGTATTTCTTCATGTATCTCTTGGCCATTTGTAGTTTTTCCTCTGAGAAGTCTCTCTTTATCTCTTTAGCCCACTTGTTAATGTGGTAGTAGCTTCTTTGGGGGTTTGTTTTGGGGGAATTTAATTTTTGAGCTGTAGGTATGTTTTATATATGAGACCCCTGTCTGTTGTATGGCTACTGAAGATCTTCTCCCAGCCTATGGGCTTTCTATATGTCTTGCTAGCTAGCTATTTTCCTTTGCTGTACAGAAACTCTGCAGTTCATTGTTATCCCATTTGTTAAAACTTTGTTTGATTTGCTGTGTTTCTGGTTCTTCATTAAGAAAGTTTCAACCTGTGCCAAGGAGCTCTAGTGTTTCTCCTATTCCTTCCTGTAATGTTTTCAGGATATCTGTTCTTACCTTGAGGTCTCTGATCCATTTTGATTTGATCCTGGTGCAGGGTGATATATAAGGATCTAACTTTAATTTTCTACATGTGTTTAGTCAATTATGCCAGCACTGTTTGTTGAAGAGACTGTCTTTCTTCCATCCCCCCCCCCTTTTTTTTTGCTTCCTCAAAGATTAGGAGGCCATAGGTCTGCGGGTTTATTTCTGGATCTTCAATTCTGTTTCATTAGTGTAGGGCATTTCTTCAGTCGATAACAGAGATCAGGTCTGGCACTATATTAGGAGCTATATTTCCTAGTTTTTCTTTTAAAGGGGGCTTTGTGAAGATATTTTGTTTGGTTGCCAATCACTCCTAAGTGATAGCAGCCTTTGTGCTTATTGATGAAGCCCAAATGAGCAGATATATTTCAATTCCAGAATTTTGATTGTGGTCTCCATGCTTCTCTTTTTCTGTTTGTTTGGGTTTGATGGGTTTATAAATGCTCAGTCTATGGCCCTTACCACATCAAGCCCAATGCTGACCAAACAAGCCTGGTCTCTGACAGGACACTGATAGATTGATGGAGTTTAGTACAGGGAGTAAGGATTTTCATGACTTATTAGGCTCATTGTGCTAGTGGTTCTTAAGTTGGTACTATGTAAAGGCATGTAGACTCAGTTTCCTCAATTGGCTTTACAACTCAGAATCCTTGTCTTATGTAGTATGGATCTTGTGGAAGTTCTCAGCTGGTTCTCATTAATCATTATTCCCCAGAGAGCTAGAACCCTGGTTTCCCTATGGAGATAGCAATGGTATAGAAGGATGATATTCTGGCTTTTAACTCTGACTGTGAATTTACCTCTGCCCTAAAGATAGCATATGCTTTCATCAGCAGCAGTGTCTGGCATCCCCCATCGCTAGAGGCTAGGGCATGGAATCTCCTGCTCCTTTCTATTGGCCTGACAGCTTTTTAAAGTCAAAATACTATTTAAGTTACTGTTTACATCTGAGAGAATTTTATGTAAATATCAGATTATTCCCCTCAGTTGATGAGTGGATCAACAAGATATGGTATTTATACACAATGAAATTCTATGCTGCTGTCAGAAAGAAAGACATTGCCCCATTTGTAAGGAAATGGAAAGACTTAGAAAAACTCATATTAAGTGAAGTAAGCCAGATTCAAAGGTTCAGTGGTTTCACATTTGTCATAATTAGTATAAACCTTGGACTCTCCTAGCAGAGGTTTACAATAGGGCAAAACCTAGATACGTAAGGCCATATAGGATGATGCTAAGTGAAAGGACCTCCAAGATATTGAAACAAGAGCCATATAAGGTGTGACTGCTGTTCTTAATATACTGTGTTATTTCTCATCTCTTTTGTTGTCCCTTGGTTATCTCATATTGTTACAGTATCTTACCTTGTTATCTGATACATTGTATCTGGTTATTTGAAATAGGATAAGGAAGGGGGGAAAAGAAGATGAGGGGAGGCAGTAGGGGAGGGAAATGGGGACAACAATATGAGACGGGGTAACAATGGTTGATAAGTAATGCACCTTCTATCTGTAACCCTTCTATTAATTACAATAAAAATATATAAATATCAGATTATTTTATTTCTCTGAGCAGAAACTACACCTAGGAAAGTATGCAAGAGGAAATAGACATGAGGCTGAAGAAGTCCACTGAGTCTTAGGCACATAGTTCCTTCTCATTCTGAGCCTAGATGCTAGAGCCCTCCAGAAGGCCCAGGGGTACCTCCTTCCCAGGGAAATTGCTGGTGCATTCAAGTGAGAGTTCCCTGAGGGATACTTGCAGAGAAGAGACACCAGGAAGTCACTGTTTCATCTACAGATAGGAGACACCAAGAAGTCACTGAGCTAGCAGGCACCAAGGGATAAAGAATGGGACTGACTGTCACAGTTCTCCTCTCTTCTGTGAGGCAAAAGTCAAAGTCTGATGAGGGTAGACATGTACTAGTAGGTGACAACAAACTGAGCCTGTCCCCAAAGAGCCAAGCTCAGTCAGCCCCCAGGCTCTGCACAGTCCCAGTGGGCTCCATCTGTGCAAGGGCTGTGATAGAAGAGCTGAGAAGAGAGAGACAGAATTTGACACCATTTGGGGAGACAAAAAGGGAAAGCATATCTACCATATGTCTGCCTCCCTGTAACAATCTTGCCCCGAAGGAACTGGGATTATGTCACTCAGAATTTTGAGTTTGTGGGACTTAGTCTGAATGAGTAGGAAGATGAAAGGTCAGAAGACAGAATTAGGTCCAGAAGTCAAGTGAGCAGTTGTGAGCCACCATATTACATTCATAGTCCCAGGCTACCTCAAGAAACTGATTGGATTATTAAGCCTTAGGCAGAATTTGGTAAAGTGCTGCCCCCTGCTGGTTCCTGAAGCTGCCAAGGAAGCATTGGGCCAGTGCCTCTCTAGAGAGAGGAGTCCTCCCTTTCAGCCCTAGTTTCTCAAGGAACCCATGGGTCTAAACCTGAACTCACCAGTTAAATCCCTTAATCCTTCTGTAATTCATCCTAATACATTTTTGACTTCATTTTGATGTGGGGCTTGAGCTTTGCCTGCAGGGGCCAACAGAGCCCTAGAATTTATTTTGGGGCCGGCTTATCTTGGTTTTGACTAGCTGTGGATGATGATCACGAACATTCTAGAGACTAGGGATTCTTACTAGTAGCACTGCTGACATTTGGGGCTGAATGATACTTTATTGTGCATAGAAGGATTTCAGCAAGCATCTCTGACATCTACTTGCTAGATACCAGTAGTATATCCTATCCTCTACCAAGTAGGGGATCATCAAAACTGTCCCTAGACATTGTCTTATGTCTCCTAGAGGTCAAAACTGCAGTGAGGGACACTGTTGTAAATATGGCCTTTCTGTTTTATAAAAGTTCTAAAATACTGAAACCGAGCCAAGTGCCAGTGGCTCACACCTATAATCATAGTTACTCAAAAGGCTGAGATCTAAGAATCACGGTTCAAAGCCAGCCCAGGCACTAAAGTCCATGAGACTCTTACCTCTAATTAACCACCAGAAAACCGGAAGTGGTGCTGTGGGTCAAGTGGGAGAGCGCTAGCCTTGAGTTGAAGAGCTAAGAGACAGCGCCCAGGCCCAGAGTTCAAGTGCTATGACCCACCAAAAAACAAAACAAAAACAAAAACAAAACTGAAACAGATATATATGATCATCCACATCACCAGCACTAGGATGGTAGCAACTTTCTCCACCAGGCATGTCAACAGGATGCTAGTGTTAAAACTTCACCCAGAAATTTCTGGTGATGGAGACTTAGCTTAGTAAGCGAAGGTGATTCCAAGGCCTGCTTGTTTGGAAATCACAAAGCCTAGTCTTGCTCTTATGGCTTTCTCTTATGGCCCAGATAAAATCCATGGGTGATGTGATTCAACAGGAAGGCTTAGAGTTGCCATAGAAATCAAAAGGCCATGGAATAATTACTCTATTCCTCTTATCTTGGTGATACAACTTATGTCTCTGACCCTGTAACATTGATCTTTGGTTCCTTCATTCCTCTTCTTCTCCTGGTTCCTTTATCCACAGAGTCCAAGTTCTTGGAAATCATATCATCACCATGACGTTTCTACTACAGAGCCCTTTCTTAGCCTGTGGCCATTTGCTTATGTTGGTTCCTGGCTCCTTCATTAGATCCATCCCTGTTGATACAAGCTTTGCTCTCAGTGGGTCACTTTGAGTTCCTATCATGCCTTGAGGCTAAGGACTTCTTAGTTATAATGTAAGTTTCACTCTAGGATGAAGAACAAGTTAAGCACCTACTACAGTGTTTGGGATTTAACAAAAGTTCAGTGGCTTTTGGACAACCAGAGGGAGTCAGATTGGAAATCACATTGGCTACTTTCTTCTACCTGCCTTACGTGTAGAAAGGAAAGAAGAAGCTGAGCTCTCTCCTTGTTTTCATTATCTTCCCACCCTCAGGGACCTAATCTGAGGAATGGAGAAAGCAGACAGTTAAAGGAAAAGGCTTTTTCCCTTAAAGAGTTCTCATTACTGAAAAGAGAAGAGTGAAGAAACAGCACGTGGGAGGGGTCTGAGCTTATTAAATTTGCTTCCAATTTTCTTACCACAGTAATTGGATTCTGATTTATAGGATGCGTTTGGACAGCGACTGAAACAGAGAACTATTAGCTAAGCATTAGAGCAAGAGCTGCCAAGAAGGCAGTGTTGGGGTGAATTGTTTAGGATTCTGAATATGCCTCATGATAGGGTGGAAGGAAGAATGTTGTAAGAGTCTTCACCCAGCAACCACTGTGCTGATTGAGATTTGCCACGTATATTGGTACTCTCCTGGCGTTAGGTAGTAAGGGATGAGAACCCCACAGATCTAATTACTCTGTAGGAAATAGAACAGAGTAAGTAACTTTTTTTCTTGGTTCTGTGTCCCATGAAGCCCAGGGCATATTATGGGAAGTAGTCTGATGTATCTGGAGTTCGGGGTTGAAGAAGAAGCAAGTACAAAAACCAGTTAAGACTGTGCCAGGATGTGAGTATTCTTTCCCAGGGTGTGCATCCATTTGATCTGGTTTCCACAGTCTTCAGGCTATGACCTGCTATATGTCTCAGGCATGCATATCTCTGCTCAGGCCAGGTGACATAATGGATATGAGGAGAACAAGAGCTGGATTTATTATATCCTGGCTCATCTCTCAGCTTCATTGTCTCTTCTATATAACCTCACTGCTTTATCATTCTGAGACTTTGTGTGGTTGTGGATCTATGTATCCCATTTCAATTGATCTTCACGTCCAGATAAAGGCACACATCCACCCTATCCCTGCCCATCCCAACTGAACAGAAAAATGGCATTCCATTTCCTACTTTACACCCCCCCCCACCGCCCTGAAATCCTACTAGTTCTGTTAACACTAATGAGAATATCAGTTTCAGTCATTTCCCAGGTCCCGTGGGGTCATGAAGTTGAATAAGATGGGCCTTTATCATGTAAGAAGTAACAGGCAGTGGTATGCCATGTATATAAAAACTTTAATGTAAGGAAGAGGAAATGTCTAACTGGGAAGAGTCCTGGATTTCCCAGAAGAGCTATACAATGATTAGTCCAACAAATAGCCCTTGTTTTCCACTGGCTTTATCTTCGCCCTGTGGTCACATTCTTGGTTCTTGGTGACAATAGCTGGGTTTGCTATCATCTTAGTAGTGCATAAAATATCTGGCAGACAAAAAGCCAGCAAATGAAGACACACCCCTCAAGTAGGAAGGAAATATTTTGATGGAGCAATGAGTATTTCTGCTGTTGCCTAGCAATGCCTATTATGGGATTACTTGGATTGCAGGGGAGCAGGTGGAAGGGTGGGTTGCACGAGTTAAAGCTCTGGAAGCTTCATTGGGCCAACCATCCCTGGCCTGACTGGTTCTGGTTGCTCCCCTCCACATATTCTCCCCGCCTTAGTTCAGCCTGGTGCTAAATGGTTCCAACAGTGGGGCGCCCATTGCTGGCCTGGAGGGAAAATTCCACACTTGGATACATCTCACCAGGAAGACATTTTTCCTTTGCTCCTTTTCATCCTGGGAAATGAAGGGGCAGTGGCCCCCTCTCTGAACGCATCTCTCCCTCCTTGTATTTACTCGGTTGGAATGGCTGCCAAAGATCATCATCATTTCTCTCCTTGTGCTCGTCACTTAGCAGTAATAGGATAAAAATCTTTACGGCTGGAACGGCTAAGCGTAAAAAATGTTCATATTCCCTCAGAGTCAAGGCTGTTCTACCAACTCAGCACAGCTTTAGTGATTCCCCATCAAGGCCGAAGGAAGGGGAGGTAAAACCCATCACAGACACTTAGCTTTCACAAACAAGCTATCCCCATCTGTGGCTTGCTAGTCCCTCTTGTGTGCCATTTTTCAACACATGATGTGAGTCCATTGACAGCGGCTCTCAGTAGCATCACTGGGGCATATCCCAGAGTTCAGACTGCTGTGAGGGTGAAAAAAAGAAGAAAGCCCGGGGAGGAGCTTCAGAACATCAGACAGTGACTCTGCAGCTGAACTAAATCTTTTTTTTTTTTAAGTTAATTTTATTGTCAGGGTGATTGAACTAAGTCTTAGAACTAATGAAGACTTTTTGCTTTATATTCAGGCACCTAGCTCCTGCCCTGTTCCAGGTTTTCATGAGACTATTTCTATTTTGGCCAAGTAACAAAAGACGAACTAGTATGAGGTTGTCCTATGAGAGAGAACACATTTCCTTCTGAATGGGAAGAAGAAGCTTCTTGACAGAAAATGGACTTTGAACTGGAATTAGAGATACATACATAAACTTTAGGGGTTTTACCCATGGTAGAAACTCCATGTTGGGATAGGAACATAAGAAAGTAACAGGAGGTAGAAAAACTACAATATTCTATAGGAATCTGTCCAGTTTACTTAAGAGCATGGGACAATGGTGGGGGAGAAGTAAGCAAGAACATTCTAGAAGGGAAACTTGGTTTGCTGTCATGTATAGCTAAGTCTTCACTTTAAAATGAAGATGTAAATTAATGCAGCAACAATGGAATCATCTCACTCTTATTCTGCTATTGCCCCATTGTCATAGAAACTTGGGAGATGGCTAGTACCACATTATGAGAATTCCTAACCTCGAGGAGAAGGAGTCCTCAAGGGACCAAAGTAGACTGAGTAAAAGGAAGCCAGGAAGCAGTGATGAACCTTTCTTAGCTCAGCTTGGATGAACTAGTTACTTCCAGGAGAGGGCTTGCTATGGGATCCTGGAATGAAATGCCAAGATTCTCAGGATGGGTGGTAGGTATGATTCTGGGGAGTCTCTTCCTAGGTGAGGTACAAGAGATCAGAAGTAAGCATTGGTATTGGGGGGGGGAAAATAATTAGGAAAGACTCATTCAACCACTATGGAAAGCAGTATGGCAGTTCCTCAAAAGACTAAACATAGAACTCGCCTATGACCCAGCAATTTCACTACTTGGCATTTATCCAACCATCCAGAAACAAGGACATACTAAATCCACTAGCACAATGATGTTCATTGCAGCACTATTTACCATAGCAAAGATATGGAACCAACCCAGATGCCCCTCAGTTGATGAATGGATCAACAAGATGTGGTATTTACACACAATGGAATTCTATGCTGCTGTCAGAAAGACCGACATCACCCTATTTGTAAGGAAATGGACTTATAAAAAATCGTATTAAGTGAAGTAAGCCAGACTCAAAGGAACATAGGCTCAGTGGTTTCCCTCATTTGTCACAATCAGTAGAAACCTTGGGCTTTCCTAGCAGAGATTTACAATAGAACAAAACCTAGATACAGAAGACCATATAGAATGATGCTAAATGAAAGGACCTCTAGGATATTGAAACAAAAGCCATATAATGAGTGATTGTTGTCCTTAATGTACTATGTTATCTCTCATCTCTTTTGCTGTCCCTTGATTATCTCATATTTTACAGTATTTCACCTGGTTATCTGATATATTGTATATATGTGTATTTGGTTATTTGAAGTCGGATAGGGAAGGGAGGAAAACAAGATGAGGGGCAGGCATGGGGGAAGGGAAATGGGGACAAAGACATGAGAAAGGGTATCAATGTATATGAAGTAATGCACCTTCTATCTGGTGAATATAATGTAAACCTTCTATTAATTACAATAAAATATATAAAAAAATAGGAAAAAATTGGAAAAGAGACCTTTCTCTCAATTGCTCAATTTCAGACTGAGACCAGTGTGGGCTTCTCAGATGTGAGCAAAAAGCAAGACTAGAGATTCATCACACACCTAGGCCAGGAGACCTAGGATCAAAGAGATTAAAGGGGCTAGTCAGAGTTCACACTGCTCATCAACACTTGACTCTGAGGCTCAAAATCAAGTTTTCATATTATTATAATATATTATTCTCCATGAGCATAAAAACCTCTCTTTGGCCCAAATTGATTGAGAGACAGAGACACAGAGAGAAATAGAGGTAAGAGAGAGGAGAGGAATAGCATGAGAGAGCGAAAGCACCTGCGTTTGACTTGTACTTTGGAGAGAAGAGATAAAGTATAAGGTTTCTAGCTTTCCCAATTAACATCATTTTATGACTATATTTTATAGTTATATTTTATAACAAAGAATATACTTGAATCATCTAATGAAACAAAGAAAGTGATCTGGTGCTCTGTCACCTAACCTCTTAATAGGTAGATGACTTGAGAAAAACATTAGTGGCTTTGAAAGGTGCTGAGTAATCTAGGTTTTTGGAAGAGATGTCTTCTTCCTGCTCTCTGGGTTTGCCTCTTACATTTCACACTCAGAGGAATGAGGAAAGGGAACGAGATGTGGATAGAGATGTAGGAATATGTACCATGACTTGATGGGAAACTGGTTTGGTTAAATATTGACATAAGGAATCCATTCTAAAAATTACTGATAGTGACATGTCAGTAACAAAACAGACAGAAAATCTGGAACATAGAAACTCCACACAAGCCAGGTCTGAAGAGAAGTTTCTTACTGTCTACCTCATGCTACTGTCACATCTCATGGGAGGCTAGCCCTGAATATGCCCTTGCCCAACACCTGTGGGGGATATAGCATCAGATTTTTCTACTATGAATTATCTTTTTTAACTTGATTTTTTATAAAGGTGATGTACAAAGGGGTTATAGTTATATAAGTCAGGTAAAGAGTACATTTCTTTTTGCACAATATCATCCCCCTTCCCTGTAATCTCTCTAAAATTATTCTTTTTTAAAAAAAATGGGTTTGGGCTGTGTACTTCAAAATAACAGGAGAATGGCTAAAGAGAATTAGCAGTGTACATTCTGAGATGTTCTCTTTAGTTTCTTGGGAGCACAGTGGTGTTAAAAATTCAGCATTGTTGACCCGGGCTCCCATCTTGCCTCTTTCATGGACTACATTGCATTGAACTCCTTTCAGATGGTCTCTGGATTCTGAAATCTTCCTGAAAACCAAAATATCTTTCTTCCTTTTTCCTTATATTGAAGGAAAATATACCTACAGAAAATACACACTTTTACATGTGTTGCTTGCAGAATTTCTCCAGAAATACACTCCTCATGTTCCTACGTCATGCATTTTTTTCAAAAAGAATACACCTATGCTTTTTGTTCTAGATTAAATAAAAGACTATTATTAGTTCCCAGAATTTTTCCTTGTGTCTCTGCTCCATCGGTATATCTCTTTTCTATAAGTACAACTGTCCTGGCTTTGAATACCATAAATTCATGTTACATGTTTTTGAACTTTATAGAAATGGAATGACTTATTATGCAGTAACTCAGATTTTCTCAATATTATGTATGTGTAATTCAGCCCCATTTTGGGAGGCACAATTTGTTCTTCCTGATTGCCATGTGGTATTCTTTTGTATGAAAATACTACAATTTATATATCTATTCAATTATTCTCATTTTGGGTTTTTACAGTCTAAGGTTCTTATGAATAGATGATATCAATCTATGATTTATATTATCTTGTCTTCTGGTGAGCATGCATATGCATTTTCTTTCTTTTCTTTTCTCTCAGTACTGAGATTTAAAACTCTAGGCCTTGTGTTGCCAGGCAGGAGCTCTGCCACTTAGGTCAGATCCTTCTTTGCTGTAATTAAGTTTCAGTGTGGAGCTTGCTTTTATGCCCAAGGCTATACTTGGACCATGATCTTTCTCCCTGTGCCTTCTATGAAGCTGAGTTTATAGGTGCGTGCCACCCCTAGGTGTATGAATTTCGTTAAGTGTATAACTAGGGGCTTTTTATAAATACTGTTACATGAAAAGATTATGGTAGAGTTCAGCTGGGCTGTCTTTGTTGTCAGTCCTTTGCTTGTGTCTGTCTTTTGCTTTTCAGCCCTTCTGGAGGCTGTGTTGTGCTGTCTGACTGTGTTAGTCGTTGCCCTCTTCCTGATCATCAGTGAAGATGAGTATGACCTCATGAGCATATTGGCCTGTTAGAAACCTACTGAAGTATTTTGGCCTTTCTTCATCTGCCCATACCCTTTGTCTAAGAACCAAACACAGAGCCTGATTCTCTGTCTTTCTTTAAGGGCTTTTTTCTCTTTGGGTTATTTATCTATTTATTTGGCATTGTGCCCAACAATCTGAGGCCAAGGAATGAAATAAAGAAAAACAACTAGGCTAAGTGCTAAGTATCAGAAGCCCTATGTCCTTTCTAAGAAAGCACCCTCGATCTCTTGAGTTCCTTGGGTATCCATTTCTGCACATGTAACATGAGCACAGTCGGGGAGGAGGGTTGTTATTAGGGTCATTTCCAGCTCTAACTGTAAGAACGTGCGGGAACTGGCTAAGAAACGGAATCAGGTTGGAAGCTATTTCCAGAAACATGATGACCTCCTGATCGGCAGCATCTCCCTCCCCCAAGATCCTGGATTAATCTTTCCCCTCATATATTCCCCTTCCTAACAGGGCTCAAGGGCCCTGCAGAACCATTATCGGGCCTATTTTTATTGCAACCCTGTCCTTTTCCTCAAGCTGGTCCTCCCTGCCTGTCATGTCTTCCACCGGTAGAGGTTACCATACCCTTCCGAGATTGATACACAGGCTTTGACTGTGTTCACATGTCTTTTCATTTACCAGAAAGCACATCAGGTCCATTTGCTCCTGGAGCTGACACAGTTCATGAGTGATGCGTTGATGCACACAGTGGTTGCTGTTCCACATTTTTCAGTCCAGAATAAAGAGTTAGAACACTTGGGTTTTCTTTCCTTTCAAACCCAGAACATTGTCATGTGTTATTACCTTTCCCCTAGTGATTCAAAGAACTTTCCTCAGCTTGTATGATTTAAGGTGTGTGCCTCTAATGCTAAGAAGGACAGGGCTAGTAGAATTGGCTTGATGATATCCTAGGCCTCTCAGGACGAGGACCAGAGTATGAGCAGCAATTCTTAAATAAAAAGATAAACTATATTAACTCCTTAGAATTTGGAACTTGAATTTATGAAGGATTTAAAGTGCTTTTCATCTCTCTCTCAAATAGGGTTGTGACAATGTCAGGAAAGAAAGCTCATATGGTTTGAATATGAAAATTCTCTCACTAGATCATGTGTTGAAGTCTTGATGCACAGTCAGTGGTGTCTTTGCTTCCTGTCTGCCATGAGGTGAACAGCTTTCTTTGTCACACACTTTCACCACTATGATGTTCTGACCAAGTATATGGGACCAAGAAACTATGGACTGAACCCTCTGAAACCATAATCTAAAACTTCATCTTTTCTCCCTTAGGTTATTTCTATTAGATATTTTGTCACAGCAGCAAGGAATGTTAACTAATATAGAAATTGAAGCCCAGGCAATGGTCCTAGTTGACCAGGGCCTGTGATTTTTTTCCCTTACAAACTCAGAGCATTGACCCTTTCCTCTAGTGCTTCAAAGAATTTCAAAGAGCTATCTTCAACTTGCATGATTTAAGGTTTGTGGCTCTAATGCCAAGAAGAAACAGGGCTCGTAGAACTGGCTTGATGAAATCTTGAGCCTCTTATGACAGGGACCTGAGTAACTATTGTAATTCTTAAATAAAAAGATACACTGTAATAACTCTATAGGGCTCTAGATCCTAGCTCTTCTGAGCTTTAGATAAAATGTCTCTACTGCTTACTAACTAGCCTTCAGATGAGTTACTCAAACTCCCCCAAGACTCTACTTCTTTGTCCTTAGAATGGGAATAATTATGATCCCTAGAAATGGGTGAAATAATTTCATGTCAAATGCTGAATGTAAGTTTTAACCTCCTTAAGTACTTGGGGACTGCTAGCTGTGGCTCCGAGGAATGAACTTATTTCTAGCATCAGGGCCAGCATTAGCATAAGCCCAGCGACCTTTCTACTGTTTTGCAGTTGCCGATAAAAAGCACTCGAGGGAAGTAGAGCAGAAATGGGACAGGTGTAGAGATGGAAAAAGGGATAATGGGTAAGATGAGCTTGGAGAAGTTCTGGCCCAGGTCTGCTCCCCACCTCTGAATTGGACTGCTGTGGCTTATACACCTGGGGCTTGCTAAATACAGGGTTCAATGTGTGGAAGGTGTGTATTGGGGAAGTCTTCAGAGAGGTCTGGACCAGCTTCCCATCCCCCTCACCCTTCCATGTCTGAGTCTTCCATTTGCCTGAATGTCATGCTCCCTTTAAAACCCAGGAAGCAAAGAAAGTGATGAGGCTGTTGCAACACCATGTCTGGTGAAGTTTATACTTGAAAGATCCTAGGGAGAGAAGCCAAGGCCAGCAGAAGGCGTGATAGAGGGCCTGGGGCCAGCAAGTACAAAATGTGTTTGACAGGAGACGAAAAGAGCAAGAGAGGAGATGACAGCTGTGGGTGGAAGAAGCTGTGGGAAGGATCCCTGATCCCACCATAGTGACAGACAGTGGGATGGCACAGGGAGAGGCATGTGAGGACTTGGGTGTTTGGAAAACCAGCAAGAGGATGTGTTCCATGGGATGGAGGAGGGCTCTGCTAGGAGCCCTGGATCACTGGGCCAGTGGGACCCCTTGAGACTAGCAAAGGGGCAATGGCTATAAATATCTCTGGCAGTTTTTCTAGGTATCCTTGAGGCCACAAGAGAAAACCCTTATGTTGACTGAAGTTTTAACATAGTCACACTGTTCTCACCTTAATACTTTGTCTAACCTTGCAATACACCTGAAGCTGGCAAAGCAGCCATGTTGTGTCACCTTCTCTTGCTCTTCCCACTCTCATATCTCCATGACTCATCGTATTGACAGCTCCTTTACTCCTTACCCAAATCTCTCTAAGCTTGCCTGGGTTACCTTTCCATACTCCTCTCCTGAGCTCAGCTCCCTCCCAACCCACTCTCCCTTCCAGTCATTCTCTCTCACCCACATTTTGTTGAGTCTGCCTCTTGGGTATTTCTCAGGTTCTGCACTGTGCACCAAACTCTGCAGCTGTTCTTCTCACCTGTGTAACTGCAGCAACCCCAGATTTCTTCTTTCTTGTCTCAGGGCCATGCTGTTCCATGATTTTACCTCCAAGGCTGAGAGATTTCCAGGCATAGCTCTCAGCTGACAGCCTTTTCTTGACACCCTTCCTAGGCTGTCAACTCACAGCCCTGCAAAGCTCCAAACCACCTTCTAAAGGCAGGCCAGGGATTGTTCACAGGTGTCACTGATTGTGTTGGAATGCTTGGCCTCTTTATTTTCTGTTGTTCTCTTTCTCTGCTTGGACACTCCTTTTTCTTTTGAAAACCTGGTTAGAAGGTCCCCTCTGGAAAGACATTTGCTCCACTGGGCTGAGTTCAACACCTGCTCCTGAACTCTTATGCTCACAGCTGAACTCATGACCTATGCACTCAAAACCCCAGTTTAACCGCTTGACTTGTAGCCAGGGTGTAGACTTCTCTTCGTGTTTCCAGAGCTCAACACAGTGCCTGGCACTCCAGTTCTCTTCATTAGTGTCAGCCCCATGAATAGGAATCCAAAGACTGTTTGGTTTATTCATTCTTGAAGTGTCTTCTAAAAACGTCACACTCTGAGAGTGGGGGCATAGGAATGAATCCTCAGAACAGAGTGAGAAAATTAAATCATGGGAAATTTAAAGCCACCTTTACTCCATAAAGAATCTCTTATTTGTCTATAAATCCAGGACCATAATCGGCAAACTCTTATTGATCATACTGCTCCCCTGACATGTAGCAGGCACCTAATATATGTTACCTTGGTTGCGCCTCACAGACTTCCTGAGATTCTGGGTTTAGAGAAGAAGAAATTGACTCTGGTAGATGGAGTAACTTCCTCAAAGGAACAAACAGGAACATAGCTGTGCCTACAAGAAGCCTGTCTCCCCAGAAAGATGGGCAAGTATGTGAATGGAGGCAGCCAACCAGAAGTGTGTGGAGGATGTGGCTTGAGCCAAATCATGCTCAGCAGTTATGTCTCAGGTCCCTGCAGAAGGGAAGATGGCCCCGTCTTGCCCCAGGTATCTTTGCTGACCATTTAGACAGGTGCAGCAAGGGCTTGAGGATGTAGAATCTTCAGAATATGTTAGATCTCAAGAAATGACCACTGCTCCACTGGGCCGCAGGGTCACTCTGCTTTTCCAGATAATGTTGGACATGTATTCTCTTGCTTCCCCCTTGAAAGTAAGTGGGATGCTGAGATTGCATAGAAGCCATAGAGGGCAGTTCATTCTCGGTAGGAAAATGGCAGCTCTCTGGACACTGTAAGAATGGTGCCACCATCAAGACATGAGAAAGGATATCAATGTATGTGAAGCAATGCACCTTCTAGCTGGTAAATATAATGCAAGCCTTCCATTAATTACAATAAAAATATATGAAAAAAATATTGGGGAAAAAAAAGAATGGTGCCACAACCTGCATCAACTGATACCAACACAACCCAGGTTGCAGGTGGCAGGTTGCAGGTTGCAGTTGTGTATGTGTGTGTGTGTGTGTGTGTGTGTGTGTGTGTGTGTGTGTGTGTGTCTGTGTGTGTGTGTACACCATATGCATGCATGAGTGTACAAAGAGTTCTACAATGACAAAAGCAAAACCTCTTGATAGTTGCAACAACTTACTGGGCCCAACAAGTGTGGGGGTGGCCCAGGACTTATTTTTATAATGTTTCCTGAAAAAGATTCTTCAGTGTCTGGAAGTAGGGCTCCTTCGTATCTTATTTTAGCCCTGCTTGAATCACAGCACACAATAGTAATAATAGATAACACTTATTGAATCCTCAATCCGTCTTAGTTATTCTTCTCAGAGCTCTAAATCTGTACAGTGATTCTCAAGGTAGGTGTAGCCATTCTTCCTTTCTCACTGTAGAGGAGATTTTGAGGTCAATGAGAGTCTGGAGAGAAACCTAGATACTCTGACTCCCAATTCACCAGTTTAGTTTCTTCACAAGCTCTACCACAGTGGTTTCCAGGACCACCTGGACTTACTCATAAATCTTATGTAGGCCTTTCTTTCCAGAGCTGGACAGCTCTTGAAAGCTGGAAAGTTATACGCTATGTCCACACTTGCTAATCTCCTCTTGGTTGTCTGTGACAGTCTCATGAAGTTCCCCAGGCTTTCCAGATAGGAGCTGAAAGGAAGAAATTTCTTTATATAGAAGCACCTTAGATCAGGTCCAGAGCCTGTGATTTCAGAGACTGGGTAGCTCAGATATGGTCTGCTTGAAGGTCAAAGGCCACAGATTTCTTCAGGGACTCTAATTTGTGTCCTTGAAAAGGCCTAAGGAGGGGGTAAAAGCTAAGGAGGGGGTAAAAGCAGAGGCTCTGCCTACCCCTGACCAAATCCTTCTCCCAAATATGCTTTTGCCACCTCCTTTTGCTCTCTTTTGTGCACTTAAATCTGACCTAAACTCCAGCGCTACCATACCGCTTCCAAGTGATTCCCTCTGTTTGTAACATATTCCCATTTTCACAGTAATCCTTACACATTGCTGTCCCCATATGACTCTTGCCTTACCTTTCAATGCCACTAGAAGTCAACCTTAGCTAATAGCCCAGAGGTTAGAATGACCATTTCTGCCTGATCATCAGCAGCTCTAAGTGTGGAGTGAGGACTGATAATTACAGAAGAAAGGGCAAGAGCTGTCTTGTCTTTCATGTTAGAATTTATGTTGCCCACTCTTGGCATCTCATCTTATGGGCAGAAAAGTCACATCAGGATTTACTGGAACATATCTTGGACAGATACTAATTGGTAAATTAGTGCAAATCTGATCAGTGGAGCGGAAGTGAGAGGGAAAAATTAAGATTTTCTTAAAGCTGAATTTTATGATTGGAAAAGGTTATTATTGTAGATTATATCCTTTCTGGTATTTAACTTTTTCTTTTATGAAACAATGGGATTTTTTCCCAATTTTTTTATTGTATTTAATAAAAGGGTAACATGATATTTGCAAGATAGAAGGTGCATTAATTCACATACATTGATACCCTTCCACATGTCTTGGTCCCATTACTCTCCCCCCCCACCCCCTCTTGGTTTTCCCCCCTTCCCTGTCCAATTTCAAGTAACCAAATACAAATGTATCCAATATATCAGATAACAAAGTGAGATATTGTGTCAATATGAGATAACAAAGGAACAGCAAAAGAGATAAGATAACATAGCACATTAAGGACAGCAATCATTCATTATATGGCTTTTGTTTCAATATCCTAGAGGTCCATTCAATTAGCTTCATACTATATGGCCTTATGTATCAAGTTTTTGCTCTATTGCAAATCTCTGCTAGTAGAGTCCAAGGTTTCTACAGGTTATGATGAATGAGGGAAACCATTGAGCCTAAGTTCCTTTGAGTCTGGCTTACTTCACTTAATATGATTTTTTCTAAGTCTTTCCATTTCCTAACAAATGAGGCAATGTCGTTTTTTCTGACAGCAGCATAGAATTCCAATGTGTACAAATACCACATCTTGTGGATCCATTCATCAACTGAGGGACATCTAGGTTGGTTCCATATCTTTGCTATGGTGAATAATGCTGCAATGAACATTGCTGTGCTAGTGGATTGAGTATGCCCTAGTTTCTGGATGGTTGGGTAAATGCCAAGTAGTGGAATTGCTGGGTCATAGGGATGCTCTATGTTTAGCCTTTTGAGGCACTGCCATACTGCTTTCCATAGTGGTTGAACGAGTTTGCACTCCCACCAACAGTGTAGTAGTGATCCCTCCTGGCCACATCCCCTCCAGCATCTATTATTAGTTTTCCTGATCCTGGCCATTCTAACTGGAGTGAGGTGGAATCTTAGAGTTATTTTGATTTGCATTTCTTTTATGACCAGAGATATTGAGCATTTCTTCATGTGTCTATAGGCCATTTTTGTTTCTTCTTCAGAGAAGACTCTCTTTAAGTCTTTGGCCCATCTTTTAATGGGATGGTTGTTACTTTGGAGATTTCTGTTACATAAGATGCTGCAAACCTAATAATGATTTTTATTGTATCTTAATCAGACAAAAGAATCCAACACCTGGAAATCATTGTCTGATACTTACATTGAAATTTTAAATTGAATTAGATTTAAATTTTAAGTTCAGTAATCACTTAGAACAATGACATCCAATAGAGCTACCCATATAATTTAAAGAGTTTTAGAGTTTGTGTGTGAACCAAGAAGGAAAAGAAGCAAGTGAAACTGGGGTGATGGCTCATGTCTATATTCCTAGCTGGTTGGAAGGCTGAGATTAGGAGGATCATGGTTTGAGGCCAGCCTGGGCAAAACATAGCATGAGATTCCCTCTCTAAGTGGAGCATGGTAGTATGTTTCTATCACTCAAGCTATGGTAAGAAGAATAAATAGGAAGTCTGATACTGATACTGACCCAGGCAAAAAGCAAATCCTCTTTGAAAAATAACCAGAACAGAAAGGCTGCAGGTGTGGCTCAAGGGGTAGAACACCTGCCTAGCAAATGTGTAGCTTGATACACACAAGAACACAAGAATCACACAAGGAAGAATATTAACTATTTCAATACACAATCAATGTAAAAACACACCACTGAAATATTTTACATTCTTTATTACACAAAGCATTTCACACTCACGGCTCATCTTCATTCACACTAGGCATATTTTCGCATGCTCAGCAGCCACATGTGGGAAGTGGCTACCATATTGGTGATGCCTTCTAGAAGAGAGCATCTGGGCTGGAGTGGGATCTCTGGTTTCCCCACTCTTTCAGAAGGAAATCTTGTTCATCTCTTCTTGGAATTATGTACACAAGAAGATCCTGACCTTTGAAACTTAGGTGACGTAAGAAGCTTAGGAGCACTCTATAGGTCCCAGATGTTCTCCTAGCACAACTTCAGCCCAGGGCTTTCTGTTTGCTTCGTGGTGGCCCTCTATGCCAGCTTTGGGGCTCTTCTTCAGTTTGGCTGACTTGTTCACTCTTTGCTGCATTTGCGATCTTGGCCCTCAATCTCTATAGCTCCATAATGCTACTGTCACTCATACTTTGGCAAAGGACATTTTCTGCTCTGGCTTTGGCTTTATGGAAATCTCATCTGCTTTTACCTCATGTACCCATGCACTCATTCTTCAGACACTTAGTTACCATGCAATGTGCTGAGGTGACAACCATAAATGTCTGTTTTCACTTTAGCAGCAGCGAGTAGGAGTGAGAACATGGTCTTAGAAACTCATATTGGAAAAGCTTCGGGAGAAGGATATATGCCTCCCAAGAGAAGTAACTTTCACGACACAATTAGAAGAGGAAAAATATATACCAGGCTTCAGAAGAGAGAAGAATACAGCCCACCAAAAATGGTGATCCATGCCGATGAGCCATTAGATTGCATTGAAAAGTGTCGAAGATGCAGTTTTAGAAAGATTATTCTAGTTGTAGCATACATGATAGATTGGAAAGGGATAAAGCTAGTTAGGAAGTTAATGTAATCATTTAGAAAAGATAGGATGAGAATATAGAGAAGCAACCAGATGGGGAGATAAGAAAGACAAATCGATGTGGCTAGGTTTAATGAGAATAGGCACTGGGGAGAAAGGAGGCAGGGCTAGAGAATATCTCTTGGGCATGGGTACATGGTAGATGGTACGTTTAGAAGCATAGAGAGTTGGTGGTCTTGGTTGAGTGGTAGAAAAAGAAATTATTCATAGAAACATCCTGAGGATGATGCAAGCAGGTGAGGGTTAGGTAAAAACAAGTGGTAATAACATCCTTAGGGGCAAGACTTAGAGATGCTCCAGGGAGGAAGAAGATTGAGAAGATGAAAGCCTGGCAGATAGGGGTGAATCTTTGAAAGGTCTCAGTATTTAAGATGAAGAAAGGAATACAAAAGCCAAGAAGAAACAGCCTATGGAGAGGATAGCCACTTTAGAGTGACATTACCAAGTCTAACAGAGAATACTTGAACACTTAGTAAAACGCAAAAACTCAAGAGCCACTGTTTCATTCCTATAATCCTGGCTACTCAGGAGGTTATGATCAGATCATGATTTGAAATCACCCTGAACAGAAATCTCCATGAGATTTCATCTCCAATTAATCAACAAAATTCTACACTGGAGTTAGGACTCACTCAAGTGGTATAGCACTAGCCATGAGCAAGAAAGCCAAGCTAGAATATAAGGCCCTGAGTTCAGACAAGTCTATGATGGGATACTCAATGACCAATAAGATAAAAGCTACAAAGTTTCCATTAGATTTTGCCTCATAGAAGCAACGGGGACTTTGGTGGGAGTTTTCTGTGGGGAGAGAGTGGTAAAAAAGAAATCTGAAGATAGAGGTGGCCAGTGACCTTATGTGGGTTAGTGCCTGAGGTCTGTCTGTGCATTCTAAGAGGCTCCCCAAGTCTGAGTTCCTTAAAGGAATGGAGTGAGTTCAGTTACTAAGAAGCAAGAGAGACTGGCTTTGCTGCCAGAGGATATGCTTGGGCATTTCAATTCATCATTCTGGCCCTCAGTTTCCATATCCATTAAAATTAAAAACAGCCAGAGCTCGTGTTTTCTAAACAGATGTCCCACAAAATTCTGTTTGGTACAATATGTGGTACACTTTACCAAGTATACATCTTATTAATAATCGAGTGCACATTGTGTATGAAAGAATGCATGGGAAGAGAAAGGAAGAAATGCCAGGCTGTGGATAGTACAGGTTTGGTGAATTAGCAGGACTCTCAGACCATTGACATGTGCATTGATGAGCCACCAGCAAAATGGCAATCTAGTATTCTTACAGTATTTCTCATTTGTCTAACTTACTTGACCCTTATCTAGTTACTAATCATGCATAGACATCTGGCAATACTACCCAGAAGCTCTCAGTGAGGGGAGTTCACTTAACTAGGTCATATTCTTAGTCCCTTCTGGTCCAGGATTGTTATAGCCCAGGAGTTTGCTCAGAACCAGAGAAAGGCCTTCCAGCTGCGGTGGCTCAGAATAGAGACTGAGCTTTCAAGGGAGTCTGAACGGTTTGGCCTTATATCATACAGTCCCCTCTTCCTGCAGTTGGCTTCCCAGTTTGACAGAGCAGACCCCATGGGATATTGTTACATTGCCAGGAAAGAAGAATTGAAGAGCTGATTTCTGAGATCATCATTTTGAGCTGCAGCCAGCAATTAGTCAGGCAATGCAAGTGCCCTAGAAGTATCAATGTGTAGGCTTTCTGAGAAATCTGCTACTAGGGGAGATAGCTATGAAATCCAGGAAGTGTCCTCCAAGGATCAAGCAGTGAACTTCTGACCCTGAGCTGCCTGGATAAAGAGAAACAACTGTGGTAACAGTTAACTGCAGAGGAATGCATATGTTGGTCTAAGTAGGCCTGGGTACTTAAGAACACCAGGTGCCTTGCCATGTGGCCTTGTCCCAAGGAAGGTAGGAATGTCTGTGATAATAAATACTATGATATTCTTTTTTATTTGTTTGTGAACTGGGCATTTATAGCAGAATTTAGCTTCAAAGCTGTAGATACCTACTGTGTGAAATGAATTAACTTCTGTCCTGTGTCTGTGGAAGGGTGCTAGTTATAAACCATTCTTGGGAGAAGTAAGAAAACAGTGACTTCCCTCTACATGTACAAACCAGGGCATCCTTTCCCTACCATCAGAGCATGGATGAAGAATTCCAGCAGGCTCTGGGAACCTAGTATGTTAGGGGAGAAGGGGAATAGGATGCAATTCTATGGCTCTTTGCTCTAATTCCAAGGGATTGTCTTTTATCCAGGAGAGCTGGACTTGTTTTTTCTAGGTAGCTAAATGTGCTTATCTTTTCTCTTCCTCCTCCTCCTCCTCCTCCTCCTCCTCCGCCTTCTTCTTCCTCTTCCTCCTCCTCCTCTTCCCCCTCCTCCTCTTCCCCCTCCTCCTTTTTTTTTCTTCTTCTCGGTTGCTGTGTGGCAAGATATTCCAACATTCAGTGACCTAAAATTTATCATCCAGGGCCAGGAGTTTGACCTAGTGATAGAGTGCTTGCCTAGCATGCACAAAGACCCAGGTTCAACTCCTCAGTACCACATATAATGGTACTGTGGTCTAAGTGGTAGAGCTTCATCCTTGAGAAAGTCCAACGACAGTGCTCAGGCCCTGAGTTAAAGCCCCAGGACTGGCAAAAACAAAACCTAAAACAAAATCCATTTATCATCCAGTCTCTTTAAGTTATGGATCATGACATGATTTACATGAGTCCTCTACTTCAGGCTTCATCTGGAGATTATTCTCAAGGAGTCACCTATGGCTGTTGTCACCTCAGGTCTTGAGTAGGGAAGGAGCCTCTTTTCAGGTCACTCATGTGACTGGCAACAGGTTTCAGGTCTTTGTCATATGGGCTTTTCAGTATGACAGATACAAACTTTTATATCCTAATCACAAAAGTGACATCCACCACCTTAGCTCTGCTGTTCCACAGAAGTTAGTCATTGAATTCAGGTCACACTTAGAAAGGGAATTAGATCAGAGGTGTGGATTGGGAGCTGTGTTGGAAAGGTGTTCACCGCAGAGCCCAACCACTTTGCTCAGCAGTCCACCTCTCTGTTCTGGCCTACTTTTTTTTTTCTCTTCTGAGTATACTGGAATTTAATAACATGCTAGGCAATTAAAATATGACATAGTTGCATAGCAAAGCTCCATAGCACTTTAAGTATCTTTTATGAGACACGGGATTTCTGTAACACCAAGTAAGGATGGCTATTGAGGCAAGAAGCAAGAGCAGTAGATGTTTATGCGGATGAACAAATTAATCTGCATGTGAAATCCCAGTGAAATTGACATGAAATAAAAATTTCATGCCTTACAGTTTATCAGTGTTCCCCATGAAATGAGATTAAAAGGAATTTCTGATTTTACACTTGTCATACTTTCTATGCTGCCTGCGTTTTTCTCTTCTGAAGAATTGGGTATGAACCTAGGGGTCAGCTTTAGAGTTGGTGTTTTATATTTTCTGTTCGTCTTCTTTTCCTCCTGGGAGCAGGTTTCCTCACACAGAACAGAGCTGGGAGTGAATTAGATGGTCTCAGATCTAAAAATGAAATCTGATTTGAAAACCAATAGCAAGCTTTCCTCCATCCCAAGAGAATGGATACTCAGAGAAGGTCACTGGGCCAAAAGCTTTCCTCACCGTCCCTCTTCCTCATGTGTATCAACATTGGATTGGGTGCTGGTGAGAAGAAGGGAAAAGAAAAAAACTATGTGAGGCTTCCCCTGGGCTAGTGCTACTATTGACAGAGAGAATGACAGACAGAAGTGAGGGAGGGAGCATGTTCTCTACCCCATCTACAGAGACTGCTACTCCTTCAAGAACACACAGCTCTTCCTCAGGAACTGAGTCCCACCTCACCCCACCGACCCCTACCCCCTGTGATGTCTTAGGCCTCTGTTTCCCTTTACAGTCTGGCTATGGAGTTAGAGAAATGGAGGATGTGAATATAACTTACTCATTTCCTCATTCCAGGTCTGACCTGTGCAGTGTAACAAGAAGCTGAGGGACTAGAAAGAACTGGAACTTGTTCAGGAGCATATACCCATGAACTATCATTTCCAGGGCCTTGTGTGGCAATATAAGGAAGCCCCTATTAAAATATTCCCCATCTTTCTGATGCAACTTAAGAGGAAAGCCTTTTCCCTTTTTCAAGGTAGAGCACTTCAGTTTCTGTTTCTATTATATTTTTTTTTACTCAAAATACTACTCAAATTCAGATTCTGATGTTTTTGCTTATTGGTTGGTACTCACACCAACTGAGCCATGACACCAATCTCAGCTTCTAGGTTCTAGGGCTCAGTAAAAACTGCTTCTTCAAGTGGTGGTTCAAGTGTGACAGCATGGATACCACAGTGTCTAGGGATACAGACTAGACCTGGGTAGCAGTCTTGTCACAAAGATATGACAGCATGAGACAAGGACTCAGGGATCCCGGAAAGTTGAGGCTCTAAATGAACCTTACTAGCTGCAGTGAGTTACTCTTTCCATAATAGAGAGACTAAGAAAATCATACTTAATCCATCTCCTTAGTAGTTGTATTAGTTACTTTTCTTGTTGCTATGATCACGTGCATGACAGAAACAACTTAAAGGAAGACAGGAAGGTAAGAAGAGCAGCTTATATCATGGTAGACAGGAAGCAGAGAGGGAATGGAACAGATTTCACCCAGTATAACCTTCAAAGAAATGCCCCTATAACTTATTGCCCCAAGATAGGCTCTATCCCTCAAAGCTCCCTCCCCCACAAAAAAAAAAAACCAAACCTACACCTCTTGCTAGGGATCAAATGTTTAACACAGAAGCCTATGGGGGACATTTCGTAATGTTCCTAACAATAGTGAACCTATAGAACAATAGCCAGCCACCGGACTGATATAAGCCATTACTTGAATGTGCCTGACAATGCTTGGCAGTAAGGTCTCCAACAGTGGCCATTTAAACACATAAGATGGATATGATCACCATCATAAACCAGGGACGTCAAACTTAGAGCAGGGAAATCAAGTCACTACCAAACTGCTAAGTAGCCAAGGTTTATCCTGAGAGTGGTCCCGCTAAACGTTTGCATTTGTGTGAGTTTTCTCTATACAATAACTGTCCTTTGTCTCTCCTCAAGGATATTAGAGTCCCCTTCAAAGCTAGGAATCCTTGCCATTTCTGGAATAGCCTGAATTGTACCCCTCGATATCAACATCTTAGTAATAATAAACACACTGTCCCCTCTACTTCATAGTTAGTAGGTCTGCCTCTCTATCATCCCCTCTGGTGTTATGCTGGAGAATAAAATTCTAAATGTTTAGAATTTATGACCAAGGCTTTTCTTCTATGGAGGCAACGTGAACCAAGAGGCTGCTGCAGTATTTTATGAGCCTGTACATCATTATGCTACCCCTGTCACTGGTAGCAGTGTTCATGAGCACGTTCCTGAGGTACCCACATTGTCACGTGCCTGGGTTTTAGAGATAGTTACCAACTGTGGAAAGAGTCAAGAGGGCTTCACTTCTCCCTATATCCTGGAGATTACAGTCTTATAATGTCTCCTGGGAAGCATATCCAGCCAGTTAGTGACACGGAACCCCACCGAGATTAGGGGGTGGGAGGGCACGGAGGTAATTTGAGCTTCACCTTAACTCAGGGGAAGTTAAGAGTCTTCACTAAGACTTTGCAAAAAGCAAAGAATAATAAGCTATAGAAGCCATGAGATATTGACCCAGAAGAACACACTTTTCAGAAGCTTCTGTGGCAATTAGGACTTTCCCTTCCCTACCCCTTCTCCCCCTAGTCTGTTTCCTCCTCCAGTGAATGCCCTGGTTCCATGATATAGGCTTAGTGCCCCACCCCCACACATCTTTCCTCTTCACTGGCTTTTCTCTCTGGTCAACCCTGGGAATCTTTAATAAATTATCAACATGTTTTCTCATCCATCTGCTGGCGCCAGACCTCCATGTAGGCTATCTCATCCATTCCCCTCAAACCCCTGAGAGAGCTCATTGTTTGATTAATCTTTCAGTCTTCTCCCACAGAAAGTCCACTCCTCTTGCAGCATTAAGTTCTAAAGATTTTTCTTGACCTTGATTTTAGCCTCTAATACTTGTCCCTCAGAAAGCTGCAGATGAGGTCTTGAATATTAGGTGATTTGTGTATAGGACTCAGGGGCCAGTGGGCTCTGCCAACACCAGTGCTTTTGGACCAAGGAAGCATGGTTCTGCGCCTGTCTTTCCTGGGTGGTGCATGTTATGGTATCTCATGGGCTCTCTGACCAGCCTTCAAATAGGACCTGTGTCTTTTTCCTAGAGGCACAGGAGGCTGGAGGGCTCAGACAACAGATGTCTGTTGTTTGTCCAATTTTTCCTCTCAGCTCCAAAGTCCTTTCCTTCCCATATTCTGTGAACTTGTAACTCTTGCATAACACAGAATCTGGTTCAATTCTCTGATTGTGATAACAATTCTGAGCAACTATTAAATACCAGGTATTTTCTGTGCCCTGTCAGCAATCTTCACTGCAAGTCTGATAGGAATGGACTTCTTTCCCTCATTGTACAGGCCACAGACTGAGGCTCAGAGAAAGTAAATGACAAGACTAGATGACTAGTTCTTGCTCCCTTGAACTAGAATTGGTGCTGCATTATTTTAGGTCTCCTTATCCTCTTGCCAGTCATAGTCCCTTACTCACTGTTAGGATTGTGTAGAACCATTTATCACAGATGCCTTTCCAGCCCACACTAGATCCAGCTCTGCCAAACAAAGCTTATCTGCAGATTTGGAATGACGTTAGAAATAAAAATATTTCCTGCTTGCTAAGCAGAGACTGTTACTATGTAATATATTAATAATCTAGGAGAAAGTATCTACAAGTTAGCAATTGATATCTACTTTTCCTAGGTGAAGAAACTCAGGCTTAATAAAATCAGAGTGTCACAGGTGACACAGGGACATAGTTGAATCTCAGCTGCAAAATGGTATTTTCAATATTCTGTTCAAATTTCCCATGCATATTGAACATCAGCTACTGTAGAGTTTCTGCTTGTCCATGCTGTGAGAACTTTAGCAAGAGAGCTTTGGGTAAGCTCATAGATGAGCTCACAGCAGCTTGAGAGGTAGGCTATTTATTCCTGGCCCCATGCTGGTAGTTGTATCCAGAGCCCCAGAGCAGGAGTCTGAACTGCTATTCTCTATTCTGTCTGTCTATATGTCTACCTGTCTGCCTCTCTGTCCATCTTCCAGTTTGTCTCTTGCTACTTTACCCCCACGAGATTCAGCTCTCCTCCTCCAAGAATCTTTCTTTACTACTCAGAGTATTACACCTCTATCTAACAGTATGTGTGTGCTTCTGGGTCACTGGGTCTCTGAGTTACTGATACACCTAATTCCCCAGATGGCATTTCCAAGGCAAGAGAAGTGACTTTCGTCCCTCAAAAGCTCTCTAAAATGTCAGCTTCTGAATAACTTTCATCATAAAATCTGGGCCTTGAGGTCTCAGTAGCCACTGTTGGGGCAGGGGAGAAGAGTAGAGGGGAGAAGATGAGAATCAGCTTCAAGTTAATACTCAGGGCCTGACCCTACCAGTGGATTCTAGAGCATTTTCTTCTATGGCAGGGGCTGCAGCAGCCAGGGAAGCTGGGCCACTGGCTGTGTCTCAGTTCTAGCAGTTGCAGCCTTCTGGGTCTTTATGCTCAGGGTCTCTCCTCTTGCCTCTGAGGGGTATAAGGAAGTTCTGTCTAGCTCACTGACTTGTTATGTCTCTTCCCTAAAACAAACACTTACTCAACCCTGTCCCTGACCTCTGACTCAAGCTTGTTGGTGCTGAGCATGCTCACTGCTGTACTCTCATCCTGGACTTCTCCAAGCCCTTCCAGGCCCTGAAGGACCCTACAGTTCACCAAACAGTGGCCCCAATCCTATTGTCCTGTTCCCTCCTCACTGCTTCTAATTAAGTTAGGATTGTGTCCAAAGGCAGGAAATTCCAAGGCCTCTTCTTACTGAGGGCTGTTTCAAAGCAGATTGCTTTCCTGGACATAATAGTTTCTAATGCACAACAAATCAGCTCTGATTAGACAGAGTAGACCCATGATTATGGGTCATCTTCACCATGTCTGTAGGAGCAGGAATTAGGAGCATCTTGGCTGAGCATTGCTGGCCTAGCAGCCCTTGTTGCATTAGGGTAAAAAGACTGCTGGGACTCCTGTTATCTTGAAGGTGGGTGGGTCCATTTCCTAAGTGCTGCCCAGGTGGGAAGGTGGCCTCAGCATCACTCTATGAGGATGACGGTACAAGGCTGCTTGAGGGGCCTCACAGCATGGCAGCAAGCATCATTCATTGTGGCCAAAGAAGAGGCTGTGGAGCTTTAACAATTTGAACTTGGAAACCATCTACTGTCACTCCCATTATGTTCCACTGGTCATATGGCCTGCCCTGATTCAAAGAAGAAATGCGCCAGGAGGCATGAAGACCAGATAGTGGAAATCCTGGAAGCCATTTGCCAACCCTTCTTAAAGCATAAAAGGCTGATTCTTTTTCTGACTGGGGAATATATTTCTTGACTTCTTTTCTCCCTTTCTCCATAAATAGATATTTGGTACACTCAATCCTGTTCTTAGGGATGTAGAGATGGATAAAGGCATGAATCTTGCCTTGGAGAAGCTCAGTCAAAATGAGGAGATAGCCAAGTCATGAGAAGTGCTAAAAAGAGATACAGACAGAATTGTAGGAGCACAAAAGACAAGTCTTTTTCCTATCAGGACACATGGCAGTATTTTCACAGGAGAGGAGACTTTTGAAGAACAGCTGCTCCTCAAATTGGGAGGAAAGGGAACACATTACATGAAAATGGTGTGGAGCTATGACAGAATATGAGTCTGTGATTGTGAAAAGTCCCGAAGATCATGACAAGGAACTGGGCATGATATATCAAGATCCACTGAGGACTTCCATCCAGAGGAGACAGTCTGGCAGAGCCACGTAGTGGGCAAGACAAAACTGTTGGGAAGATTGGAATGGATGTTGCTACAGTTGCTCTGAGGAAGAAGAAAGACTTGCTGAGCTAGGGCATGGGGACATAGGAGGGTGGGCCTTAGGAGGCAGGACTACCAGGATGTAGAGAGAAGGTGTCTCTGGAGGGACACAGAGGCCTGCAAGCCACAACTTTCCTTTCCTTTATCGCTGCCTGGCCTGAGCACAGTAGCTCTACTTTCTGTGAATAGGTTCTCTGCATTCACACTGTAAGCCTACAGACTTTGCTCTGCTGGAACCAACGGGCAGAATCATCAGGCCACAGGGGACACCTGACCCACTGGGCTAGGACTGGAGCTCTTGAGTATTGCAGGCCACAGACTTCTTTGAGAATTGAGTGAAAGCTAAATAACAACAACAAAAAATACACATTTGCACAAATGGTTTACAAACAATTTTAGAGAGCTTAATCTCCTTGCAGCCTATCTCTGGGGGCCTTGGACCCCAAATTAAAATCCAACGAAGAAATGAGAAAATACGGAGAAATGTCAGACTCCCCAAACATCTGTTATTAACTTCTCCTCTTTATGCTTCCACCCCTGCCCATAATTGGGCCACCCTGAATTAACGGGAAACAGAAGGAAGTGTTTACCCGCTGATGGCCCTGGTGCACTAGCCTCACTTGGTGGGGTTATTTCCACTATTATAGTAATTTTCAAACTACAGGCTACAATTTCCACTTGCAACAAAGGTATTAAATTGAAATTACCTCAGATGTAATTGTCATACCAAATAAACCCAAACACTTGGAAGTGAATGCTTTCTCAAGATGAGGTTTCATTGCTTACACTGATGTGTTAGGGCTCTGCTTGTTTAAATACGATAGATTTAAAGTGTATGAGGTAGAGAGTGTCAGGAGAGGGTATGTTGTAGTCAGTTGAAAATTCTGTCCCAGAACATAGGATGGGGAAGCCTCTTCTCTGGTCATGGCATAGACAAGAAGAGCAGAAAGACACAGGCTAGGGGGCAAAGCCTGAGACTTGGAATTTTGTCTCTGTAGCTGTTGGGCACCACTGAATACTAACTCAGACACACATCAATTATAACATTTGTTTTCTGTAAGAACTTATTATGGTTCCAAACCCAAGTTACTTCCAATTGAAAGGAATTCAAGCTCAATCATTCTCAGAGCTCTCTTGGGACCTCTTAGGGCCAAGTGAGGTTTTAGGGCCATATCCAGTGTGAAGCAGGTGGGAAGGCACTGCAAATACTAAGCACCTAGCTTTACTTTGACGCCTCTGTTGCCCAGGGTCCTAGATCTTCAGATCTGCTTTGTTTCCAGAGGTTTTGCTAATCTTTCCCTGTTTCCTTCCCAGATGCTCCCTGCTGATGTATTGTACGGATCTTCCGCCCACCAGTATTATCATCACCTTCCACAATGAGGCCCGCTCTACCCTGCTCAGAACCATCCGCAGGTAAGGCAGGCTTTCTTGTTTGAGGGCCAGCATTGCCCTGGCACTAAGTGGGAGCCACTAAGTGGCTCGCTAGGAGCCAGACCTGTAACTAGAATCAGTATTTGTGTCTGTATGTTGGGTACTATCCTGTATCATTCACTCTTCACATTCCATTGAGGGAGGCCATCAGCCTATTTGTAGGAAGAAGTAAAGTCCCATGTTAGGTGACATGTAGAAGTTCAAAGAGAATAAACAGAGAGACTCTCTCCTCTGAGCCCTTGCCCTTCACCTTGTGCTTGACAGCTTGAGAAGGGGTCATTGGTTTGTTTCATCCACATAAAATGGTGTCCAGTAGCTGACCATGGTGGTAGGGCTGAATCTTGGCTTGAGAACAACCTGAGGAAGGGTCCCACAACTTCACAGGTCTTGGCTGGGCATATCTGGGTTTTGTTGGTCACAACTGAAGGAGAAATCAAGACCCAGAACAGCTGTGTATATACCCCATCCCCAGCATTAGGCTGAGATCAGAACTTGGGTCAACCAGGGGCTTCCCATATTGTATCCTACCTCTCGGTAGTCTCCCAGACACATGCCAGAGCAATGGTGGTGCATATCAGAAGAGCCATGTACAAACTTTCTTGGCATTATTGCTTTCTTGACATCTACCATTAGTTCCAGCTTCATTTCTCCATGGCCCTCTGTCTACCCTCAGCACATAATCTTGTGTTCATGTCTGTCTTGCTAGGTATGTCCTGTGGCCTGCATAGATTTTCCATATGCACAACTTGTTACGTCAACCCCAGCTAGGACTGTCTCTAGAACACAGAGCTAGCCCCCAGGAGGCCTGGCTTCCTATGTCTGATTCAGATGACCATTGGGAGTTTTGATTTGTCTTTTCTGCTACACCATGCCTCTTTTTCTCCTTAAGCTCACCTTCCCCCTCTATGTCAGCTCCCCAACTCTCACTGCCTCTCTCAGGGTTCTAGTAGCATCTGCACTATAACTGGCAGGAAAGGTAGTCCTGGTTTTCAACAAGGCCTTGCCATCCACAGAGGCCCAGACTCCTATCTCAGCTGGAGAGATGGGCAAGCCATTGCATTGCTATGGCTACTTTTCAGTGAAGTTGTTTTAAGTGATGTGGCTAAGAAAGCAGGATTCTAGTCTTTGCACTGACTCATGGTTCATCTTCTCCACAACCTGGACTAGGCCAGTGGTGGTGCTCAGATCAGTAAGGGAGATGAGGGGCTGGTATTGTACAACTACTTCTTCCAGCAGAGCCAGTGAAGTGAAGGCTCCATGTTCCTGTAAGAGCCAGCCCTTTCTGCTAGGCAGCACATGGCTCCATTGCCTGGAGCCACCAAGAAGAAATTGGATTAAATGTGGGTCAGGAGTATGTCAAGCACAGTAAATCTTTATTTGCGTTGGACAAGCCATACTGTTCCCCCCCCGCCCCATTCCCTGTGTCTTATAGTATGGGGAAGTTCCAGGTGTATGGAAGCAAGCTTAAAAGCAAGCTCAACTGGTGCCTCCAAAGAATGCATTGCCTCACTCTTCCTAACGCTAAATGTTGAAAGCCTACTCTGCAGGGTCAGTGCCTGTCTTGGAAACATAGGGAAGCAGGTACATGGTAGAGGACAGCCATATCTGCTGCCCACATGTTCTTGGCTGCTTACACTCCATGGCCAGTCATCTGTCAGCTTACAAACTCAATGTGCTTAATTCAAATGTGATTTCCCAGAAGGCCAATATCTCTTGGTGGAAAAATATGTCTGGTCATTCTCAGTTGACTGTCGAGTAGTAAAGTACTTTGCTAATGTATAAACCTGAGCAGATAGATGGTGAGGCCAGGGTTAAAGAGTGGTTACTGTGTCTAGGTGTCTTCTCCTTACTGAGGAGTGAAGAGCCATCATCTGCCAGGTACCTGGTCACGTAGATGGACCAGACCCAAGGCTGCCTGTGCCTTCCTTGCTGCACTGTTACCGACTTCCCCAGTCATGCCTGGACATGTCTGGGCATATCCATAGGAAACCATTAGCAGCCCATAAAGGCTACTACTTTTCAGCTGGCCTCTGCTTCTAGGACTTGAGCTTCCCCCCAACTTCTGCCCCCAGCAGAAGGCTCCCCATGAACCTTTCTCGGCCTGTAAGCACTCAAGTACTTATTAATAATACAATCTTTAGTGAGATAAACAAGGACTTGCTTTCATTTCATAGGTAACTTCCCTATGACAGAGTTTACCAACCAAGGAGATGGGAGTACAATCGTACTTAGCACATATCAATGCTGCTAATTCCACTGAAGGAGTTTGGACTGCCCTGCCTTGGATAGAGACACCATCTGGTCAGCTTTGTAACTAGTATGCTCTCCAAAGAAGAGATTTTAGAATATTTAAAGGGCCCTTCACCTGAAATCAGAAGACCTGGATCAAGTCTTTACCTTTACCATGTAGTCTTGGCAGATTACTAACCTCTCGTATTTCCAACGCTTGTAACATTTTTTTCACAGTGTTTTCCCTCCAGGAATGTAATGGGCATTTTAGAAGCATTATAAGGTAGCATGGGGCTCCCACCCCCCCTCCACCTCCATCACTGTGTTTGTGTTCCCAGGAGCACTTGAACTACTGTCCTCTGTCTCTACCTCTTCAGCTCTAAGACACTTCTCCTATTTCCACTGCTCCTTCAACTCTTTATAACAGTAACAATGACACCTAACAATAATATTAATATGTTTATTCATCCTCAGCTTCATGGTCTACAGAGCACATCTCTCATTTCAGGTAGAGTTCAGGCTGAGTCTTGGAAGTAGATGGTGCATGTTATGGATATTGCTACACAGCCACAGAGCTAGAGAGTCGGTAGCTGGCATTCTGACTTCCCTGGGGAGGCAGTTCAGGTCTTCTATCTACTGGCCCAGAGAAGAGCTGTCCTCAGTGCCTCACACCGTGAGAGGGGGTTTAGAACTATCCACAGTACCATACTTTCAGAAGCCATCATGCAATGCCAGACCATTTAGCTGAGAAAACCACGGGCCATTTTCTGTTCCTTAGAACTGCAGATGTAAACCAGGTCTCCAACTCAATCCAAGGGTGAGGCACAAAGAACTAAACAGTGTGTGACCCCATTGTGTGAACAGATAAGTGCTTACACCATCAGTCCACTGGGTGGAAAGGAATTTAAGGGTAGAGACAAGATTACTTTTACAAACTTCTGTCTTTAGGTTCCATATCTTCTTTCTACTGATCATACAATTGATCATGCAATACACAAAAGTACTTCCTGGACCTGGAAAAATTTTATATTAGGTCAAGTCTGGAGAGACAAAGATTGTATATTTTCCCCTCATATGTAGAAGCTAGAATAGTTTATAAACATATAAGTAAACACATTGGGTGGTATTCAAGTGCATATACATGTATGAGCTGAAATATGGTAGATTCAAGGGAGGATTCAAACAAGTAATTCCTTAGAAGGTAAAGTCAGAATTCAACAAATAAATACAAGGAAGCAGATACTTGAAAGAGGTGAGATGAGGTCAAGGAGGGAAGGATAGATAAACAGGATAAGTAGGCAAAATGCAGTCAATAATTCAATGTATGTCCTACAAAATTATGTATAGCAAGGGTTTGGAGGGATAACTGAGAACATTGAAAGGAGTGACATTGATAAGATGCATAAATTGCCTTGCTAAATGGCAACTTCTTTCTACAACTACGTCAAGATAATAAAAAAAATGTAAAGCGCTTTCTATGTTGCTTTTGTCATTGGTGGAGTGAAGTTCTTTCTTCCTTAGCTTTCTAGAATTCTGAGATAGCTTTTACCACCAGGTCTCTGATGGGACAATGCTTGAGGAACTGAAGATTTTCACATGTTCTCTTCCTTTTCCTAACAATGCCTATTATGAACTTGGCCATGTTGTGACCTCAGCCCCTGTCTACCCAGTCTAGGCTCTTAGTTAGCTAGGGAGCTGGGGCTAGAAAGATTCATCTGGGGTTTTAGAGCCCAAAAAGAGGCCCAATGAGGTAGAGGACATAGAAGGAAAGAGGGAGAATCACAGCCTTGACACAATAGGGAGGTTCTTACTTGAGGTACAGTGCATCTTGACAGTGTTACAGCAAATCCTCTAAGTAGCACCAAGGCTGTCTCCTTCCCTTATGGCACCCGTCAGCCTTTACTTCCCACAGGGACTCAGCAGCATGCACTGCCTATCACTTTAAGCCCTGACTCTTCCCACTGTTGCTTTTATGTAATCCTCTCCATTGGGGCATGGAAAGGAATATTCTTAGATGAAGGTAGTTAAGAATTCAGATCCTGGGGCCAGATTTGCCCAGCTCTGCTCATGACAACTGTGTGACCCTGGACAAGCTACTTAACCTCTTTGCCCAAGAGAGACAATTAGTAATTCCCTGTCATGACTGTGGAGAGATCAGGTATAGATAGATGTATTAGCCTTCTCTAGAAGAGCAGTGTGTGTGTGTGTGTGTGTGTGTGTGTGTTAGTTTATTAGATTTATTTACAAAACCAAGGGCTGGATATCGTCTCACAATGGCCAAAGCTGGAGAACTGTAGAAATCAGTTATCTTCCCAAGTCAACAAATTGAAATTTTCAGTCAATGATGCAGACTAGAGGCTTGGAATCACCCTGGGGAGTGACTGGTATGAGCCCATTGAGCCCATGTTCCAAAACTGAAGAAGCTGGAGTCTGACATCCATTAACTAAAGCAGCAGCAAATATATATATATATATATATATATATATATATATATGCGCACACACACACACTTATATACCCGCTCAAGAAAACTTGAACTTTCACATGGATGGATTTCCTCTTTCTTCTGCTTTTTGTTCTATCCAGGCCACCAGTCTATTGGACAGGGGCTATTCTCTCTTCAATTTGCTAACCCCCATGTCAATCATCTCTGGAGACACCCTCACAGACAAACCCAGAAGTGTGCTTTACTCGTTTCTTGGGCTTTCTCCATCTAGTCAAGTTAATGATCAAGATGAATCATCACTATTGGTAAATCACAGAATAGTGCTTGGCACATTGGCAGCCTGCTCAGGTAGCAACAGGTGTAACTATGAGCCTCTAGCCCTGAGAGACAGCACTGAAAGAGAGCAATGTTCCAGAACAGTGGTCTCCAAGCATGTGTCAGAATCTCCTGAAAGGCTTGATAAAACATGGTTTCTGGAGCCCCAGCCCCAGAGATTCTCACTCAGTAAGTCTGAAGTAGGGCCCAACAATTTGCCTTTCTAACAAGTCCTCAGGTGATCATGACCCTGTGGCTCAGAGATTCGACTTGGAATCATGGTGGTGCGATGAGGCCTACTGCAGTGTGTTGCTTCAATAGTCTTAGCAAGGTCTACTTAGCAAGAGCAGCTCCCATGTGTCAGGTCTGGTGTTAAGCTTTTCTCACGCAGTTGGGGAAACTGTGGTGCTTGAAACTTAGTACTGACTGGAGCACTCCTGTCAGTGAGCGGAAGCTGCACGGATATGTACTTGAACCCACATCTGTCTCACTCCAGAACAACTAAAGTCAACTGTCAGCATCCTAGGGGGGATCTTCCTTCAACTGGTATTTGTGGAATGATAAAACCTGCCTGCATACAGCACCATGGAGCTCACGAAGCAATTTCAAATATATTTCTTCATTTCTTGCACACAAAAGCCTGTGAAGTAGGTCAAGTATTAATATCTCCTGATTTTACAAGGAAAAGGTAATTACAGAAGGAGTGGAGGCTGGTAGCAGACCAGTGTCTGGTTCAGGACTATATAGCTAGTAAATGGCAGAACCCACCTAGGTTTCAAGGCCCACACACCCTGCAGGACCCTCCAAACCCCAAGGTTTCATGTCAAATTTAGGGAGGTGTCTGCATAGAAGCCCCTGTACAACTGGGTGTAGGAAATTCCATTCCAGAACAATACCAAGGCAGAGTGTGGCTATATTTCCAGCAAAGTGAGTACTTGCTTCCACAATAATGCCAGGTGAGAAGGGGCAACTGGATTGGGGTAGGGTTGAAGTGAAGTCAAGCCTGCTCTTGGTTGGGATCTGGAAGAAAGGGAGAATTTCTTCTGCTGTCAAGAGGCTGAGGGGCACTGGGGCCTGAGATAGGGAAAACAAGGAAAAGGGACTGTGGTAACCCAGGTTTGCCTGTGGAAAAGAGGGTGTGTGTATTCAGAAGGGAGGGCAGTCCAGGTTCCCTGAGCTAGACTTGACCTCCTTTTCCAGCAGCCTCCTGTGTGCCAGAGCCCATGCCCATTTGAGGCCTTTCCAGCCTGGAGCCACATTTAGGGAGACCCTGCTATCACTTCAATTGCTCTGATTTGAGAAGCAAAAACAAGCCAGGTGTTACCAGGAAATGGTCTAATTAGCACTTACTGCTGACAATTTCTTTCTCTTTTTTTCTTTTTTTTTTTACATTTTAAACCCTGGACATTTTTTTTTTTATTCACTAATCATCTCTCGGTTCAACCAGTGCAGAACTGCACACGATTTACCTTTTGATGTTCACAGAGAGAACTCTTGAATTTCAAAGAGCTGGCAGGGATTTGGGGAAATCGAATGCAGAAGCTACAGCTGTAATCAAACCTCATTAGAGGTTATTCTTTGAGCAGGTTTTTTTTTTTTTCTTCCCTCTGTCTGCCTCACTCTCCCTCCCATCCTGATTAGAAGGCTGGTAGCTGGGTTTACTGTTTTCTTTGGGACAATCATAGTAAGCCATCTCCACCCACCACCTCCTGGTGGAGGCTAAAGCCTCCTTCCCTTCCTTGCCCCCTCACTTCTCCACAGACAGTGACAGTAAACTTGGGGCTTTGTAGTGAGATTTCTCTCTCCGATCCTTAACACTAGCTGTCATGGTGAGAATTAAGCCTTCATCAACAAAGGTAGTTCCAGGAAAATTCCCTTCTAGGACAGTCTACATCCTGCCTAGAAAAAGGTCTAGACCAGAAACTGGACACAGAGTAGGTCTGAGCAGAGGAATATTCGTAATGCCTCTCCCAGTACCCTTCCTGAAATCCTTCTCTGACTTACACTGGAATCTGGGTATCCCACAGTGGCTGGAGCACCAGAGCTGTTTTTGAGAAGCTGTGAGGTTGGGGATGTGTAGAAAAAGTGGGAAGCAGCCATCTCAGGGAGTCCAGAGACCCAGAAATAGTTCTGAAATCCAACTTGTGCCCCTTGACTAGAGATTCAAAGCAAGGAGGGATACCTGCAGTCAGTTCAATGAAAACCTCATTTATGACACACAAAATAGTAAAACTGCTACCATTTATCATCACATAATGCCAAACACGATGCTAAATGCCTGATATATGTTTTCTCCTTGAGTTCTCTCTCAATAGCCCTGTGAAGTGAGTACTAAGCTCTTTATCCCTCTTTTTGATGTGGAGTGTGTGCTGCAACAGAACAGTACAGTAACTTGACAGAGATGATACAGCTTGGAGTAAACCACAAACCCTCCTGCACTCATCCTCTCCTACCCAGTGCCCAGCACATAGTAGGTGTGAACCAAATAGCCCTTTAGGCAACGGCTCTGGTCTGGACATTGACAGTACCAGAAGAACTGGACAAGGAATATTGCTTAAGGATACTTCCTTCTAGACGGAGTGGTAGGCAGAAGAGGCCTAAAACCAACTGCTTGAGTCAGGAGGTGATAAAGAGCTATAGGGAACTTTGGATATAAACCAAAGGATCCCAGAAGAGGAAGCAACTAATTCTCACTAAGCAGATTGGAAAGCTATTCGCAAAGAAGTAACATTTGAACTGGTCCTTGTGGGCAGTGTAGGACCATTTTAGGCAGGTAGAGAAGAGTCTCTCTATTGTGAATGAGCAAGAGATGTTCAGATAGCAGCACTGGGCTGGGGCAGCAATGGAAAATGTGTGCTGGCTTCAGCTGGTGGGAAGCTGTGAGGTGTAGGCAGACAGGGGGCACTATGAGGTTTCCTCAGTGTATGAGTGTGGGCAGTCATGAGGAAAGTCACATTGTTAGATTTTTGTGTTTGGAAGTTCACTGGGTAGGTGGAGGCTGGCAATAAATCAGTCAAAATAAAGTGAACCCAAACTAGACCTGATGTTGTGTGTATATATATATATATATATATATATATATATATATATATATATATATATTTCCAGCACACAGGAGACAGAGGCAGGTGGATTTCTAGTTAAACAGGCTAAACAGGACAGAGATATAGGAGGAAAAAGTGGTTTGAGTGACACTTCCATTTGGGACCACCCATCTCATTCTCCTCTTGGATGCTGGTTGGATGTGGGGTTTCAGAAAAGGGAGGTTTGGTGGGGCTAATTGTGAGAGGGGTGGCTCAGTGGGTAGCAGAAACTTCTGTTCACTAAAATGGAGAAGGGGTGCCATCACTTTTCTGCTGGCTCACAGATCGAGCCATGTGACTGGATATCACAGTCACATTGTGTAGCTCTGAGTGTTCATTGTTCTGGACACAACGATGGCTGTTTCAAACAAATGCTTGCATTTGCAACTCGGAGACATAATGATTTTTCTTCTTTCCCTCCCTCAGTGTATTAAACCGCACTCCCATGCATCTGATCCAAGAAATCATATTAGTGGATGACTTCAGCAATGACCGTAAGTAATGTCACTGACTGGCAATTTAGGCTCAAACATCTGATCCCAGGCAGAAGGAAATGTGTCTATTTGCTAGAGATGGAGGAAGACAGAGAGGTTGCAACAGGCATGGAAATCTTTTGTCTGTGCCTAGGCTCAGAAAGAAGATAGACTTGATGCTTGACAGACAATTTCTGGGGTCCTCTCTTGTCCGTTTATGAGGGCTCATTGAACTACCTGTATAGATTTTTCCTTGATGTATGCATGTATACTTGTGTAGTTGTGTGTAAGTGTATGAGCACATAGGACCTCTGCTTATAGATAGGTGTATGTACACACTTGGGTAGGTATGTGCAGTTAACATGAAGGTGTTTGCCCATACATGTGTACAGATATGTATGGTGCACCTAACATGTAGGTGTGTACATACACATGTTGACATGTATATGGGTACAGAATGCACATACAGATGGGCCACCATCCTCTAACTTACATGTCTGGGCAGAGAAGAAGATACATACCCTCAAAAGAGTAGTGCTGAGTCCCAAAACCTGGAAGCTATATCAATTACCAGAGTTCCAGTTCTTTTTTCTTTTGCTGGTGCTAGCATTTGAATTCAAGTCCTCACAGTTGCCTGGTTTGCTTGCTTGATCATGCTATCCTATGTGAATATTATTTCCAACACAGCTTTCACTGATTACTTAGGAGACGGAATCTCATGGACTTTTCACCCTACGCTGTCTTTGAACCATGAATCTCCAGATTTAGACCTCTTGAGTATCTAGGATAATAGATTCCTAATTCTTTCTCTTTTTTTTTTTTTGGCCAGTCCTGGGCCTTGAACTCAGGGCCTAGACACTGTTCTTGGGCTTTCTCAAGGCTAGAGGTCTACCACTTGAGCCACAGCACCATTTCTGGCTTTTTTTTCTATGTATGTGGTACCAAGGAATTGAACCCAGGTCTTCATGCATGCTAGGCAAGTACTCTAGCACTAGGCTAAACTCCTGGCCCAGATTCCTAACTCTTATGTTGCCTTAATCTGCCAGTCTACACTGAGGCTTTCTATCTCTTTCATTCCTTGGAATGAAAGATCCCTATGGGCTATCCTGTCATCAGACCACCTGAGGAGCTCCCTTTGTACCTTCCAACATGTCCTCTTAGCCGTCCTATCAAAGGTCCTGGCTCCCACCCAGTCCTCACCCATTTTTACCAAGAAAACCATGCCAGAGTTCCCAAACATGTGTGTATTAAATCTGAAAGGCAATAATTATAGAAGCATTGTCAGAACTGGAGTCCTGGAAGTGCTGTCGCCTCCTCTGGGAGCCGTTATCCCTGTAGCCTGGGTGCAGTTCTATGCAGTCAACAGTATGCAGACACAGCAGCCTGGTGGTAAACGCGTGGAAATTGGACAGGCACTGGGGTACCTCTGGGTGTCTGGAGGAGAGCATAGATCCTGGGAGCACCGGGAGCACCCTCAAACTGCTATTCCAACCCTGGTAGCCCACATCTGTAACAGTCTCAGCACCTCAGGGAATAACACAGATGTGTGTTTTATACAAAAACCCAAATACCAAGGTCTAGACTGTTGTTTTGAGAACTCAGTGTTCTTCTGTCCTTGCCTTGGTGAGGAAGATTACAGAATTGATGGATACCTGCCCTACTCAGCTTGGCACCGAGACAGGAGAAATGAACATTGATGGATTCACTTCTGGGCAGAATAGTCTACTAGGCAGTGCCTGGACTCAGGAACCAGACTGCCTGGGCTCAAATCCTAGATCTGGATTTCACTTGCTGGCCATGTGCCTCAAAGAAACCATTAACCTCATAGCATCAGCTTCCATGTCTACAAAATGGAGCTGAGTACTATTATATGTTGTAGACCTTTTATTCTTCGTATGTGTTAAGATTACATGTGTTAAGATGTTTAGAGTGCTCAGAACATGACCTGGCTCAGAGGAAGTCCAGAAAAGTCTCTTCTGTTGCTCCTTAGAGTCCAGAGTACAGCAGAGAGGCCAAGGTCAGTTACCAAGGTAAAATCAACGTGGTGAGGCAAAGCTAGAAAGTTCAGAGCCAGGGAACTGATGAGCTAAAGAAGGCTAGCTTGAGGATGATCCAGTCAAATGCCCAAAAGGGGTGTTTCATCCCCCTGGCATGTTGCTATGAAGGCTGGAGGCTGTCTTTTCCTTATCAGCTGTGTGAGCTGGTGAATATGCTTCTATGCCCAGCTCGATGATTGAAAATCCATCAGGTTATGCCTCCATGAAGAGGGTCTTTGGGACTTGAAAGCAAGGCCAAAAAGCCATGCATGTTTTTGGCCTTCCAGAAGGCTTGACCAGACACTCTGAAGTGAACAGGATGTTGATCTCATCTTTCAACAGCCTGCAGCAAGGCAGCGACATCCCCAGATGACCAGGTAAAGGATTCACCCCTAAAATGTTTCTCAGTGAATATACAGAATCTTATCAGCCCTGTCCATGGCCCAGAAGCCTTGTAGTGTCAAGGCAGCAATGGCAGATAGGGCTGCCTTACCCTGTGATTCACGTGGCTTCACAGTGGGCCCTTGCTCAGCATAATGTTTCTCTTTGCAGCTGATGACTGCAGACAGCTAATGAAGCTACCTAAGGTGAAGTGCTTACGCAACAGCGTGCGACAAGGTAGGTTGAGGTGCAGGACAGGGTGCAGGACCAAGTGAGGTGGGTTTGTGAGGTGGCTTTGGTTGTGTTTGGGTATTCAGGGGGAATGCTGGGTGGTTCCAATGTGGTCTTACCACACCTAGTCATCTGTCCCTGATGCAGGTTTGGTCCGGTCCCGGATACGGGGTGCCGATGTTGCCCAGGGCAGCACGTTGACATTTCTGGATAGCCATTGCGAGGTGAACAGGGACTGGCTTCAACCCTTGCTGCACAGGGTCAAAGAGGTGAGTGGACTCAAGACACCCAGCTGGATGCCTGCCCCAACTTCCTCTTAAACTCCTGATTCTTCTGAGAGCTCCGTGGGACTAATTGCAGTTCCAGTTTATAGATGGAGGAACTTAAGAGTGCCTTGACTAAGATCACACAGCATTCAGTGGTAGAGCAAAGACCTTGGTCTATGTTGTCTGTGTTTCCACACTTTCCCTCCCAGCAAGCTTGCAGTTGGGGATACCAATAGGTCATATCTGATACATTCAGCTTACTGGGTAACACAGGACAACCCAGACAGTACCCTTCACTAGTACCTTCTGTAGGAAGGAGGAAGCGGAATTTGCCAGGCTTTTTCAACTAGGTCTTGAGACCTGTATCTTCCTTTCACCTCATGTATTACCCTTACCCAAAAGCCCTGTGTCAAACTAGCAGAATGGATTCCAAGAGACTTGAAGTTCTTGCCTCTGCCCACCCATAAATGACGCTGCTATTCTATATGTTTCTTTTCTCCATGATTCACCCATACCTGTGGAAAGAGGAAGGAAAAGAAAAGATTTAAATTTTCCCTGCTTATTTTGTATTCCAAGAGGTCATTCTTCCCTCCAATGGACAGAATACACAGCATGCTCTAGATATCAAAATCAATTATTTGTGTTTGTGCTGCTCATCACTCTTTGGTCTGTGATTTGTAACAAACCTATTTGGCAGATGAGGAAGCAATCTTGGCCTGATGTTCCTTAGCAAGATATCCAGATATGAGATATCTGCTCCCCAGCTGGGACCTTTAATCTCCAATACTGAGTCATTGATAGGAGCTCAGAGCCAGCAATGTCTTCCTGACACCGTTCATGCCTAGAACTGAAAGGAATCTGAAGTATGTAAATGACAACTGAGGGAAAGGTAGCAGAACAGAAGGAAGGTTAGAGAATCCACTGTGGTTACTTAGGGGGGGAGGGAGAAAATGGAGACAGCATCTGTTTACAGGTATTGTATACTAATGAGATGATGTGTTCCCTAGTTAAACCAATCACAGGGAGAACAAGTGTGTTGGATAACAAGGAGTGTGTCCTAAAAGGAGTTCTTTTGGTCAGGAAGCAAAGGACAGGACACAAAAGCAAGGTTCTCTCCTTTTGTATTGCAAAAGTAACCCACAGACACTGGAGACATTTTAGAAAATACACAACAGTAGAATGAAGACTAATCAACAGAATTTTACCATCCGAAGAGGTCTTTGTCTCTTGGTAGAAAGTATCTTTTTATAAAGTTGCAATCATGCTGTATTATACCGTGTTATAGCTTGCATTTTTTCTCCTTACACAGAAGCCTTTTTTTAAGTGGTCTCTAAAGCAGCTTACCCCTTACCAGAATGGCAGATGTGTGGTGGTGTACTATGATTAGTCAGAAAGTTCATCCCCAGAAGAGCTGAGAACCAGGATGAGACCAGAGCCATTATGGTTGTCCCCCTTTGACCTGTTTCACCACCTGGTTTCTCCCCCTGCTTCTCCCACTTGCTAGCCATAGCCTAGAGGTGAAGTAGGCTGGGGTAGTATGGCCAGGCCTCTTTGAGAATAGCCATCACAGCTGTGAATTTGATCCTCATGGCCTCTGCCCTTAGGATGTGCACACGTGCACATGCATGTGTGTGTGTGTTATGAAATATATATAACAAAATTTACCATTAAATTATTTCATAGTAGGCAATTCAGTGACCTTACTATATTCCCATGAGTATGAAACCCTCCCCACAATGTAATTATAAAACAATCTTCTTTTTTAGTTGTTCCTGAGCCTCTTGGTTCTCCAGGCTAGTGCTCTGCCACTTGAGACACAGTGCCACTTCTTGCTTTTGGAAGTAGTGTATTGGAGATAGGAGTCTCACAGAGACTTTTCTTCCCCAAGATGATTTTGAACCTCAGTCCTCAGATCTCAGCCTCTTAAGCAGCTAGGATTACAGGTGTGAGCCACTGGTACCTGGCCTATAAACAATCTTAATGACATCTAAGGGAAACCATACTTGCATTGGCAGTCATTCTTTAATCCCTGACACCCACTAATCCTTATCTCTATGGATTTGCCTGTTTCGTACATTCATATCATTGGAATCATGACATGTGGCCTTTTGATCCTAGCTTCTTTCATTCAACATATATTTAAACTTTATGAACATTGTAGCATATCTCCATATGTCTTTTCATGGTGGAGTAATATTTCACAGTATGTATAAACCACATCTTGCTTACCCATTCATTCATCAATGCACAATTAGGTTGCTTCTACCTTTCTAATATGGGGACTAATGTAACTAAATATTCATATGCAAGTTTTCTTGAGTACCTATTTTCAGTCCTGTGGAGTATAGATCAAGGTGTAAAATTACTAGATTACACAGGAATTTCATATTTTGGGCATCTTAAGAAAATCTCACGCTCCTGGTTCATCCATAATGGGAATGTGGGCTCAAGTGGCTCTGAACTCATCTCAGAAACCTCCCTGTATGACATTGCTATTTCAGCTTCTGCAACTAGCCACACTCCCAGGTGAACAAAATCTGCATCTTCCTACCAAGAAGGAGTGCTGCCTGCCTATCTCTTACTAAATACTTCTCTGTGAATCATTCAGCCTCAAAGTCAGTTCAGCCTCCTTGGTTACCACTGCTACCACAGCTAAAATATTCATAGCATACAATTAGGCAGATACCAGAGCTGGATCTTGCTGTGTCCCATCCAGGGCTATAGTGGTTTCCTTGGGGCCCTTGCTGTCTTGGATGGTATTGGACCATTTAGCTGAGGTGGCCCCTGGAACAGGAAGTATGGGTCCATGTCAGCCTATGATTCCATGTGTCTCTTTAGGTGTCTTGTGTCAGTATAAAACAAGCCCCCGTCTTGTGAGTGAGGTGGCAGTTTTAAGCTGTAATCGGAGTTGGGGATTTTCAAAAATAGAACAAGATAAGAAAGAGGCTGGGCTTGAGCTGTCCTAAGCCATCTTCAGCTGATGTCTGCCACATTGAAAGCCTTTCCAATTTCCCTTCTAGAAACATACACCAAGTTGTTATTTTAAATATAGGACTCTATTTTCCCCCTCCTTATTCACATATCTCTTCAGTAGGAAAAAGATTATGAGAAGTACGAGAAGTATTGAGTTTTGTTTGGCCAGTTCAGGGACTTAAACTCTGAGCCTGGGCACTCTCCCTGAGTGTCTTTTGCTCAAGGCTAGCACTCTACCACTAAAGCCACAGTACTGCTTCCAGTTTTTGGAGGCAGTTTACTGGAGATAAGAGTCTCACAGACTTTTGCCCTGGCTGGCTTGGAACTGTGATACTCAGATCACAATCTCCTGAGTAGGTAGGATTTACAGGCATGAGCCATTGGTGTCCAGCCAGAAATCTTGATTTTTAACATTCATTAAATTTGCATAAATAATATCTTATATATTCTTTTTTTTGCCAGTCCTGGGCTTGAGCTCAGGGCCTGAGCACTGTCCTTGGACTTTCTCAAGGCTAGAGCTCTGCCATTTGAGCCTCAGAACCACTTCCAGCTTTTTTCTATGTATGTGGTACCAAGGAATTGAACCAGGGTCTTCGTGCATGCTAGGGAAGCGCTCTACCACTAGACCAAACTCCAGGCCCTCTTATATATTATTTGATGCCTTCTTTACATTTTCCTCTTTTTTTCCTCATAAGAACTCTATATAAAAAAGAGAAGGATTATTCTGCAAATAATAATTTTTCACAACTTTATAGATGAAAAAGGACTAGAGGCTCATGGAACATGTCCATTTGCGAAAGGTCATGTGTATTTCTAGATGGTAGAACCAGAGTGGGAATGCAAGTGCTCTGTCTAGGCTCCATGGCGTCACCTCCTTGATGATGTCCCCTTTCTGCTCCCTGCACCTCCCTCTGGGCCAGAAGCACCCCAGGCAGTATGTTTACTCCAGCCAAATTGAAATTGTCCACTACCTGCTTACTTTTCCTAGGGCGAGGAGTCTCTTCTTTGTGCAGCTAAGGCTCCTAAAGCACAGTAGGTTCTAAGAATGCCAGTAAGTACAAAATGGAGTGCCTCCAGAAATTTCTGATTGCTCATTCACAATGTAAATTTAATTATGTGAATCAGAGACAGCAGTGATGATTGATGGCCCCTGTCTGATGCACTCAGGCTCTAGGATTGCTTCTGATAAGGGACAAGAGGACAAGGAGGTAGGTGGCTTTGATTTACATGATGGAGGAGTAAAGATGGACTAGACTAGCAATGATCTGCCAGAGATTCTATCAGACTCTGCCTGGGCCTATGTGTAAGCCTGGGTTTCAAGTTACAGCCTTCTGTCACACAGCAAAGGCTTCTGCTGGGTCTAATATTTGTACTGAGAGTCTTTCCATCTGTGAACCTCCAGCAGAAGAGGCCACCCTGCACAGCTGTAATATCCCTGCTGCCAGCTATGACATGGCACCTCCAGAGGGATTTCATTGTCACTGTCTCTTAGCCGGTGCCATTGAACACCTGCTGTCCAGTAAGCTGTGTGCAGGGACTGGCTGAGGAACACAAGAGTGGAGCTGATACGGATGCTCCTGGTTGCAAAGCCAGAGCATGTCATGGCTTTGGTGGTTCGTTTATAACATCTCCTAGACCCTCTTTGCAAGGTCAGGGCTCCACATAGCACTTGGACTCAACTATCCTCTTTCCTGTCAGATCTCCATGACTCTGAGCTAAGCAGACGGTAGCAGCTGAGCCGTGACAGAAGTCAGGGGATTAAAGCTGGAGAGTGTACTCCAAACCCGTCACAGCCTGGGGCATGGTGGTTGCTGTGTAACCTATGCCTGGAGTGAGCAACTAGCCCTTGATTTTATCTTTATGTTTTCAAATATGATGAGAGATTCTTTTTTTTAAATTTTGTTTTATTGTTGGGGTGATATTCAGAGGGGTTGCAGTTACGTTCATCAGGGCATGGGTATGGGAGAGTCTTTTTTTATAAAATTAAAATGGAACTGTAGTTTTAGAGTCCTTAAGACCACTCTTGAACCCAATAATTTGCTAGAAAGACCACCAAAATCATCAGAGCTGATGCCATTATGACCATACTGATTATAATATAAGAATGCAGGTTAGCATCTGCAGCAGGAAGAGGTGCCTGGGGAGAGTTCGAGGTACCACCTCTCAGTTGTCCTCTCCCAGGGGGATTGTATGGACAGTACTTGCTTCCCCCAGCAAAAACACGTGGCATTAGGGGGAATGCTGCCAAACAGGAAAGCTCATTTAGGGGCTCCCTTGGGGTCTCCAACCCCGGCAGAGGTCATATTGGTAACTGCCTAGGCCAAGATCCTGCCCATAAATAATGTAGAATAGACTATCAGCTATGGCCCAAGGCTGCCATGTCACTAAGGACTCTCTACTAGACTGCACATTACTAGGCATTTGAAATAACACTTAGTATCAGGGTATGGGCTAAACATACTTTCTCTTTGCCAAGGTCACAGAAGGACTTTGTGTAGCAGCAGAGTCCATCTCCCACCTCCCAAACTCAGCATCAAGCAAAGACAAAAAGATTTTTTCAGTGTTACACTGAATCGCTAAGGACATTTTAGAATTCAAATGACAAGTGCATCTTTGAGTGTGTGTGTGTGTGTGTGTGTGTATGTGTGTGTGTGTGTGTGCGTGTGTGTGTGTGTGTGTGTGTGTGTGTGTGTGTAGTGTAGTGTATATCTACAAATAGACACACAATGACAGTGGTCCAAGGTAGGCCCCAGGGGGAAAATGGCAGCTGGGCAGGTATAGTACTGACGTGAATGAAGCATCTGTGACATCCCAGTGGTTGAAGCAATGCATTGGCAATGAGCATTGCTTTCCACCTGGGCCAATTGGTTTTCAGAGGCACCTTGTTACTGTCAGAATGAGTTGAATGTGGGAGGCTTAAGGCAAAATTAAGTCTGTGAACTTAGAATCAAGCACTCAGTGGATCTGGAGCTTAAAACAAGAAGACAACCTCATTTGGAGAAAAGATTGAACCAGGAAATTAAATGGTCTCAAGGAGAAGCAGAGGTTCCTACCTGAATTGACCCAAGGATGGATGATAACAGAGAATGGGAGAGTGATCCTGCTATTTCCCTGAGTCCTGTTTTTCCACCGGGTTCCCTGTGAGCTATATAAGAGTGCTCCCAACCTATCTGAATTACCTGTGGTCCTGATTTTCCGCCATCAAGCCGTTGACAGGGGTACTCATGCAGAACTGGGAAACATGAAACTCCTGCCTAGAACTAAGGACTTTAGTTTGCATAGTTTGGAAATACTCCCTGGATGATTTTGATGGCCATAGGCAGGGTGGCCTCTGGAGAACTGGAAAATGATGAGGTTGGAATGCAGGATGAGAGGCTGTTTATTTTAATCGACAGAATAATTGTACATATTCATGGGATACTCTCTGACATTTCGATACATGTACACGATGAGTAATGATCAAATCAGAGCAATTAGCATTTCTGTCACCTCAAACATTTATCATTTCTTTGTGTTGGGAACATTCAAAAGTCTCTCTTCCAGCTATTTTGAAATATGTGATAAGTTAGTGTGGGTTGGGTATACTTCATTGTGTTATAGGACATTAGTATTTACGCCTCCATTCTATCTTGGTAACTGTTATCCGCCTCCTCCTCCTCCCTCCTTGCAACACTTTCTAGCCTCTGGTGACCTCTTTTCTGCTGAGACAAATGCCACATATTCTCACTCAGGAGGAAACAGATTTCCATGTCCTTGTTTGCCATGCTAGGGAATTTATGCCTGATCTTTGAAGTGATCAAATTTTTGGCAGTTGAGTGACACATTCAGATTCGAAACTCTAAAAGCCAGCTTTGGCAGCCTCGTGTGGAATGGGAGGACAAGAAGAGAGTGAGTGAGATGGGGTGGGGTTTAGGGGTCCATTGGAGTTCTGGCATGAGATGATGAAGGAGAGGCAGGGTGAATTGACAGAGCTGTTTTAGAGCCAGAACTAACAAAACCTGAGCAAGTTAATGGGCATGTTAAAGATTCTTCATGTTGTGCTAGGGAGGGGAACAGATGATGATATATCAAGATAAGTAGGGAGTTTAGGGAAAGGACATGACTTTAGGGAGATGATGAAGGCTGAGTGAATGCATGTGAAGGTATTCTATGCACATGGAGGGAAGTAGTTGGGACTCTGGGGCTGGAATTACAGATATATATCATCAGGTGACCCTTATCAACCCGCTGATTCAGGAATTATAGACAAAGATCCAAGTACTTGGAATCAGAAATTTCCACTGTGGGTATGAGGCTTTGCTTTTAAGGACTTCAGGCGAGAATCGCCTTGCCAGCTGACTATACCTTTATTTTCTCAGGTGCCACCAGATGGTGAGGTGCTTCCAAAGTCCCTTCTTCTCGGTCTCTCCTTTCTCTATGTATTGTATTCCATTCTGCCATGTTTCCATAATTTTCACAGTGGTCACCCAGGCCTTTAGCAGTCAAGAGCAGGCTCTTAGCACATTAATCCTCAGAGCCAGAGAGGTCGTAGGGTCCAGTGCTTCATTCTGTAGATGATGAAACTAATATCCAGAAATAAACATGCTTTGATTTACAACCCCACCAACCTTAGGTCCTGTCACACTGCCTGACTCCCAGACAGGTTTCCCTATGAATGGACTACAAGGCCTTCTGCTTTTTCAGGACTACACTAAGGTGGTATGCCCTGTGATTGATATCATTAACCTGGACACCTTCAACTACATCGAGTCTGCCTCGGAGCTCAGAGGGGGTAAGTGAGGACTTCCTTCTCCTCATTCTTGCCTCAAATGGAGAAAGTAGGTAATATTCTCTCATTGCTGAGTCTAAACTGCCAGCCCTACATCTCCTTACAGATAGATACATACAAGAATGTAAAGGGAAGGGCCGGGCAAATGGCAGGACATTCCAGACCCTGAACCCTAGTTCTAAGGCAAGGCTCACCCTAGGGCCTAAGGATGTGGCAGAAGCAAGGATTCCACCAGATGTGTTAAGTCTGGTATGTTCTGCCACGTTGGCATTGACTTTATTCTCTCCTAGAGGCTCTCCTCAGGTCTGTGCCACTCTCAACTGAAAGTCAATTTCTAGGTGATTTGACTTGTTTACAAGTTAATGGGAAGACTTTTGCTTACACATACCTAACACTCAGCATCTGGCAGATATGTACTATAACTGTCCATCTTGTGCTATATACCGGGACTCTTTTCCTCTACATTCTACCAAAGGCCCCTCTCATAGCTAAGGGAGACCAAATTTCTCAGACACCAGCTTCCCTAAAAACTTAAGTGTGTCCATGAGCTTCTAGAAAAGGTACAGAGTAAAAAAGACTCTGCAGATAACTTGAGCAGCCAAATCAACCACATTGATGCTATTTTTAGGGTTTGACTGGAGCCTTCATTTCCGATGGGAACAGCTCTCCCCAGAGCAGAAGGCTCGGCGCCTGGACCCCACTGAGCCCATCAGGTGAGTCAGAAGAATGAATCAGAGTAGAGGTTAGACTGTACCACTGGACACTCCTGTTATTCTGTGAGAACATCCATAATACATGTTTACTGATTGGCAGACAAGAAAAGAATCCTGTACTAGATTCTCTCTACTTCTAGGAGTTTCCTATATCCATTAGGAGGTTTCTATAGCCATAGGGACTTGTGTCTCTGGGAATAGGGACCAGGTAGAGACCTATGCTGAGGAGTGGCATCAAACATTGTCCACCTTTCCATGGGCCACGATAGCTTTGTAATTCCTACTAACAATGGAGAGCCTGAGATGGTTTTGTTTGGGTCCCTAGTGAGGAAAAGTGGCCCCCATAGCCAGATCCCTCAGATCTTCGATGTCAGGATAAGTCTAGGAAAGATGGATAAGTAGAGGGTGCTGTGTGTTTTAACCAGTACATCGGTATCCTATATAAGAACATGGTGGCATGAACTCTGGGCTGCTTGTGCTATGCCATGGTACTCCACATTGTTTCTTCAGGCCTCATTATGATACACAGTTCTTGTTGGAAAACTCTACATCTGGAATTCTGAGTCAATCAGAGGGCTTGGCCTAGAACAGAGTTGAACCTGTGGTCTCACCATCAAGAACAGATGGTTTTGAGATCTCACTTGGGACTGATGGTGAACTTATCCCAAGCCTCTTGAGAGAGTCCAAGCTAATCTAAGTGCCTCAGGGGTGGCAGAAGGTTAACAAGTACTTGGAAAACTACAGAGGAGGCCACTGGAATGTGATTTCTCTGTCTAGTAACTTGGGGACACCAGACTATTGAGTCATCATTGTCATTTAAAATGACATTAGTCATTTTCATTGGATTGGCTTATTCTTATACGTCCTTTTTATAAGAATCTCTGTCATATTTGATTGAATCTTATCCCAGTGATCCCATTATGACTTAATTCCCTTTATAAAGACCCTGTCTCCAAATAAGGCCATATTCTGAAGTACTTACTATTACAACTCCTCCCTCCCAACACATCTCTTTTGGTTTTCTTTTTGGAGGAGATATAATACAATATATAATAGAGAGGCAAAGAAAGAAACAAGGGTGGGAGAGCCTGGTTCAGAAGATGGATATGCTACTGACAAATGCTATCCAGTCCTTCTCTGCCTAGTCAGAACTGGTCCACTGTACCTTCTCCGAATAATATAGATGCCCAGAGAACCCCAATGGTCAGGGCCTTGGGAAAGGTCAGTAAGCATGCATGAGAATAGTATAGTTGCCTATCTTCAAGGTCAGGAGATTTACAAGCAAAGGAATGAACCCTGAATTCGTCTTTGTTTTAAGTTAATGGAAAATACATTGGCCCTTCTGAAGAAAAGCAGATATAGGAAGAAACTGGCCTTAGTTCTGGACACCCAGGATTAGAAGAGTTTGAGATCATCTATTTCTATAACTGATCTCCCATTTCTTTCCAAATACACAGGACTCCAATCATAGCTGGTGGACTTTTCGTGATTGACAAAGCCTGGTTTGATTACTTGGGGAAGTATGACACAGACATGGATATCTGGGGTGGGGAGAATTTTGGTAAGTACCATCTTATACATTTAGACCCATAACATGTCATTTGGGGGCTAGGGAGAGCTTCTCTTACCTCAGGACAAACACCAAGCTGAATTGTCATACACCTTGGGCATGAGGGCCTGAGAGATTTGAGTGAGTCATTCTTTTGGGTGAAGGCTGAACAGGGCATCTGAACAGTGGCTGTAGGAAGGAAGTCAAAACAAGAGAAATTCTCCATGGGAAAGCTTGGATGCTGAGAACCAGGGAAATACTCAGGTACAATGTTAGGGAAAAGGTAAGATGTAAAATTGATAGAATTAAAAGGAGCTCTAAGTCCAAGGAGTCTGGTGTAGACTTGAATTAAGAGGACTGTACTTGTGCAATTTAAATTGGAAGAAGTCTAAGGAGGAAGAGAATGAGGAGTGGGAATGTCATTAACCTCCATTCACATTCCTTGGCTACTCTGAGGATAGCGCCTGCACTGGGTACATGGAGAGAGCCTGGGTTTGTCACCACAGAAATCAGTGAGTTGTCTTGGCTATGTCTCTTATGAGAAAGGAAGGAGTAACTTAGAGAGGCTGATTACTAGGCCTTGTCATGCACAGATCTGGCCATGGTGATACATGCCGGGGGTTTTCAGGCAATCAACAGTAAGAAAGCGCTGCTCCATCCAGCTAGTAATACCCTCATTTCTCTTGTGGACTGAAAGTGTGATGTCAGGATAATTATTCTACCTCTTGGCATTGCTGTGAAAATCCAGTGAAGTAAGCATGTTGGCATTATATGGGCCAAGTGTGAGTCTATGATCAGTTTAGTCACTGGGTATCACCAGCCCCTAGTGAACATAGTGCCTGCAATGTGAGAGGCCCTCAGTAACAATTGGCCGAATAAATCAGAGTAAGAGGGAGAATCCTGAAAGGGAAACTTCCTTTCCCAAAGCATTGGGAACACTGAGTATTGGCATGGGATCTTGAAGCAGGGAGCAGGCCAATGGGCCTATCCTGGCATTCAATAGTAATGCCAGACACTTTCCACTGCCATTGTCTCCTATCCCTGGCCCTAGAGTAGTTTATAGCTTTCTTCCCCAGTCACTAAGAATTATTTCCTGGAAATTTATGGCTTCTGGCCTGACCCACAGCATCTGTTCTCCCAAACTGGGCAGTGTAGAGACATCCATCAGAAAACTTGGTCTCCTGCCAGGCAGGGGCCAGGCTGCCGGCCCAGCAAATGAAACAGAAAACCCCAACACCCACTCACCAAATTGACCCTCCTGAGACCCAGACTGTGAAGCCCTTGAGCATTATGATAAGGTTCATTGTTGTGCCAATTTGGGGTTCAGGGGCAGGGTTGCGTTCAGTAACCTTGGAAACCATGGAGCCAGGTAGACTAGCATTCTCAGCAGGCCAGGCATTTCTCATACTAGGAAGAACTAAAAGCTGATTGTTTATCCTGACCTCAAGCATCCTCCTCCCTCCAATTTTGTTCCAGCATTGCGACTTGAACTCAAGGCCTGGGCATTGACATTTAGCTCTGTTTTGCTCAAGGTTGGCACTCTACAACTTGAGCCACAACTTCACTTCTGGCTTTTTTGATAATTAACTGGAGATGAGCATCTCAGAGACTTTTCTGCCTGGCCTGGATTGAAGCAAGGATCCTCAGATCTCAGTCTCCTGAGTAGAAAGGATTACAAGCTTAAGCCAGTGGAGGCTAGCTTCAAGTCCTCTTTAGTTAGTGATGAGTTCTGGCCTTTTCCCTACCAGCAAATGAATGTTCCCTGTAGTCGTTCTGATAGACAACAGTTACCCAATCTCTGTCCCAGTGGTTCTCATAATGATGCACTTTCACTCTTCACCACATTCTGAGTTGAGAGAGGTTTTTTTTTTTTTTTTGTATGGGATCGTTAGAACATTCTTCTAAGTTGCAGCCCTGCTCCCTCCAGCTTACCTGCTGGGGATTGTTCTGCCCTCTTGAACTACACAAGGTGAGGATGGTCCTTTTCCCACATTGCAGTCACATTTGCATGCAGGCAGCATGTCATTTTCACCGATGGCACATTTTACTCTAACTTCCCAGCACCTTTCCTTTATAGCAATGTTAAAACACATCTGCTCAAAACAAGAAGCAATCTCATCTAGCTGGTTTCTGAGTCACTTGGCATTAACAAGGGCTGATTTGAATAGAAAAGTTGAGAAAGGGTCCCCAGGAGGTATAGGAGAGACATTTTATAATCCACCACAAAAAATTTTAACCCAACAAAAAAAGCACACTGCAGACAACTATCACAGGAAACACTTTGTTTTCTTGTACCTCAATGTTCTATTATGTGATAACCAGCTAGCAGCACTTTGAAAGTCAGAATGGATTTCTGGATTTCTTTTTTCTTTTTAGCATTTTATATGTCAGCAGAATGTAATGCTTTCCCAAGGGTGGATGTATCATAGGGATCAGGTAACATCTACAGAAGCCTCTGAGTAATGAAGGTGGGAATTTACAAGTGGATCCGTGTGATGATTGAGAGGTGGATGAGATCTGGGCGCAGTGCTTCAGCTGGTGCCCGGGGTGAAGGAACTGCCTGTTAGAGCAAAGGAATCCTGGCTCAGGGTTGTTGCAGGAGCTTGTTCCCTGTCTTCCCAATCAATAAGTTTCAAAGGTCCGCTTCTCTCAGTATCCCTCACAGCCATCCACTTCTCTCCATCCTTGCCCATCCTCTAAGTGTCCTCTCCCTGTTCTATTCCTGTCATGTCTGTCCTCCCACTCCTTCCAGTATTCTGCAACCTCTCATGCCAGCTCCATGGTGGCTCCCACTTGTCCTAAGTAACAGGCCCACACTCCTTCTTAACTCCATCTCCAACCCATTCCATCCTCCATCTTTCAGTCCTCTAGCTGATAGAGGATGTACCTGGCCCTCTTCAATGACCAGGCCTTCCTTTTCTTCCAAAGGCAGGTTCTCCTGTGGAGGGTAGCCCTGAGAGGCCACCTCTGGAACTGTGACACCTTTCCTGCCCTCTTTTCTCATCTTCTCCCTTTACTCTCTGTGCCTTAAACACCAGATTTTCTTTGCCTGTTTTTGTACTGTGTCCTATCATGTACCTATCTGTTTAGTTATCTTTGTCTGTTCTGTCCCCTGCTTAGCCTAGAACTCCTTAAAAGCAAGAACATTTGCCCAACTTGTCATCCAGGCAGCCAAGAACAATTGGGTAGTCCAGAAGCCACACACTAAAGTGTATTTTAAAAGTAAGAGAGAAGGAATTCCGCATGTGAAAAAGCAGTACATTTGTCCTTCCATATCTTGGTGTATTGGTTCCAGGACAGTGACTTATTTAAAATGGCGTACTACTTATAGGTAATCTAGGCACAACCTCTTGTATGTTTAGGTCATCTCTCAATTACTTATAATTAATAAAAGTAAATGTTACATAAGTAATTGCTACACTCTATGATTTAGGTGGGATGACAAGGAAACGTGTATTCAAAATTTCAAAGAACATGTATATATGTTCAAGATAAGCATTTTTCCCCAGTATTGTTCTGTAAAACATAAGCCGTGGTTGGTTGAGTTCACAGATGAGGACCCTGTGGATATGGACAAGAGAGATAATGATATGGACAATGGATTCAACAATTAATAAGGTCTTATCTCATTACAAGGAGTCATGCTTAAGTCATGCTCAAGAATTCTGTTTGAGGGCCAAGAGTGTGGCCTAGTGGTAGAGTGCTTGCCTAGCCTGCAAGAAGCCCTGGGTTCAGTTCCTCAGTGTCTCCTACACAGAAAAAGCCAGAAGTAGTACTGTGGTTCAAATGGTAGAGCACTGGCCTTGAGAAAGCTCAAGAACAGTGTCTAGGCCCTGAGTTCAAGCCCTTGGACTAGTCAAAAAAAAAAAAAAAGAATTCTGTTTGATCATAAAAATCAGTAACAACAACAAACCAGAGCATCTTTCCTTTCTAGAATTTCTTTGTGCTCTGGATGTGTTTATAGACATAAATTGACTTTATTTCACAACACAGAAGTACATGAGAGTATTAGCCAAGGCAACTATGATTATGTTCAGTCACAAGCCACCCTTACCCTTTACCATCTCTTCTTTAATTTATTGGTTAGAACCACTGCAGACCATGCTTTGGCCACTCTTCCTGTATCTATACTTACTCTAGCCCCTGAATCATCATTTTGTCCTGGGGCTTGAACTTCAGATTCTGGGTGCTGTCCCTGAACCTCTTTTTTTTAAATAATTTTTTATTGTGATTAATAGAGGGTTACATTATATTCACCAGATAGAAGGTGCATAACTTCACAAACATTGATACCCTTTCTCATGACATGGTCCCCATTTCCCTCCCACCCTGAGCTTCTTTTATTCAAGCGTAGCACTTAAGCCATCTGAACTTTTCATTAGTGGTAGTTTGTTGGAGACAAGAGTCTCATAGCCCCTTCTTGCCCAGGCTGGCTACAATCCAAGATTGTCAGATCTCAGCCTCCTGAGCTGCTAGGATTACAGGTATGAGCAATTGGAGGCCAGCTCTACCAGATGTTTCTAAGATGAGCTGCCTAGTTTTGATAATTATATCTGCAATTTGTGATATGATCAGGCATTAGGGGAATTTGACTTTTAGACTTTTTTCAGAGTTAATTTGCATTAAAATTAGATGCTTAAACTCCAATTTATATACCATGAGATGTCTATCATATATCTCCGTACTCTGAGGCCAAACCTCACTTTTAGCTTTTGGTCTTCAGAAAGAAAAGGACTTTTTGCCCAATAAGGAGTGTGTGTGTGTGTGTGTGTGTGGGTGTGTGTGTGGGTGTGTGGGTGTGTGAGTTTGTGTGTGTGTGTTGGAATATATGAATCCACATTTCTAATAAAGGAATGCTTGGCGCAGATAGAAGGGAGAGAATATGGGATTTCTGAATTTAGAATGAGGATTTCCAAAGCACAGCAGGCACTAAAGACAAGGCTGTAAAGAGAGATGAGGTATAGCCCAAAAAAGATTCTTTACCACCCACCATCCCCAGAATGTAGCCTGGGATGCCAGGCTATTCCCGATTTGGGGATGTGTATATTATGGGAAGAACGCAAGCTGTGCAATCACACAGGAGTAACTTAGAATCCCGTAGTCATCACCAAGTGCCCTTGGGAAACTTGCTACACCTTTCCCTTAAAACTCTCAAAACTTTCCAACTCTTTAAAGCAGAGACAACAACCCCTGTGGTAGAGAAAGTAATCCCGCAAAGACATGCACATCCTAGTCCCTGCAACCTGTTCAAATGATCCCTTATATGGCAGAAAGGACTTAGTAGAGCTGATTCAATCACTGAGCATGAAAGTAGGAGGAAATACAGTCCATTGTGAGCAGAAGAACCCTTAGAAGTAGAGACAGAAATAGAAACAGGAGATTTTTTTCTTTGTTATTGTTTTTCTTTCATTTGTCTTCTTATCTGTCTTTGGGAGGATAAGGAGAGGGGCACAGGAAAGGATAGGTGAACACATACAGCAGTGGTGAAAATAACTACAACTTGTGGGTGGGTACTGGAGGGAAAAAACTGGGAGAGAGTAAGGGAAGGGGTGATAGTGTCCAAAAATAAATGTACTCCTTAGCTGACTTATGTAATTATAATCCCTCTATGCATCATCTTAATAACAATAAAAATACAAATTAAGGAGAAAGAAGTAGGGAACATTTCATACTAAAAGTAACAGGGAAGTGCCTCAGTCAGTGATTTGAAACTCCAGAGGAACTTAAGCAAGCCACTGCTAATTTGAAGACAGAAAAACAACCAGAAGTAACTGAGAAGAGTCCTGGCAATGACCAGCAAAAAAAGGATGATTGGTCCTGTAGCCTCAAGGAACAGAATCCTAACCTAGAACGAGCTTGAAGCTGAGTCTTTTTCAGATCATCCAGACAGGAAGAAAAATCCTGCTGATAACCTTGATTTTGGCCTTTCTGAGACCCTGAGCAAAGCAGCCAACTAAACTTGCCAAGTCTGTGGGGAATCATTATAGTGGCAACTGGAAAGCAGTTGCATTCCCATACCACAGTGAATTAGTTAGCCCATGCAGCGCCTCTGTTCCAGCCACAGCCACAGGCCAACAATGTTAGTTAAGGAAAGATTGCCTCTGACTTGGGATAGTTCCTTCCTCCATTAGAAAATGGGCTTACTCTGAGAAGAGCATCCATGTCCAGGGAAATGTCCCCTTTCCTACAGGTAAAAGAAGGTTAAAGCATCCCACTGCTCCATCCATTGTTTGAGCTATTCTGCTAAAACCCAGTGCCCAGGTGTGATCACATGTAGCCACCCTTTATGACTGCTCCTATATTTCCCCAGATCTAATGGAGTTTCTTCTAAAAGAACACTGGCTGTTCATTTTCTATCAGGATTATGGGAAAATAAGGGATTCCACTGTGGTGTTGGTACTCGTATGGCCACTGGTAATCATGATGTGGTTAATGCTTGTCCAGAAGCTAGGAGCTAAGTGGACCTTAACTGTCCCAGATGTAGGTGAAATGGAATTCTCAAAGATTCAAGACAAGTCTTTTGTGGAACAGCAATATAAGACTATATCTAGTCAAGTTCATAGATTCAAATAAAAACAGAATCGTAGCCTGTTTTGTGCTGCTATAACACAGTGGCACAGGCTAGATGATTTACAAAGAATGAAGACATTTCTTTATAAGAAGAATTGTCTGTTATTTTCAAGTAGGAAAGATCACCTTCAGCCATGGTCATCTTGTTGCATTAGTCTATGGCAAAAGGTGGAAGGGCAAGAGAGTATGTTGTAGGGTGAGATCATGGGAAATGGTAAAAACTTGTCCTTGTGCTAGGAATCCATTCATCTGATGACTAAACCCCTTCCTGATATAACAGCATTAGTCCATTCATAGGAGCAGAGTCCTCATGGTTTCTCAAAAGTTCTCACTTTTCTCTTTTTTTCTATGTATGGTAGAAATCAAGATGATTATGGTTCAAGACAAGCTGGGAAAAGTTAATGAGATCTCATCTCAACAAATAAGTACAGGTGATGGCATGTGTCAATTTTCCCAGCTACTCTGTAAGCATAGTTAGGAAAATCAAAGCTCATGACCAGCCACTGGCATAAACAATGAAGGAAATAGGGCTAGAGGTGGTTCATGTGATAAAATACTTACCTAGCAAGCACAAGTTTAAGCCCTAGTACTACCAACACACACACACACACACACACATACACACACACACCCTTTCACCTCTCAACATTTCTGCTTTGAGGATTAAGATTCTATCTTTGGAAAACATTCCAGGCATACCACAGAGTTTGCTTCCTGTTCTAGTAAGTAAACTTAAAAAAGTTACTGGAGGATGAAATCTCTATCACACAAATCTATCTGTGGACTTTTGTATGCCAGTTGCCAAATGAGTCTGCCTTCTTGCCTGCCACTGTTCACTCTATTCCTCTTATTCCCTTCCTTCTCAATAGGTATAAACATGGACAGAACAGGTAATGCTACACTGCCTATACACATATATATGTGTAGATAATATAAAGGTTGATGTAAAACAGGTCCCGTTGTGTGCTTCCCATGTGTATACGAACAGCCGTAATGTGCTTGCTGAGGAGAGAAAACTCCCCTCTCTCTTGCCTTCTACTCATGGGCTTGTCAGGTAGGTGTAGATTCTGATGAAGTGTTAAGGGCCTGGGAAGGCTGGAGAAACTAGTGGATGGGTTGATGAGATAGATGGCAAAAGACTGGAATAGAGGGCAGAAGGGCAATTTTCTCTCAACTATTAATCTGAAGGTCAGAGATAGCGAGACCAAAACAATGCCCTAGTGAGAATGGAGAATTACAGAACTCCCTGCCTGGAATGCAGAGAGGATCTGGGCCTGCGGTGCAGTCATTCATCACCAGGGGAGATGATGTGGGTGATGAGTCAGTGAGGACTCTTCACTGAGGAGGCCGTGGGAGCTCAACCCTGGAGAACAAGGCTCTTAAATGAACCACTGCTTCCATTCCTTGCAATTCTGGTGGAGTCCCGTATTGAGGCTTAAGGTTCAAAAGACTTTTCTGGAAGGCTTCAGTCAACCAGAAGGCTGAGCTCCCTAGCCTAAGTGGACACACATCCTTATTCTGAAGTCTAGGGTATAGAACAGAGCAAGACTACCATATACCCAAGGTTTTAAATACTCTACTGTGCCCTGTCTGCAAATCCTTGCATGAACTTGAAAACTCCAGGCTTCCACTATGTCTTGACTAGAGGGAGCACAAGGGCCCAGAACAGCCCATGAACTTCCCCAAACTTCAGTTATAATGACCTGGACTTTAAAGCAGAGCAAGGTAACTCATCCCAGGCTGTGGACTTCTCTGGGTGGAGAGGAAAGGAGAAGAGAACTAAGATGGGCATTTTGTAAGACTGAATGAGTGAGTTGTGGCAGCTAGTTAGATGTTTGTTGCTTGTGTTAGTTTTTCAAAGTGCTTTGAAGTCAGTATTACACCCCTGGCTGCATTGGCCACTGTCAGGATTCACAAAACATTGAGTTTTGGAGTTGAGGATATGTGATCCATTCCCAGGTACTTGCTGTCAGTTGCTCTAGCAGAGATATTTGCTTCTGCACTGGGAAAAAAAAACATCAAAAATCACTATATAAACCCAATATGGTGGCTCAGGCGTGTAATCCTAGCTACTCAGGAGCCTGAGATCTGAGGATCAAGGTTCAAAGCCAGCCCAGGCACTAAAGACGGTAAGACTCTTATCTCCAATTAACTACGAGAAAACCAGAAATGACGCTGTGGCACAAGGGCAGGGTGGTAGCCTTGAGCTGAAGAGCTCAGAGATAGTGCCTAGGCCAAGAGTTCAAGCCCCATCACTGACCAAAAAAAAAAAAAAAAGAATCACTATGATCATTATGTAGGGTTGTTAGAGGATGAATAAGCTTCTGCCTGAGGAAGAACCTAACAAAGCCTGGCCTAGAAATACAGGGAGGGGCTATTATCTCCTATGGCTAATGTTTGAGGATTTGTGTGATAGTCTACATGTTTACACTGACACACAGACACAGAAATGGGCTTCAATGAGGAGATGAGGCAAGGCTTCAGGAACATACCAAGAGTCAAGGAAATACTAGCTGGGTCAGTGGCAGGGTCATGAAGCATCAGCCAGCCCTGAGTGGGGCTGAAAGTAGAGTTGAGGCTGGTAGGCTGGGGGTAAGTTCTCAGCATCATTTCATAAACACAGGCTCACACGGGGAGACTGTGTCAGGATACTCAGAGACCGTTTGGGATGAAGAAGAGAAGGTGGAGATGGACCAGGGCCAGGTGATGATGCTGTCCAAGATGGGAAAGGTGCATTACTGTGGCCTAGGAGACAGGCCAGTCGACTCAGGGGGAAACAAAAGATTAGTCAGAGGGAACACAGCAAGAGAAATAGTTTATAGGTCAGGGACAATAGAGGTGATATTGGATAGATTTGCTTTGCAAATAAGGGGGAACATATGTCTCATTTGAATACATGAAGAGGAAGAGACTTTAGGGTAGCTGAAACACATGTATATCTTTAGAGAGAGAAGCTGGCACACAGAATGTCAGTTCTATCTAGTAATCAAGGCCATTATCTCTCATGTTGGAGGAGGTGAAAACCCTACTTCGAGTCTCTGCAGAGAAACTGGTTGGCATTCACAGACGTGAAGAAGACTTCCTGAGATTCAGAGGCACACATAAACTAACAGGATTCCACACCCTGACCTCATGTCCTTGATTGTGATTTCAGGAGCCTTGCAATGGCTCCTGAAATGCCAAACCTCGGAGCCTACAACACAGACAGGGCCAACAGCCAAATGCCTACTGCTCTATATTGGGGACCTTTACTGGGCAAAGTAAAAAATGCACGTAAGTCCCTAAGTTCAGGGGTGTCCTTTGTGATGCAGAAGATGGAATGGAGAAGGAAGATGGCTGTAAATGGTCTAAGTTAGAAGTGGATGCCTGTGGGTGAGGCACCTCAGTATCTGAGTTTTCAAGAGACTGGCTTCAGAAGGCGATCTCAGATGATGTACCACTGAGCTTCTGATTGCACTTAGAGTATACACAGTCATTCTCAGAATTCTATTTCATTTGATGCAAACGGCAGTCCTGCAGAGTATTTTTACGATCTTTGTTTGACATACAATGAAATTGAGCCCCAGCAATCTAAAGCAGGTTGCCCAGGGATACAGCTAGTAGGTTATTGTAGATTCAGGTATGCACTGCCAAGTTCTTCCTGATTCTTCTCCTGTAAGCAAACTGCAATCCGTGTAGGAAAGCACCTGGGCTGTGGGCAGAGGTGACACGGAGGTGATGGAGTAGGCTGGTGCTGCTTTGACTGCAGCTCAGTGACCTCAACAAGGAGGCATGGAGTAAGCAGAAGAGGACAAGTGAGAATGAGTAGAGGAGGATCAGTAGGAAGAATTCAAACTTAACTATCTGCTTGGAGAGCTGGGAAACTCAGGAAGTGGAGGGGAAGCAGATGAGAGAGGCCCTGGGGTAAAGCTCAGGCTGCTGGAGGGTCCTGGGTTATCATGCAGTGGAAAAGCCTGGAGTGATTACATCTTTGTTTCTTGTCCCAGGACACCTGGTCTGCTTCCCCATATCCCCTTACCTAGCAGCATGACTATTTTTCCCATCTAGCCAGTGTCCTTTACACTTGAGCTTCACTGTAGAAGCCTGGACCAGAAAGGAATTCCCACAGATTGGGACCTGCCTTTTCCAGAGTGATATAAGGATAAGAGGGTAGCTGGTTTACTTCACTTTATATGATTTTTTCTAAGTCTTTCCATTTCCTAACAATTGGGGCAATGTCATTCTTCTCTCATCTCTTTTGCTGTCCCTTGGTTATCTCATATTGTTATAGTATCTCACTTTGTTATCTGATATATCGGATATATTTGTATTTGGTTATTTGAAATTGGATAGGGAAGGGGGAAAACAAGATGAGGGGTGGGGGTGGGGGGGAGGGAAATGGGGACCAAGACATGTGAAAGGGTATCAATGTATGGGAATTAATGCACCATCTATCTGGCAAATACCATGTAACCCTTCTATTAATTACAATGAAAAATATATGAAAAAAATAAAATAGCTACCATAATTACTACAAAAAAAAGAGGGTAGCTGGTTCTGAGTGCAGTCAGGAATGGGGTTTATTGATAAAGAATTTAGAATAAATAATATGCCTATCTAGCAATCATTCTGCTTTCTTCAAAAAAAATCATTATACATGGCAGTTCTAAACAATGGCAATGAAAAAGTATTTGCTCTGTCAATCCTTCCCACCCTCCCCTGCCCTGGTTTGCTACAGATTCTTTGGGACTGAAGTTGAGGTAAAAGCCCTTCCTAGAACCTTCCCTGAGCAGTCCCAGAGGATACTTCCGAGATATCTCTAACTCCACCCCACCCATCACTCTGAGGTCCCCACAGCAGCGGAAAGGACTGGAAATGGAGGAGGATGAAATCTCCAATCTGGACAGTATCCTCAATCACAGCTTTGCAGCTTCTAGCATTTTCTTCAGCTCTAGTCACGGTTCACAGCTTCCTCCATTCCCCTGGCTATGTTTCATCGGCAGGCTCTTATCCAGTAGCAGAATTAGCAGCTAGGTGTGGAAGACATTTCCCATACTTTGTCTAAGTGCCTTCTGTAGGTCTAATCCTCTCTGTTGCATCTTATCATGTAGTTTAGCTTGTGTTTATTTTTCTTATGATAGATTTCTGGTCCCAAACTTGGTTAGTCCTCCTCTGTTCTCAAATAGGATTCCTTTTCTTCCATCATCTTTCTAATTGTTTGGGATCACAGGAAGTGGGTTTAACTCACCTTTTACACAGAATCCTTTTGCAACTGCCACAGCAACTCCCTTTCCTGCTTTCATGGCTTCCTTTATTCAAACAAAATTATCCACTCAGAGACCCATCACTCTGGTTGTTCCATTTGTTCTAGAAGCCAGTGTGCTTACCTCTGACCATATGTTAACCCACACTCCCTGGGAAGTGTTAGAGCTGCCAAGTCAGGTCAGTAGTCTTGTCTGGGCCACAGAGGCCTAGGCCCGGTTCCTCAAAACTGGTCTAGTGGCATTAAACAGTAAGGGGAGGGGTGTGATTGTCTTGCAGAAATCTCCTTCCGTGTTTGGATGTGTGGGGGCAGCCTAGAGATTATTCCATGCAGCCGAGTAGGCCATGTCTTCCGGAAGAAGCACCCCTATGTTTTTCCAGATGGAAACGCCAACACATACATAAAGTGAGTGTGTGCAGTTCTCTTCACTTATGGACAAATGTCATGGATACCACAGCTGGGGGTTTGTGTCCTATTAGGCCCTTGGATGGATGTGAGCTACACATCTGCCTCCTGAACTCTACCTGGGCACTCATTGTTAGGACTTTTGCTTCCCTAATGCTTCAGAGCAAATATCTGATGGAAAACAGAGTGATGGCCAAAAAACAAAAAAAAGACCTGGAGGAAGATTCCAAGAACCAGGCTGACAAAGGGCAAGGTGGTCACCAAAGTATCCACTTCTTTGCTCAAGTGACCAGCAGCAAATGGATGTATCTGGTCCCTTTCTCTCTATTTCTTTAAGAATCACATAAATTAAGTTTCTGGTGTGATATTTCTGATCTTTCTGATCTGAACCCTTGGGGGAAATTTTGTTGTTATTTCTAAAACACTATCTTAGAGACAAATTTACCTTTGTAGATTGGGTAGGGCTTGGTATCCTGGGAATAAAAATTGCTTTATCATGGTAGTCCCACTTCATGTTGCACATGTGTGTACACAGTGTATTGCAATTGGACACAACACAGCCCTTCCTGGACAGCCCACTCCTGACATTTCTTGTCTCCCCAGGAATACCAAGCGGACAGCTGAAGTGTGGATGGATGAATACAAACAATATTACTATGCTGCCCGGCCTTTTGCCCTGGAGAGGCCCTTTGGGAAGTAAGTATGCCTATAGGCTGAGAAGGACAGAGAGGTAACAGAGGCCTGTGCACCGAGGCCCATCAGCATCGTGAGTCTCTGAAGCCACTAACCTATTCAGGCTAGAACAATGGCTACTCTTCTTCATATCCCTTAAAACTCTACCCCATCCTGGGTATGCAGGATTTCTTGAAGCTCTCTACAGAGACCTGTCTAAGGACCACCAAATCGAGAGAGGAAACTAAACTTTCCCTTTCCTATCCTCACTTCTTTTGTAGAATGATGGATTATGGGACTGGTCCCCAGGCCAGAATTCTTTCCTGTACTTCTCCAGCCCAAGTTCCCCTCTATCCTTAGAGGAATGCTGTGTATTCACATGGATCCTCCGGTAATACTCAAGCTTCATGGTCAAAGAGGAAAGGAAAGGAATATTTATTAAGAGCTGGGTATCATTGCATGAAATAATGTTACCTTCTCTAAATGCTGAGAAGGGGACTTAGTTAACTCTTGACAAAGAGGAGAAGGTTTTTGCTCTAGACCACACTACTGTAAGAGGAAGAGGGAGACAACACAGTTTGCACTCTTCAGCACAGACTTGATTAGAGACAAATAGTGACTTCGTTTAGGTTATAATTTGTGCCCCTTCAGGCGAACTATGGCTTTTTGTCTTACTAATGCTATTCACTAGTCACAGGGAGGCTGTTGAGGGAGTGTTTTTCACAGCCTGAAATTCTAAGAGCACATTTTCACACAGAGGAGTAAATCAGAAACAACCAAGATGACTGGCACCGCTGACATCACAATACAATTCAGCCCTTCAGCTCTCTCACTCCACCTTTCCTGAAACACTGGTTCTTGTCTTCATCAGAACTTCTGGTCCATCGGTCATGTTCCTCCAACCTTTCTTTACCCACACCCCTCTTCACTTTGGATGCCACCCTTGCTTAAAGTCAGACTTCAAAAGGTCTTGTCCTCAAATCTTCTGTTGTACTGTCCATCTGCTTAATACCCTCCTTCACCATCTGCAAGGTTTTCTTCATTCCTGGATGAACCTGACTTTGGGTTTTCCTACCCTATTCACTTCTATTAGCCAGTACTAGGATATAATAACCTAGTGTTCCTGAAGCTACTCTATATCCATCAGTCTCAGTGTGGCTGTAGTATGCCCACTTGCCTTGCTGCCTTTCTTAGTAACAGCACATCCCCTCCATCTTCAGAAAACCTTTTTCATTTACCCATCTCTGAACCTGAGTCCAAGCCTATCCCCTTCCTTTCTCTTGCACAAATGACAGTTGCTTTCCAGATGAAAAACATCCATTTCCCAAGACAAACCATCCCATTAGCTTGGCCGCATGTACCCCATCCTTCTCGGTCTCAGGGGACAGGTGTGCTTCCTGTGGTTGTTGGCCAGCTCTCCACCAGCATTCTGAATGCACCATTCATGCCTGCTCTCATTCATAAATCAACTTCGATCGAGTTCCCACTGTCTGGATTCATCTCCTGCCTCCTGGTGCAGGGCCTTTCTACATTTAATGTGCACACAGATCTCCAGGGGGTTGTGTAAAGATGTAGTCCACGTTTCTAATAAGCTCCCTTGTAATACTAGTCTGAGAGGACCCACTTGGAAGATCATGGCCGATGCTTTAAAATTTTGCCCACACTGTAGAATTACTTAGATAGTCACGAAGCCCTTGATTCCTGGGTTCCCTTTGCCCAGGGATGACTGACTTACTCTGGGGAGTGGACTGGACTGGGAAATGGGAAAAAGTGATTCTAGTATACAGATAAGGACTTGCCTCTAGGGTACCCCCATTCTCTGTAATTGAACTTATTTCCTCTGCTACGTCAATCCCACACACATGTCTACTACTCCTATCTTAAACTACAAAATTGTCCCTCCATCTAGCCTGGCTCCTCTGACATGCCTGTCTTGTCCTGACTGTTCCAAGCCTAGCTTCATGAGGCAGTCATCTACCTTCTCTGTTACTCACTCTTTTGTCACCTGTGTAGTGGTTCCCACCAGCCTCATCCTGGATCTTTACTCTCTGATGCCCCTGATCAACTCCTGGAATGGCTTTAGACTTTTTTTTTCCAATATTGGGGTTTGAACTTACACTTACTTGGCTACCTCTTACCATCTGAACCATACTTATAGCCAGCTCTCTGATGGTTATTTTGAAGATAGAGACTTCTCTGCCTCGACTAGCTTCAAACCATGATAGACGCTCTTGCTTTTGTACTGCTTCTAGTTTCTGCCTTTTCTATCTCATTTGCAGGATCTGTTTTTTTCTTCATACCCCTTATATGCTTGTGGCCCCCTAGTGCCTATCATAAATCCTCATCATAGTACACATTCTCATCATATTTTTGCAACACACACACACACACACATACACACACACACACACAGCTTTCTCCTCACATCCCTCCTGTTCTTTCTCCTATTCCCCTATAACTGCACATGTTTCTGTCTCATTCCTTCTCTTCCTCCTTTTTGTAATAGTATAACCTGAATCCAGGGACATCTGCATACTGGGCAAGCACTCTACCACCTAAGCCATGTCTCAACCATTTTCTTTGTATTTTATTTTGTAAAGTAGAGTCTTGCTGTTGTCTTCCTAGGCTGACCTTGAACTCTCTCCATCCTTCTGCCTTTACCTTCTGAGTAGCTGGGAAGTAATGTATACCACCACTTACAAGTTCACAGCTCTATTCCTACCTAAGACCTCTCTTCTAGTCACTTACATTGAAGTAAGTGGGCATCTCCACAGTGGTACCTCCAACTCAACAAGTCCTAGATTGAACTCCTAAAACCATCTGTTCTTTACCCACATGAACAGTCTTCCTTGCTTTCCAATCACATTCACATTCCTATGTGCAACTGCCTGTTTTAAGGCCGTGAAGAGCTGCTGTCTGGCAGAACTTCTTTCACTTCTTCATGTGCACTGTTGTCTTTGTTCTCTCCACTCCACACTACTCACTAGCAGGGTTTTTGCCTCATCCACCTTCCCATCTCGAGATATCTCTCTTCCTTTCAGAGCCCAGTATCAGCCACCATTACCACCTTGAATACCACAGACTTCACAAGGTTGCATCTCTGAGATGTCTCTTTGACCTCCACAGGCCCGTCTGGGACATCTGGGTTATGATACTTATTTCACTGTCTCATACAATTACATAGGAGCTTTCCCTCACATTCCATTCTGAGTGTTCCAGGATTATCCCAAGAACAAATACATGGCCATACCACAGTACTAACCAAGGAAGAGGATTCTCTGAGGCTTGGGGCAGTGGGAAGTGATCTAAGAAATGCAGAAAATCCCAAGAGAGACTGTGAATAGATAGGCCCCGATCCCAAACAGTGAAACCTAAACAACACAATGGATGTTCTTACAGCTTTGTGTTTTAATGTAAAGAAAAAATACCCCTAAATTTCATTTTCAAGTCAAGGCACAAGTCCTGTTGTCATTACTGTACTGTTTTAAGTTATTGTGAGGTATTTCCATAGCTCTGTCTGGAGATAGATAAATCTCTTCTTGCTCATTACTCCCAGTATCCTCCAGAGACAAGTGGGTACAATGTGTGCATATCTATCGCTCTTAGTGTTCCTCATCCTGAGCCACTGTTATTGGTTCCATCCCTGATGGCTATGTTTTGTGTTGTGTCCCCTATTGCCCCCATCACCTGTAGCATTAAGAACAGACTGGACCTGAGGAAGAGCCTGCCCTGCCAAACCTTCAAGTGGTATCTGGAGAATGTCTACCCAGAACTCAGGTATCCCTATCCATTGGAGCCTTGGTTGGCCAGAGGGGGAAGCTCTCAGTTGTCTTGGTCTGGGGGAGACATGGCCAGCCACACATTGGATAAAGTGTCTAAGTCTAGGGATGGGTAAGAAGACTAGCTGGCTTTGCTTTTCCCCTGAAACCAGAAGGAAAGTTTACTCAACAGCAGAAAGAATTGAAGTAGCTACTTACAGTATTTCTCATTGGCTGAGGCTTGTGCTCCAGGATGTGTCCCAAGGTCACGGTCTTGTTACTATGGGCTCCATTCCAGGGATCTGTCCCTCATGTGGCTCCTGAGTGCTGGCTTCTCCCTCCTGACAGCATCTTTCCCTTTTCTGGACAGTGCTAAGCTTTATGACAGCCCAGTGGGAGGTGGCCCTACCATTTTCAGAACAAAGCCCCTTACCTCTCCAGCTGCTGGTGAGATCTCATTTCTCCTCATAACTTTCTTCAGGGTCCCCTCAGATTCCTCCATCCAGAAGGGCAACATCCGGCAGAGACAGAAGTGTCTTGAGTCTCAAAAGCAAAACAATGAAGAGCTCCCAAGCCTAAGGCTGAACCCCTGCATTAAAAACAATGAAGCAAAGTCCCAGGTAAAGTAATCATCTGGCTACACCACCACATGCCACAGAGGAGAGCAGCAGCTTCAGGCACTGAGTGCCAGTATGGTCAAGTCTGCAGGAAGGCAGAGCTCTTCTCTGGGCTGAGCTGCCCTGCCACTTTGCTTTTGGAGAATGCTGGGTTTGTGTCGTGACCATGTGACTGTAGGTTGCTGAAGAGATGGGAGATGAGAAGAGGTTCCATCACTTCAGCAAACAGGACCAAGGTACCCTGAGCTTCACACAGCCTACTGGGAAGGCAAATGGGATGGGGCAGAATTAGTTACCGCTTCTGGTTGCCCAAGGCCCAAAGCTCAGTATCAGGATTGAGCTACATTTCCCAGTGCTTTGAAAGTGTTCAACCTACTTTAGACAGTGAAAAATTCATATAACAGTGTCACACATTCACACATGTGTGTGTTATTCATCTCTTCTGTTCATCACATGTGGGTAAGTGTAAGTGTTCACAGTCTTATGAGACTATATAGATGCTTTTGCTTTATGGATTCTGTACCAGACAAAGGCCATGTGTAGTGTAGTACTGGCTTCCAGACTTTGTCTCTTCCTTTTTGTCAAACTCCACAGTTTGTCTTTCTATACTCCAACCTTTTCTGCTAATATGGGACATTGACAGGGTGCTGTCTTCTGAACCCTGCTCTACAATACCTTACCTACATCCTCACCACTTGTCCTACCTCTTGGCCTATCCAGAGGGCATGGCATCTGCCCCTGAATCCCTTCTCATTGTGCCCACCCCTTCATTCTCTGAGATGCCACACTAGGAAGGTCCTGTTGATGTCACGGCCATTTTTATGGCTGTTTTCAGAGATTTTTCATGCCAGTTTAGTCATGGCAGAAGATTTCTGATCCAGAGGTTCCACTTCAAGGTTGTAAACAAAGCTGTAGATGACAGAAGAGAGCTGCTTCTTTTCAGACAATTTAAGGTGCTAACCCCTGTAAAGAGACAATGCTTGTATTTACATATAAAGGTCTAAAAGGGACAGGACAGAGAGTTCTCCTTTCCTTAATGTTTATGGGAATTGGGGAAAGAGTGTGAATGGAGACTCTTGTGTTGTAGATTCCATACCAGGCAAGGGCCACGTATAGTCCTGGCATTGATTTCCAGCCTGTGTCTGCTGCCCTTTTCTTCTCATCCATGGTTCTGGTCCATGCTGCGACTCTCCAGCCTGCATATCTAAGTTTGGTCACTCCCTTCTAAAAGGTCACTTTGGATCTTGAACTGTAAAATCAACAACTCAGTTTATTTGCCCTTTTCCTCTCTGACTGTGGCTCTTGCGAGGATTAAATCGGCTATGAAAGCTGAACACCTAAAACTGGCCTGGCCTGAGAGAGTCTCTTTCAGACAGAGGTTATATTTATTGCAACAAATGCAGCAGTGCTGCCTTCTGTTTGCTTTCTGGTTCAGTTCGTGTTCTCATGTTCTCCACATTTTGGGCGGGGGTGAGGAAGGGGGGAGGGAGAGAGAAACAGAGAGAGAGAGAGAGAGAGAGAGAGAGAGAGAGAGAGAGAGAGAGAGAGAGAGAGAGAGAGAGAAGGAGGGAGGGAGGGAGGGAGAGAGAGAGAGGGAGAGGGAGAGGGAGAGAGAGAGTGCACACATGCTGGGCCTAGAGCTTGAAGTCAGGACCTGGGCACTGAACCTAATATTTTTGCTCAAAGCTGGCACTTTACTAATTCTGGCTTTTTGGTGGTTAATTGGAGAGAAGAGTTTCATGGACTTTCCTACCTAGGCTGGCTTTGAACCCTTATCCGCAGATCTCAGGCTCCTGAGTAGCCAAGATTACAGTCATGTGCCGTGTTGGCTCTACAGAATAATTTTTTAAAATATATTAAAATTATTTATAAGTAGTTGTACAAAGGAGTTGCCATTCAGCAAACTAGATTGTGAATATAATATGTCTTGATCAATATCACTCCTTTCCACATTCTCACCTACCCTTACCCCTTCCCTTACTTTTCTCAATTTTGTAGGGTATGCATTGAATTTTTAAAGGTGGAACTCACCATTAGTAAATGATATCAGCTCCTGCTTTCTGAAAACCCACCACCTGACTTTCCTGTGTGGGTAAATGGACATTTCTCATGTAAAGCATGGAAACTTTCCTTGTGAAATTATTATTCTGAACCAGGGTCAAACCCTGAGCCAAGTGCTTACCAAGCTTCATTAAGTCCTCACACCAACCCCAACACTGACTATGTATGTCATTAGTCTGCCCACTTGACAGATGGAGCCATGGAGGCTTGGCATCCCTACCCAGGTAGCATATTAATGATACCAGAGCAGGCTTCAGTTTTGGGTCTGCTGTCTACATACGGCACATCTGAAAACTAGGTTGGGGTTGCTCAGCCTCAGCACTATTGGCATTAGGACCAGAGGATCATGCTTTGTTATGAGCACTCTCCTGAGCATTGTAGGATGGTCAGCAAGATCTCAAGCTTCACCTATGAGATACCAAGAATACTCAGTCAAAATAATCAAAAGATACCTTCAAAAATGTCTATATGTTTCTTGGGTGGGCATAGTAGATGGCAAAATTCCCCCACTGTTTCCTACCTGTTAGAGCACAGAGCCTTAGTCAGTTCCAAGACCAGCCCCTCTGCCTGAGATTCTCACTCCTCCCTTCCTAGACTCTCCATCCAGTGAATTATGATTTCCAGACTGGGCACTGTGGCCCCTTTGAAGTTTTCACAGTTGCAGCAAGTGGGGCATTTGCTAGAGAAAGAACCTTGCTGCCCACATTTGCCAGGCCACTCCTTACTCCAGCAATACCTATTTCTGAATAGAGGGCTCAATTTTCCTGGAGTGGAATCTTCGCCTTGTCCTCTAGCTGGGCTGTCCTCAAGGAGGCAATGGCATATCACAACAGCAGCCACCAGACTGGCCTCTGGGTTATCCTCCTAGAAAGAACTCTGTGTGTGTGTGTGTGTGTGTGTGTGTGTGTGTGTGTGTGTGTGTGTGTGTGTGTAGGGATATCAATCGTGGGTAGAACTTTTGCAAATGGAGCCATCAGTAGAGGACCCAGCATTTACCAAACCAGGCCAGACCGGCTTGAACAACGGCTGCTGCCTACCTCCAGACCATTCTGACTCAGGATTTGTTTAATAAACCCATTCATCACCAGCCCCTCTGAGAAGCCTGACAGGAGCCAGAACGGGACTGGAGCAGCTCTCCTTACTTTCCTGCTGCACCTGCTCCAGTCTCTGTTTTTGTCTTTTTTTCTTTTTCTTCCTCTCTTCCCCTCTTGCAGATGTGGCTAGAGGTCAGCCCTCTGCTGAGAGATTCTGAGGACAAATGATTGCAACACCAAGAAAGCACCAGCTGGTGAGTCCATGTGTATAGGGCTCCCATGGCAGGCTCCTGGGGGGGTCTTTGGAATGGTTTCCTCAGACTCCAACCCATGAGTGTGCCATCCAGTTTGTCTACCCCTTTCAAAGGTATTTCTTGATGAGGGGGTCTCAGATGTCAGGAGAATTCATCCTGAGCACTTCTGAACCTGTAGGATAGTCAAAGAAATGTCAGATTGGCTTTAAGAAACTGGTATGTTTTAAATGTTTGCGTTTAATCCCTTAATACTTTTAACAAAAAAAAATGCAATGCTGTTGTATTGTGGTTGTCTGAAGATAATGACAGGATTTATTTTTAAATGCTAATTCCTGTTTCCTGTGGAATTTAGAGTGGGTAATGGAATGGAGGATCAGATTCATCTGTCCCTGTCACTGACTGGCCTCATTTTCAGAGGATGATAGAAAGCTAACATTGAGACCAGTTATCCTGTGAGTCTGAACAAATGGCTTCCTCGCAGCTCTTGGATTTGGACTTGTTCTTCTCCTCTATCCCTACAAGCCAAGGAATATTTTAGGCTTAAATATAAGACCCCATCCTTCTAGATCACATTTCATGTATCTAGGACCATAGAATCCCCCAACCAATGGTCTGGCCTGATTTCAGGATCTGTATAGCTCTCATGTGTGGGTTTAGCTTTTCGGATGGATTGTGACATGAATGCAAAGTCTTAGACCCAAAGGAGATCATTTAGCGAAAAGTAACCATACTCTTGTATAAAGGCTGAAGTGGGAGAGGGGAAGACACAGGCAGGAAATTAGTGCTATGTGTGCCCTTGGGTTGAAGTCTGCGGTATACTGGCTTCCTTTCAACCTCTTGCCACAGTTTCCATCAGTATTAGGTAGGGGACCACTCACTCCCTAGCCTGCCATTGTCAGATGCTGCCATGGGGGTGGGGCCCCCACCTTTGCCTTTCATAGCAGTTGTCATGAGAAACTGATCACAGGGGAGAGTCTCTTGCCAGCTATTGTCTATCAAAGTAGAGATGATATATGGTTTTAATACTTATAACCTTGAAGAGGAAACACAAGGACATGTGCCTTCTTCCACCACTAAATTTACCTAAACAAACTCTAGCACCAACCAGGTCTTGGCTAACATCATCAATGGCAGAGCTCTTAGAGAAAGCTGCTATGGGGGACACTTACTAGCATATGATCTTGAATAATCTCTATGAGCCTTGGATGTCATCTGTAATGTGGGAATAATAGGAATGCCTCCTTAATGAGATCTTATGAAGATCAAGATAGTCAATCAGTGGTAAGCTCTCAAAACAGTTCCCAACACAAAACTGCTCAATAAATGTCAGCATTATTAGCCACCCCTGCATTCTGTCCCCCTTCAGCTTGCCTTATCCTGAAAGGAGGACAATAATGTGTATCATGATGATATTCTCAGGGCCAAAGGAAAGCTTCTTGTTACATCCCAAGGGAATCTACTTTATGACTTTGTGTTATAAAAAAGTTCAAACATAAATAGTTGTAGAAGTAGATGGACTAAAGTAAGGAACTTCCATATATAACCCATCATCTGGCCACAAAAATTGTCAGCTCTGACAGTCTTGTACCATCTGTAATCTATCTACTCTGCAAGGACTACTTTCTAATTCAGATAATCTTACAACACCCACAGTTGTAAAGGGACACCAGAATTCTCAGGCAGGAGCCCCCTTTGAGGGGGTCCTGGCTCTCATTTTTGCTGATAGCCCCATCTTTGTATCAGAAGGTTCAGATCAGAGAGTCAGGGGTTATCATCTAGCAAATAGAGAGTAACTCAAAGTGAAGATGGTCATGTTGTTAGTACAGGGACCTTAGCCTGCATGAGAGAAGGAGGAACAATCCAGGTCCCCGCAAGCCATTAGAGAGAAGCAGACCACGGAAGTCAGAGTAAAACCTGAGCCAGGAAGCTGGTAATGAAGGTGAAAAGGGAAAGGTAAATGAATACCACATCAGCTTTGGGAATAGGTGGTCCTTTGGCAAAAATTTTTCTACCAAGGGTCTCATTTTTACTCATAGATTAAGGAGAAGTAGCCCATGAGTGGCCTGGTCCAGAGACTGGGAGTCAGCAAGTCCATAGGGATAGGACAGAGAGGAAATCCAGTTCTTGTTGAAACAGAGCCCTGTCTGAAGCTTCCCTTCATCTGGAAGGAATCCAGTTCAGGAATCATCTTTGCTCCTGATAAGGGCAAATGGCAGGCATTACCCTATGTTACAACCTCGGCAGTTCACATTTAGTCAGCACTGGTGAAGCACTGTATGTCTCCTGCCTTGAAATCTGGGGAGTCCTCAGGCTTCCTAAGCAGTGGCACTCTGTGGTCTCTGGCACTTGGGAAGAAATAGTGAGATCCATTCCTGATAAATGAACTCCATGAGTGCCTAGCTCCATATAGTGTCAGATTTTTTCTTGGGTAGCTGTTGTCTCAACTTCTTTTCCTCCAGAAGTTTAGGGAATAAGTTATCTACTATATGTGGCACATCAAGGTGTGTAAGTGTATGGTGTGTGTGTGTGTGTGTGTGTGTGTGTGTGTGTGTGTGCCCTCTTAAAATAACTTCATTTCTCTCATAATTTCCTTCTTTCCCTCCAGTTTGTTCTTCCGCCCAGTCTGTTGATGTGCTCTCTTATTCTCTTTGTCATTCAATCTGCCTTTTTATCATAGCCCTCATGTCTTAAGACACTGACTTGGATTCCCTTCAAAGAAAGGGTGACATTCTAAAGACAGCTTGGGGAGAGGACTTCCAGGGGGCTGCTTGACATGTCACATGTGAGAACAGCTACTCTTAAGATGTGATCTCTAAACACAGGTACTGGAGAACACACAACTCTGTTGAGGTGTTATACCATCTGCTGTCCAGAGTTCTGAATTACTCAGTGCTTTACAGTGGCTTTCTGCACGACCTAGGTTCAATCCCTGTCATGGGGCATGGGGTCCAGTTTCCATGGGGGGTGCCACCTCTTGGTCTGGCATTTTCCAAGGTGACTTTGTTGATGTCCACTACCTACTGCAGTTCCTGAAACTTCTTACCAGGCTGTATTGATTATCTCGTATAGACTTGGTGGTGGTATTACATGCATAGTAACTTCCTTGCTCCTGAGTTAATGTCCCTGGTTCCCCAGGTATGGGCTTTCACATACACTCAGCAGATCATCCAGGAGGAGCTGTGCCTGTCTGTCCTCACCCTGTTTCCTGGAGCCCCAGTAGTTCTCACTTCGTGCAAGAATGGAGATGACAGACAGGTGGGTACCCACATTGTTCCAGGGGCATGGCTACTTTCCATAATATGATTGACAAGTCTATGTCTCACAGAAGGGTCTGTTGTGAGAGTAAGGATTCATAAGAAAGAAGCCCTCCTAGAGAGGAGGTGTGAGAAAGCAGCAGTAGTCACAGTGGTCACACCAGTCAGCTGGCACACGAAAGCCTGCAGATCTCTTCTGGCCACACCAGTTGACCTGTCTGCTCTGTCACAGCTCCATGCCCCATTCAGAATTCCATACAAGGATCCCAGGGCCGCTAGGGTAAATGTGATTCAACCCTTTGCCTTCAGGGCCTTGCAGTTTGTCCTCTCCTACTCACCACAAAAAAAAATCACAGTATTCTAGCTGTGTCCTGTGCCTAGGTACTCTAGCAGCACTTGGTTTCCTATCCATTTGCCACTGATGTGAGAGACTAAAATTCAGTACGTTTTTTGCCAGTCCTGGGCCTTGAACTTATGGCCTGGGCACTATCCTTGGGATTTCTCAAGGCTAGAGCTCTATCACTTGAGCCACAGCACCATTTCTGGCTTTTATCTATGTATGTGGTACCGAGGAATCGAACTTAGGTCTTCCTGCCTGCTAGGCAAGCACTCTACTACTAGGCTAAAATCCTGGCCTGAAATTCAGGCTGTGTGAAGCATGGCAAATACCCAGATCTCCTCGAGCTTCCTTTTTCTCTTGTGATGTGGAATTGATGACACTCTGAGTAGCTGTGTAGAGCAATTGGTATCTGTGAAGTACAGAGCTCAGTACCCAATCAGGGGTGGCCTCCAGTACTTATTCATCCCTCTTTCCTGGTCATATGAGGGCAAATCTAGGCAACAGTGCATGAGGCCTGTGGGTGCTTTGAAGAAGTCCCTGCCCTTCCTCCTGTCAGCATTGTTGATTCTTCCCTACTTCATAACTGAGAAGACATGGGGGTGGGGTATATGTGTGTGGATTGTTCCTTCAGTGGCCCCATAACAGACTCCCTTCATGGCCTGTCGTGAGAAAACCTGCCTCCTCGTGATTTGTAGTTTAGCTTTGAAAAATTCAGTTTAAAAAAAGACTCAAATGACATGGTGTGAACCATTTGAACAATTAGCAGACATTTTAATAAACTGAATATCAGGGGAACTGAAATATCTTTTGAATTGGTGGGGAGGATTGGGAAAAAGATCTGATGAGTAGAAAAGGGAAAAGTGGTTGAATGCAGTTATAATATTCAATGTATATACATGAAAAAGAAAACTTGATACGGGCTAGTGAGAGAATGATAGGTGGAAGGGAGAGGGAGAATATACACATTCATGGACATGTTCAAATGTAACATCCTTGCACACCATTTGTAGATTAAAAAACTAAAGACATACCTGGCGAAGTACTTAGGGACAGTATTTCTCTATGAGACCATGGAATCAAATCTTTGGCTGCCCTTGGCATGTATTCTGGCCTAGATGCTGCTGGAGAAACTTAAAATTACCAGGTGGACACAGGATACTATCCACAGATAGCTCTGGCTCATCCTCTCTACTCTTCCTCTCCACAGCAGTGGACCAGGACGGGTGCGCGCATTGAGCACATAGCATCCCACCTCTGCCTAGACACAGATATGTTTGGTGACAGCACTGAGGATGGCAAGGAAGTCGTCGTCAACCCTTGTGAGTCTTCCCTCATGAGCCAGCACTGGGACATCCTGAGCTCATGAGCGCCCCATCTGGACTCAGCATGGGGGTAGTGCTTCCCCAGACTGAAACAGACTGACAGACTGGAAACTGGGCTGTGAACAGCTTAGGACTGCACCAGACATCTGGGACTGGAGGTGGAGCCAAGCCCCCTCCCCTTCTTCCCCCCCCCCAAGGATAGGAGTACCTGCCTCAGGGAAGATGGAAGAGCACATCACCAGCCAGTGGGACAGAGCAAGAAACCTACATGTTGTGTGTTGTTGTGAAGTTCCAGTCCTGGCCACGTCTTGCCCTCATTGATCCCTAGAGACAAAGATCCAGTGGGAAGTATTGGTTGTTCCTTTTCCTCAAGAGGAAGTCAGAGAGAAAAGGAGTCCTTTGCCATCAGGTCAGGACTAAATTGAGAGATGACCAAATAGAAGTGGCTTTCAGAACAAATAAAGTTAACTTTAGAAGTTGTCTTTGGGTACCTCACGCTGTGTCTTGACTCAGTGATAAACTCAAGTCTTCATTGGATGTGGGCAGGACAGAACATAAGGAGAGAGAGACCTGGGCTCTTAGCTTACCATCAGCTAGCTATATAGTACATATAAGTATATGCTACACATACACATACACACATATACATGTATATACATGCGTGTATGTGTATATACATGCATATATGTGTATATATTGATAAGCATATGTGTATATATGTGCATATATATATATATATGTTTGAGCTGAGCTCAAGGCCTTACACTTGCTAAGCAAGTATTTTGCCAGTTGAGCCACATCTCATCCCTATCTTAAAAAAGATATGTCTCTTCTTTGGCCCACAACTTCCTGTCATGTCTCCAGGTCACCTGTGTGAATGAGACTGGATCTGGAGTAGTTACTGATACAGATCTGCCACATGAAGGGGCTCTAGGTTTCCTGTGGAAAAAACTTGGTAGAGTTGACATGATATCCAGTCTCCTTGGTTAATTCTGGTGCTCTCTGTGGTCAGTACAGTCATAGAGCCTGCGGCAACATGGATGCCATATGGTCTTCTGTTAGCATAGCAGTTTCTTATTCCAAAGATTCTCCAATGTACTGCTGTGCTCTGGAAACTGGTTATAGCCCATTCTTACTAGGGTTCAGGAGAAGTAATAAGTCATATTGTTTAAAATGTTTCTGCAATATGCCCAACACACCCAATGTGCCCAGGTAGTCCACTACATGTTAATTAGCTGGTTTTACATCTATTGCCCCATAAAAATTACCCCCACACCAGTTTAGCACCTTAAAGCACCACATATTCATTGTTTCTGTGGATCAGAAGTCCAGACTCAGCTGTGATTGAAGAACCGGTTGAGTCTGTAGTCAGCTCCGCTGGGGCCACATCTGTTCTAGGCTCTCTCAGTGTTTGTTGAAAGGACTTGGCTTCTCCCAGGCCCTTTATCAGAGGCTGCCCTCAGATCTTACTTTGTGGGCCTCCCCAGCATAGTGGCTTCCTTCTCCATAGCAAGTAAGCCAAGGAGACAAGAGTTTCAGCAAGATGGGAGTTACAGTTCCTTATGTTTGAATCTCATAAGACACCTCAAAACATGTTTGCCATTTTCTATTCTGCAGAAGCAGTCACCAGCTGCAACCTGTGCTCAAGAGGAGAAGGTCAGTCTGGAGAGTAAAGACCAGAGTAGTAATTGTGGGGAGCCATTAGAACTCATCTGCTCCAGTGAGTATTAGATCCTGAGCAGAAGGGATTTCAGTGATGAGGTTGTTCAGTGTCATTATAAAACCCATTGCTATATTTCCATTCTAGACTTGGAAAATAAAGGGTTGTTTGTACACAGACCCAGAATCTCCTCTGGTGGTTGTGTTGGTTTATGCAATACTTCTATTTCCTACCTAGTTAGAATTAGGTGGCTTTATTGAGGCTACTTCACCCTAGGAAATGAAGAGGAGGCTGTGAAGATGAAACCAGCCATAGAAGAAATGCCGAGGTTCCTTCAGGTATGTGTTCACAGGGGTCAAGGCAGCTTTACAGGGAAAATGTAATTTCCAGCAATCTCTCTGAAGTAGATGAAGCAGGTACCACACAAGAATCATAAAAACAGAGCTGGGAGTTGCCTTTTGCTTACTTCTCATCTGTGCATTTGTGCCATTTTTTAGTACCCTGGTGATTTAAAAAGTATCTCTTGCCTTATGTGATCCAAAGATCTAGACCAGACACAGCAAACTCATAATGGGTTGTTTGTATGAATAGCTTATTGACAAAACCATTCCTTGTCCAAGATGAAGTGACTTTACTTCCATGTTACTACCCCCATAAAGTTACCAATTCCTATGGCACCTGAATCTCAGGCACCCAAGAGGATGAGGGAGAAAAATAGAAGGCTCTGGCCCAGGAGGACAAATACTTCTCCAACAACATTCCATGTGGCAGAATAGTGAAGATTCCACTCTCACTGACCTCCATCTCACCCTAAGACCTTGGAGATGATAGTGAAGAGTTCCATTGAAGGGTATAGAGGGAACCCTGTGAGTAGAGATACAATGGCTCTCCAGGAACTGCATGCAAGGTACACACACATCTTAAGGCCTTCTTCATGGGAACTGCAAGTTAAAAAGTTGATGATGCAAATAGGAATCACTACATCTGTGTAGCATGCTGTCCACCATCTTCAGGATGATGTAGCCAAAGAAAAAGTGGAGTGGGATTTGAGAACAAGCATAGAAACAATTTCAAATTTTCACCAATCCTTAGGGAGACCCCTGGCCTGTGTGTGCACAGTGGGGTAAATGTGATCCCAGGTTTAAGAATTTTGGTGGATTAAATCAGGGTCCTTGTTCTTCTCTGATGATGAGTTTGAGTGTCAAATGTTGGTAGCCTAGAATGCCTCACATGGTATGTCACCTATAACTGTGAGTGAAAATAAAAGTTTATCAAATGACAACAGCCTGTGAAAACAAATAAAGACCTCTAATATGCATATCTTCAAAGCCCATAAGATTTAGGCTGTAAATTATATTGGGAGATTCACTCCCTTAGAGCAGTCTTACCACTCAGCATCCTATCTGGCTAGTGGGAACAATGTGAACCTCTTTCTGAGTGTTTTGCAATGTTGTGCAAATTATATGAGAAGAAATTTATACATGCTGTGTGTGTGTGTGTGTGTGTGTGTGTGTGTGTTTTCAGCCAACCCTCCATATCCACAAGTTCTATATCTGCAAATTCTGTCAACTGCAGACTGAACGTTGACAGAAATGCACATACTTACTATACATAGGCATTTTTCTTGTCATTATCTCCTAAACAATATAGTATTGTATACCTAGATATATTATACTAGGTATTGTAATGCCCAATACCTAGTATTCTACTAGGTATTTTAAGTAATTAGAGGAGATTTAAAGTATATGGTAGAATATGCCTGTGTTATATACAAGTACCACAGAACTTTATGTAAGGTACTGGAGTAGCTACAGATTTGGGGATCCATGGGAAGGTGTAAAACCCTATCCCTCATGGACTCTGAGTGACTGACTCTTGTTAAGTGAAAAGAGAAGCAAGGACTTCAAGTGTTGTTGGGTTTAGATTAGAACTAAGGGAAGGATGATGTTGAGGGAATAGAGATAGTTAAGGGGTTTTTACATAAATCTGGGCTCCACACAAAGGTTATGGATCCTGGTGCCATGGTAAAGATGAAACTTATGCTCCTGGAAATTGGTTTCCTTTTGTGCTTTATAAACTCCTCCTGCCCTCCCCCCACACTTTCTAAGCTCATCAGTGGGAATTTTTTCCTATGGGCATCATGAGTAGTCTGGTTGTGGATGCATACCTCAGGGAGGCTTACACTTGCCTCTGCTTGCCTCCTCTAGGATCCTGTTGGATTGCTTTGATTTCAGGCCAATTTTGGCATTGATTTCTCTGTTGGCGGTTTTCACACTCTGAGAGATGAGAATTTGGACCCTGCTTCCATGCTTGGCACAAGCTTCGATTGCTTTTTTCCCCACCCCCAACTCTAGTCCTACTTCCCTGCCATTGTCATTCCTTCAGCTGGTAGGTGGAGTTTGTTCAGCCCTTCCAGGCACCAAGTAATATGGAAGTCTCATAGCCACTGTTCTGTGCCCATGAGGCTGTGACTCTATTTGCTCCTGCTTATTTGTGAATCCCCAGTCTTGCTGACATGTTTCTGCTTTGATTCCCCTCCAGCTCTCATTCAGCACTCTCACTTTAAATTTCCTCTTGTTTTTGGAATCTGGAATCTCTCCCTTCTTCCATTCAAATGCAGCTGTGATTTCAAATTGTCTTATCCAATATTTATGTGTGTGTGTGTGTGTGTGTGTGTGTGCACACGTGCGTGCACGTGGGGGGGGAGGGGACTTCTGTATTGGCTCAGAATTCCTTAGTGCTGTAATTAGCTGTCAGCCCTGTCTTACCCACTGGCTGGAGGACCGTATCTTATTGTAGACACTCAATAAATTTCTGTGAATGAATGAGAGAATGAGCATGTGATTCTTTAGTACCACATCCTAATTACCTTCTGGCTAGTTATCAGACGTTAGAGTTTTCAAAAGACAACCAAGGCAGAAATGGAAGACCAAGAAGACAAACTTATAACAATAAAATCTCGTTATAATACACATAGATTTAGAGATCATGCATATTTAACTTCATAATGACAGAGTCTAATACTGAAAATGCTAACTGGAAAGAACTATCAGTAATGGAAATCTTTAATACTGCAAGGGAGCCTGGCCAGAGAGAGAGGGGATGTATGCTCATAAATTCAGAATGGTGATAGAAGAGTGGGTGGGAACCCTTGACTTTCATCTATGAGTATCTCTGTCACAGCCAATGAATCATGCCTGGCTTTCAAAGGTATGCTTACCTTGAACCTGTGGTGCACCTGAGTGTCCCACTGTGAAGCTCTTGTCCTGTTCCCACTATCTATTCTTTCAGCACCTGGGACAGCACCAGGCATGTAGAAGTACAGAGATGGACTGAAGGTTAGTGGAGGGGTCTGTCAGCTTGTCAGCTGTGTAGAAGTCCCATGTGGAAGGTGGGGGACCATTCACTCTTGTCACATAGAGACAAGTGTCTGCGCTCTGCCATGGGCTATGGCCCTTGGCAGCCCAACTCGGATTAGCCAAGTCTGAAGCTCCGAGCTCTTTTCCATTTGCCATGGAGCTGACTAATTTAATGAAGCCGTCACAGTGCAAACCTCGGGGCTTATTGGAAAAGGACTTGAGCACGACATTATTTCACAGCAGTAGATTGCATCATTTTCATTTCGCAGCTTTCCAATGGGAAATAATAAAACAAAATTACAAACATAATGAAGAAAGGAAGAAGGGAAGAATAAAGCACTGGTGAGAGATGCATCCTCAGTACTGTGTCAGGGCTGGATCCCTTACTCACCTGAGCCAGTAAATATTACCTGGCTTCACACTGCAGGAGAATGTAGTGCAGGATGGCTGCACCTGCAACTGAAGATAAGAGACCGCAATAACTCACTGTCCAGCCTCAGCGAAGAGCCATGGGCATCTCTGAAAATATCCTGCTACCTCGTGTTTCCAGAAATCGCTGTCTCCAGAAGCACACTGTGGCCTTAGCCAACCACAGTTCTGGGGTCGAGAGCCGCTGTCACGGGGGGGGGGGGGGGATGTGCATCTTCCTTCCCACTGAAGACAATGTCAATAGGATTTTTCCTATCCCTGGATAGAGGAAACAAAGCAAGTCCTGCCTTCATCCATCCTGCAGGGTGCTTTCACAGTGATCTAACAGCCAGAGGCTAAATAGCAATCAACAGAGGGACAAAGCTTTTTCCAAAAACTGTTCTCATTAATTGTACTGGGGTGCACAGATGTGGTGAGATGGCAGAGCTCTGCTGAGCCTTCTATTTGACTCTGTGGGCTTGTCCTGTAGCCACTGAGGTGCCCCAGGCCTGACCCCCAGCCAAAGGACTGATCCTTTCTTCACCCAGGTTCCAGATATCCCCCTCTGACATTTACTGAAAATGGGCCCCTTCTTCTGATAGTGGAGGAGTGTGGGACCATTTAAACAAGTACCCTCCTAACTGCTCTAGGAGCCTCATCCAACATGGCCCACCTCCTCTTCTCTCCTCTGAAGTGCGTCTCTACTGCCAGACTGTCCCCCTCCCCTGGGTGCCATCCATCTCTCTCCCACCCTGATTCAAAGCAAAAATGTATGGGGCCTCATCTCCCCCTTCGCTTTAACATCTTCCTCCTAAGTGCAGGAGGAAATCCTTCTGCTGTAAGATAATGTGAGTTCCGCTCCTAGCTCCTCTGGGTCCTAGATGTGTAACTAGAGGAAAATTACTTAACCTTTCTGAGTTCAATTATCTCCTCAGGAAAAACCCAGAAATCATATTTGTCTCATAATGTTATTGTGAGGTTGAATGAAAAGATTTTCATGAAGTTCTTGGCCCAGAGCTGAACATATATTAGGTCCTCTATACTTTTGTCATCCTCTAGGTTTATTGTGAAGATTAATCATCAGATCCTAAAACAGAGGGTGGGGCTTGTGGGTAATGAAAGCTGATCCCTTAGGTCAGCCCATGCAGACTGCTGTAACAAGCATACCTTGGTAGGGTGACTTAAACACTTCCCTTTACTTTCTTTTTGCCAGTACTGAGGTTTGAACTCAGGGTCTCATGGTTGCTTAGCTTACTTGCTTATGTTTTGTGTTCAACCACTTAATCCATGCCTCCAGCCCAACTTTTTGATATCTAATTGGAAATAGAGTCTTTTAGACTTTTCTGCCCAGGATAACTGCAAACCTCAGCCCTCTGGATTTCAGCCTTCTGAGTAGTTAGTATTATAGGCATAAGCCATCATCACTTAGTTCAAACATTTCTTATCATTTTCAAGGTTGGCGCATCCATGATCAAGGCACCAGAGGGCTCACTTCCTGCTTTATAGACAGTAACCTCCTGTGCCCTCACTTGGCCGGAAAATGGTAAGACATTTCCTCTGGGTCACTTTAAGAAGGCCACTAATCCTACTCATTTGACCTCTCCTCTAATAATGTTCAAAGTCCCACCCTCACCCTTTTATATTGGGGGTTAGGATTTCAACATTCAGTCCATGGTACCCCTTGATCTTATAGGTCCCTTTAAGGTCAGACTGGGGTTAGAAACTCTCCCGTGGGCTTGCATAGGGCTGTAGAGAAGGCTCACCCAGACGAAAGCAGAGGAGGGAAGGGAAATATGAAACCTCATGGTTTACCCAGCATGTACCTCTGCTGTATACACACTTCTGTTTCCATGCCCTTCGTGTCCACTCCCCCATGGAGTTTTATGGGATGTGGGGGGGGTGACAGTGTTTGGGGCACAGGTGTCACAGGAGAAGACAAATATGGAAGGAGCTCCATGGAATGGCAGACTTAAGTACATCTTGGTCCAGAACCCTCAGAGACTTCCTCCTCTCAGCAGAAGTCAGGCTTCACTCCACACCTAGAAGCTCTGCTTTCTACTCTGTTAGAAATCTCTTCTCTAGCATGAGTTTGGCTCTTCTGTCTGAATCCTTCCTCTCTTTGTTCCTCTGCAGTCCTGAACTGGCACCATCTCCACTTTTGGAGCTGCCCCTAAATGTTGCCACAATACTGCATTCCGCCTGGGGACAAGTACCCACTGTTCCCAGTCTTTTATTTTTGCTTCCTAGAAGGAGTCACTTGCCCAGACATGGGATCTCAGTCATTTCATGGGACAAAATTCTTAGACCCACTATTATTTGCCATAAAATGCTCAGAGCAGGATGAGAGGCAGTGAGGGACTAAAAGTAGCTCAGGCAGACAAGGTCAAAGGCATTAACGAAAAGTATTCTGAGGTAAAAGGGAGGAAAGGAAGCTGCAGGGGATGAACTTGAAGGATACATAGGATCAAAAGGGAGGCTTAAAGAGCAGTGTGCACCAAAGTTCAGAGCTGGAGATTTGGCCATTCTTAGCTCAGCCTGACACGTGGAAGGGGGCAGGGGCGGGAGGATCAGGTACAGCCAGAAAGGAGGCCTTGGATATCTTGCAAAGGATTCACAACTTAATCAGATAAACAGTTGGAAGTTTTGCAATAAGGGAATTACAATATTGCCCATAGTGTCAGAAAATGAGGTAGCAGAATGACAAGTGACTTGTGATGAGATTCTGTTTCAGGTTGCAGAAGATTTATGGGGCCTGGTTTATGCCACTATCAAAGTGGACATTGAAAGTCACTAAGAGCCTGAGGCTGCGGGCAAAAGGGAGGAGGAGGAAAGACCATGAAGCTCTGCTACAGAGGCCCTGGGGGGCTCAGCAGATGAAGGGTGAATGCCTTCATGGTACTCATGTTTCTTTCATAGATCTTGATGAGTATCTAATAAACAGCAGTATGTTTTTAATTATAAAACTTACAGGCAGGAGTTTGGCCAAGTGATAGAGTGCTTGCCTAGCATGCACAACGAGCCAGGTTCTAATCCTCAGTACCACATTCATAGAAAAAGCTGGAAGTGATGCTGTGGCTCAAAGGGTAGAGTTCTAGCCTTGAGAAAATCCAAAGGCAGTGCTCAGGCCTTGAACTGGGAAAAAAAAGGAAGAAAGAAAGAAAGAAAGAAAGAAAGAAAGAAAGAAAGAAAGAAAGAGTAAAGTAAACTGCCCAAAGTCATACAACTTGAACCACATGTAAGAGTAAAGTCCAAGAAGCCTCTCCTTCAGTCCCAGGTCCAAAACCATAAGGCTTCACTGCTCATGTGAAGGACAAAATAACAAATACATGTATTCTCACCAGAATGAAAATTCTAGAAATGCAGTCAAGTTTGCTGTATGCCCTCATTTTTAAAAATGAGTCATTTTCCATCTGTAACAACTGATATCCACACTGACCCTCAGATTTATTCCTTCATTGGCCATTTGTTAGGTAAGAAATTACAAACATTTAGTGAGCTAATAGGATGTGCCAAAACCATGCATATGTTCTCTGCATTCACTATTTTATTCGTCACAAACAGCATTTCATACAGAGCAGGTATGACCGCTGCAATTTTACAGATGACATACTTGATTCTCAGAGAAGTTAAATAACTTGGTCGAGGTTGCCCAAGTGATAAATAGCAAAGCGGGCATTGCATCTCAGTGACCAGGCCTCCAACATGCATGGCCGTTCAGCCTCCCTCCCATCAAATATATATGTAAATCACTGAGAAATAAATATTCACTAGGTACCTGTTCTATGCCAGAGCCTAGTCACCAGTCCTTGCTTTCAAGGACAAGCAGAGGAGAGAATCAGATTTCACTTTAAAGAAAGTATAGAGAAGTGTCAGGGTGCTTGGTAATATTGTTGCTATGACAGAGCTTGCTTGGGTATAGGAGACAGAACAGAAAAGGTGTGGAGAAGGCTGTGCAGAGAAAGAGGTGGCTTCATTGTGAGGTTGCCAAGGAAAAAGGAATTGGGCTCAGCTCTACACAGAGGAGCCCCCATCTGCTTCCTAACCCTGTCTCTGAGGCCCAGTTAGTCCTTGTTAAGATATCAAGAAGGCAGTCTCTTTATGGACTGTAGACTGTTCTCAAGATGGAAAAGAAAGTTGTACCATGAGCTCTCCTCCAAGAACTTCTCCCCTCTCCCTGCCCCCAGCAGGAGAGGTGCAAGAAGCTTGGTGATCCCTTTGTGTCCCCATGATGCCTTCTGTCTTCACTGAATGCTTTGTGTCTCCACATTCTGTCTTTCTGTGTCTTCCCAACATTCTCTGCATGCCCCATCTTTATTACCCATGCATCCTGTTTGGATGTCTTTTCCCCTGGCCCCACCTGTGTGTGAGTCCCTCAGAGGATGGAATCCACCCATCAGTCACCACGGTCTAGTTGTCTTAGGTGCTCAAACTGCACCATCTTAAGTGAATCCAACCAGCTTTTCTAGGGGATGTGGATCTTTTGTCTACTCCCCTATCCAACCCCAGATCACTTGTCTGGAACAGGCCCTTAAATTTGGACAGCATTAAAAGTCTACCACATATTCTGACTGCCCCTAACCCTTCTGTCAGCTCAGGAAACTACTGAGTCCCTCTCTGCCTCGGCCCGTGGATAGGATCCAGGTGCTTCTGTATTACTGCCCTAGGAAACTGGAAATGCAAACTCACCAGGACCCTCAGAGCATTCAGCAGCTGCCTGGGGCCAGGAGCATCAGAGGAGAATTCCCACTCCCTGCAGAGTTTACCTGGTCTTCCTGAGTAGGGCTGACCTCACCAGAATGGCCAGACAGTAGACTAGAGTCCAGAGATCCCATGACCAATGACCATGCTTCCCTGCACAGCTGGTTTGTGACGTTCAGACCCAGTTGGGGCAAGAGTAACAGCAGATCAAGCTTCCAGAAGCAGAAGCTACAAAGCCAAGAGCATAAGCTAGACATTAAATCCCTGCTTCTGAAAATTCTCTGCTATAAAACCAAGCAAAGTCACCATACCTATGAAAGCAGGGTTGGCACCACTGCCTCTGCTCTACCCATCCCTTCTGATTTCACAACATAATTCTATTGCCTTGCATTCTGTATTTCTACTACAAAGTGAAAGGGAGGTATGTAATACTGACACATGAACAGAACCATGGAAAATATATTTTTGAGTCTAGGCCCAGCTTCTTGGAAGACCTGTGCCAGTCACAGTAGCCACTTGATTCCATTTGAAACACTTTCAGAAATCATTCTTCATTTGATCAAACCAGGTCAAACATGGTGATATTAGAAATAGAGTATGAAGGCCACAGTGAGATGAAAGCCTCAAGCCAAACTTCTAAATGCCCTTGGAGGAGGACAGGGCTATCTTGATCTATAAAACAGGAAATTGCTCAGAGTCATACAGTAACCTGTTCAAGGACACATTGTAAGAAAGGCTGGCATGGCTGAAATCCACTCAACTATCACTCCCCAGGCTTGTTCTCTTACCTTTCCTTCAAGAAAGGTTCACTTTTATAAAATCTAATCAGGAAAATTAGAAAATATATATACTGCTATTTCTTAGATTTTAGATTTTTTGTCTATCGACTTCATGTCATAGCAAATAAGGAATTAGTTGTTCTATACTGCTGCACACATTTTTTTCCTTTCATTCCTCTAACATATTTATAAAATAATTCATGGCACAATCTATAACCAGCATTTACATGTTAAGGCAGATAGCATGTTATGATTGAATTCATTTTTTGTATAATCTTTTGTTTTCCTGGCTTTAGAAATTGCCTCCATTTTTTCATTGCCCTGGTTTTCTGTGAATTTTTCACATTTTAGCCCCCAATGTCCAGTGTATTATAATAACATTTTCCATAATTACGAACAAACCATTATTTGTTTTTTTCTTTCTGCTAAGAGCCCTCACTTAAGGGGCTCTCTGTTCAAATGTTGCAATATCAATAGTTGCTCTCTCGACTCCAATTTCCAAATTTCCATTTTGAAAACCTTATATCCTACATTTTTAGAGTTATTTCTTATACTGGTGCTTTGATTATTAGATGATTTATTATTTCCTTTTCTATGCTCTTACGGAATTATCTAGCTTTCTTTCTTGATTTGCTTGTTGGCTTTGTTCTATGTCTTTCAACTTTGAAAATATTTGAAATTTCCAGTCACCTAAAAGCATCAGGGTATATTTCAGAATAAGTCACTAAAGCAGCTAGCGATTAATACAGAGTCATCAGAGATGGTTTGGCTTTTCCATTTGGAGGGTCCCATGTTATTGGTAGCTATTTGCTTTTGTCTCACTGGTTTCCCTGGAGAACTGTTTTCTTCTTCAAAATGTGTGCTAAGCTTAGATTTCTGGACACATGATGGAAATTAAAAGTTGAGGCTACCAGATTTCAACAAGCCCAAGCCCTTGACCCCGATATCCTCATAATCTCCCTTCTCTCATCCAAAGACCTTCAAGAGGTGAGACTTAGTCATTTTTTTTTCTGCTTTTCCTTCCCTGACTGGACAGAATCTAAACCCCAGACCTTGAACTCTGAATCATCATGTGCTCAAGTTCCTCACAACCAGACTCTTCTCTGTCCTCACACTGGCTTCCCCATTTCAGGCTAGCTTCGTGGCCTTTGTGCCCTTTTGAAGGCTCACATCTTTACTCCTAAGTAATCACCCACCCAAGTCCAACATCAGCCCCACCTTGCATAGACCTTCCGGTGCAGTCTGGGTCTCAAATCTAGTAAGTAAGATGGACTCTGCTGCATGCAACATTTGGTCTGAAGAAAGATGCAGAGGAGGTGCTTTGAACAATGGAGTAATGACTTGGGGTGACAACTCTGGGTGTTCACACTGAAACAGCATCTCAGTGGGCCTTTTAGTGGGAGAGTTCTAAGCTAGGAATGTCTCCTGGGCAGTGAGGAGAATATCTACCTCTCCTGCTATTGTATTTCAGGTTACCACTATTATTGTCTCCTCATTGGATCCTTACTAGACAGATCCTAATTTGCCCTTATTATTTGCAGGCATGCCTATTCGCAAGGTACAAAGGAGAATGTTTGTCTCAATATCTCTTAAGTGTACACAAGGAAGAGAAGTAAACCAATCCCTAGACTGGATTCTTTTCTCAGGGTGCTGCCCTCAAACAGAAGAATGCCACTCCTCCCTCTGGGGGGAGCAGTGTCCTTGAAGGAAGATAGCTGCAGATGAAACTCAGACCAAGTACTCTGTGTCTTCCACAATTATCCAGAGTTACAGAGACTGGTAGGCTTCTCCCTCATGGGTGACTATTACATAGGTAGGTGGGGAAGGTAGCCCTGGCATTGATGTCTCCATAACCAGGAGATTTAAACAAAAGGCAAGCTGGCCTGGAAAGTCTGTGAGATCATTCCCTTTCCTCCTCTTTGTCATCCCCCCCCGACCCTCCTACCTTTCTGAGACATTTGCTCAGAGAGTAAAAATACAGTTCAATGAAGTACCAGATTGGAATTCTTTTGTAAAACTTGTCTAGTGCTTTTAGAATTATGCAAGAAAGGAAGTATTTGACTTTTGTTCAAATGAAATCTATTTTTTGTCAGTATTGGGGCTTGAACTCTCAGCCTGGGTGCTGTCCCTGTGCCCTTCAGCTCAAGGCTACTTGCCCTACCCTTAAGCCACAGCACCACTTCCAGTTTTCTAGTGGTTAATTGGAGATAAAAGTCTCACACTTTAGTGCCTGGGCTGTCTTTGAACCAAGATTCTTAGATCTCAGCCTCCTGAGTAACTAGGATTAGAGGCATGGGCCACCACCCATAAAATATGCAAAATAACTATAAGTTGGCATTTCAAATTCCAATATTTGGAACATGTACTGCCTGCAATAGTACATGGCCCTTTAAGTACATCATATGTGAAAATGTAGGTTGACATAAGAGTTAGAGGAGATTGTTTATTGGATGATAACAATTTCCTTGTATAGGAATTGCAACAGCTTATCAATTTGAATTTAGGTGAAGCCCAACCACTTTCTTGTATCACCTCTTTGTTCCTCTTCCTTTTCTGTTAAATGGAGATCTAGAGGCACCTCCAGGCTGCCTTGAGAATCTAATGAAGGAAGGAATATAAGCTGTGAGGTATATAAAAAAGATTAAGCTAGCTTTAGAGAGAGAAGTGGAGGGTGGGGTGTGAGGGGATAAGATCCTGCTAGGGGTGGTAACTCCGGTTGTAGAAAGCCACCTCAACCCACCCACCTTGTCAAACTTGTGAACAGTCTAGTGTTGGTCCTGTAGTGATGGAATATGAGCTGTTCCCAGGTCCATTATCTTGCACCATTTCACCCTGCAATTCAGTTAAATACCGCAGCTCCTAGTACATTTTAATTTCTGATCATTAGTTATAAGATTTTCTTGTTAATTCTGATTCAGCAGATTTTTCCAAGACAGCTCTATTTTCCCCCCATTCGTTTGGTCACACAGCACAGAGCCTATTCAGGCAGACAGTAAATCTAGGGGTGAACCTCCTTTCTAGGAATGAATCTGCTGCCCCCTCTGAAAGGATACACCCTGAGATGCAGCAGCGGGAAGGGTTTCTTCCTCCTGGGCTTTTTTCCAGGTGATTCAGGATCTTCAGGTAACTCTATCAAGAGATAATAAGATTCCCTCAGAACTGGACCATGGGCAAATTGAGGCGGGGAGGAAGGGCACAACTCAGGACAATTCTGCAAAACAAAGTTCCTGGCTTATGCCTTTTATTAGATCACTAGTATTATGCAATGGAATTTGCTTTAGATTTATGTAGCCTCGGAGGTACCAACAGAATTTTGCAGCCAGAAGGATTGTTTTGAGGTCGTCACTGTCTTCTTCTCCTCCCTACCTTATGCCTAGGACTTGCCTACGGCAGTGGCAAAAGTAAATTTATTGCTCTCTTTAGTTTGGGAGGCAGCCCTGCTCTCTACTTTGGACCCAATAAACTTGATAAGCTCAGCCATGGTAAACTGTTTTTCTGGTTGTAGTGACCTTCCCAGAGACCAGTGGTTTGTAAGCACTAATACTCAAGGAATATTGATCGTGTGTTCCTGAGACTTTTGTGTGTGTGTGTGTGTGTGTGTGTGTGTGTGTGTACATTAAATCATTTTATTGCCACATCAACTTCATAAGATAGATATAAAAATTACCTGTTTTATAGACATGGAAACTAAGGCACAGAAAGGTTAAACAGTTGTTTGTGGTAAGTGGCAGAGCTGGTCCCTAGTTCTAGAGGCCATGCAGAAGTATCAAGAGTTCAGTGGAAAGGTCCTGGGTGAAATGGACTGATGCTGCAGAAAAAGATCTAGCTGGGTGGCTGAAAAGAATTCCCATCTAGTGGATTCTAATTCAGGGCAGAAAGTAGAGTCCAGGCAAGCCATCTGGAGGCTAACACAGGGTAGAAATATGACACCCAGAAACACTCAGTAGTGAAAGAATTAGGCAAGTGTTACCACCAAGCTCTAGGTCCATGGTTAAATCACTGGTAAAGGTGGACTTAGTACTAGAAGCCAGTAGTAAGTTTCCATTCCCTACCTCACAACATATACAAAAATTTGCTTCAAGTTTATCAATGACCTGGATTTAAAAGGCAGAAACTCTTAAAAGAAAACATAGGAATACGTCTTCATAATCTCAGATTTGATTATTTATTTGATGTGACACCAAAAACATAGATGAAAAAAACAGATAAATTGGATTTCCTCAAGACTGAAAACTTTTGGCATTAACAGATGCTATTAAGAAAATGAAATACAATAAATTGAGAAAATATTTACAAATCTTATATATGATAAACTTTTAATATCCAGAATATAGAAAGAGTTCTTGTGGTTCAACAACAACAAAAGACAAACAGCACAATTTAAAATTAAATTAAATAGACATTTTTCAAAGAAGATATGGGCATGGCTAATAAGCATGTGAAAAGAAGCTTAGTGCTGTACTGAACATTGGTCATTAGAAAAATGCCAATCAAACTACAGTGAGGTTCCACTCATTAGGACTGTTATGAAAAGTTATAATAATAAGCAGGAATAATTATCAGCAAAAGTCTGAAGAAATTAGGAATGTAAAATGGTTCAGCTTCTGTAGAAATTCTTAAAGAAAAATTGGTGGTGGGGAGAGCAGAGAATTGGTTCTCAAAAGGTTCACAGATATCCTTGGACCCAACAACTCTACTCACTGGTATAAATGGAAACGAACTATTTAAACAAATACAACAAATGCATATTTTCATCAAGACTCATGATAGCAGAATGTGGAAAAAAATCCAAAGATCTATTAACAAATGAATAGTGAAGAAAATTGTGATATAATTATACGATGGAATATTGCTTAGAAATAAAATTAAATGAAGTGCTGATACAGGCTACATATGGATGAGCCTTGAAACTATTAGAAAAGAAGCTAGTCACAAGAGGTCTTATACTATACGACTCCATTTAGGTGAAGTGTTTAGAACTGGCTAATCTATACAGACAAAAAAGCAAATTGGTGACTTCTAGGAGCCAGAGGAAGGGAAAATGGAAAGTATCTGCTTAGTGGATATGGGATTTCCTTTATAGGAGACGAAAAATGTGATGAAACAAGATCACATCTTAAATATCCCTCCAAGGTCCTGTATTTAAGGCTTTTGTCATCAACCAGCCTGTGCTGTTCTGGGAGGTGATAAAGGATGGAGTCTTTCAAGAGGGAGGTAGGCTGTTGGGACGGTGCCCTTGAAAGGGCATCAGTATCTCAGCTCCTTCCTCTTTCTCTTTGTCATAGCCACATGAAGTCAAAAGGCCTCCTCCACCACTTAGTCCTACTGTGGTGTACAGAGACCCTACAACTCCAGAATTAGAGCCGAGGACTGGAAACCTTCAAACTGGTGAGCCAAGGCAACTCTCTTCTTTTTTCATTTTGATTTCTCTTGAAAACAGAAAGCTGGCTAACTCAATGATAGAGCTGGTGGCCAAAGAACATTATGAATGTACTAAAGATCACTGAATCACTCGTTTGTGATGGTTAATCTTCTGCTGTGTAAATTGTGCCTCAGTCTGACAGGAGTAAAAAGAAAGTATAAATTCGAATCTTAGATCAACCATGGAATCAGACAGGAGAATTGATGGGCTTCTAGGAACATAAACATGGGTAGAAACCACCTGGGGGCCAAGTATTCTGTACATGGTACCAGCCTTTTTATTTAGTGCATGGCAGCTTGGTGCTAACGTCAGTATCTAATTCCCAGCATTCCCTGAGTATGGTCCAGAGTTGGAGCCCACACGGGAGATGGACTGAGTGCAGCTGGAGATAGAGAAACCTTCAGATTTGCTTTCCACCTGGGTTGACTAGTACTTGCTCCATGCCCATATCCCAGAGAGGAAAATGGAAGTGACCAGAGGACATGATGTAGCTTCCTACAAGTAAGGCATTTCTGGCCTTTTTTCTTTCTCCCTCTCTCTAAAGTTATTGTATAATCCTGGAGGCTTAGACCCATGCATTTGTCTGATAATGAATCTCAAGCACAAAGAAGCCAGGGAGAAGGGAGGGGAAGGAGGCAATGTTCTGTTGTTGTTTAGAAAATGAACAAAACAGCTGGAGGTAAAGCTTTTGTTACAGGCTGCCATCTCTGATTCATGCGTCTTTATAATCCTGACTGCAGTTTGAGGGAGCCAGGAAGAGCGATTATTACCTCTCACGTGGCACCCACCAGCATGGGGTTTATTGGAAGTAGACGGCCATTTAGCACTGTCAGGAGTGTGCTTGTCATCCTGCAGAACAGGCCGCCGCCTGCGAGAGTGCCACCTTTCCTGCTCCAAGTCCAGGGAGATGTGTTCAGATGGTCCAAGGGTCAGCTGAGGAATCTGGCACTCTACCTGCAACTCTTGGCTTCTGCCAATGACTTCTAGCCTGCATGGAGGCCTGGGCCTACACTGAGCAGGGCCAAACTTGGGACATTGTGATTAGGGTCTTCCTGCCTCTCTTTCCACCATCAGTTGCGAGCAGCAGGAAGGAGAGATATTTGCCTCTCCTCTCCTGTTTTCCCCTCCAATTTCTTCCTAAGATTATGCCTGCCTGATTTTCCTACACTGTCTTTTTCTTACAAATCCCTCGGAATATCTAAACCAGTGACCAGACAGGCTTAATGGTTGCTTATTTGGGGGTCCTGTAACTGCTCCCAGTGGCTCTGTATGTGCTCCCCACCCTCCAGCCACTGCCCTATTAATGGCTACTTTGTGTATGCTCCTTCTCAGCCAGACATGCTCTCCCATCCTCTGAGCAATCCAAGCCAGTTTGTGCATCTTTCCCTTCAACCCTCCACTTAGGTCATGGGGCTTGAACTCTGGGCCTGGCGCAGTCCTCAGACCTTAGCCTCCTGAGTAGCTAGGATTACAGGCATGAGCCACTGCACTTGGCTTTTCCGTTTCACCTTATGGTTATTTATCTACGGATTGGCTTCAGCCTCCATTTCTGAGTTCCAGGGGTCCTTGTGGAGCCAACCCACACCAACACCAGGCCTTGACACATGTGGGATAGAATTCTCCTAACCTGAGTCTGTGGAAAGACCTCGGTGATTCTGCAGAGCCCTTGGAGATTCTCGTGTTAACCCACTGTGGCTTGTTTGTCAGAAAGCTTGGCTGCTGAGTTTCATCTAGAAAGTGTGTGAGGAGGCGGATCAGAAGTGTGGACCAGGCCTTTGTTTCTCTGGAGAGACTCCTGGCTCTCTACAGTGTCATCACAGGGAGCAGGCCTAGAGAGTCAAACAGAAACAACAAGGAACCCTTTCTAGCCAAACTGAGACCAGTCAGTCCTGGGCACTCTTGAGACTTCAGGATAGGTGCTACTAAGGGAAGGAGAAAGTTGGTGGGACAGAAGCAGGGGCAGGATAGACATCAGAAGTGCTTAGGGCCCCAAAGACTCACAGCTCTCAGTCAGCAAGAAGACAACAAGCAGGACTGTGAGGGCAGGGTTGAGAAACAAGACTTGCATGGGTTAAGTGCCTAACAAGAGCTGAGCCCCTTGATGGAGCCTTCTTTCAACATAGGCCGTAAGGAAGCCACTTACAAAGATACAGAGTAGATAACATATCCTCCTCATGAGCTGAGTGTCTCAACAGTCTGGGCTGAAGAAGGCGCCCACTGATGGATGCCATTAGACTGCACTGAGCCCAGCCACATCCCTGGTAATGGAGGCCATGTAGTTCTTAGCCCTGAGTCTAAGCTAAAGACTGCTTTGTGTGTCTGGCTTCTGTCAGGACTGACCCAGCTCAGACAGGACCAGACCTGTGCTCACAGGCTGAACTTCAGCTCTGCAGGGCTGGGGAAAAGAGGCTTTCCTCACTGCCTATCCCTGAGAACTTGCTTCCCTTGAGCTCTTTTCCCCAATCATGAAGTGCAAAAAACAAGGCAGGAAAGGAGAGCATCCAACCAGCAAGAGGAAAGCAAGAGAAAGAGGAGGGATAGCGGGAAAGTCCCTTGTCAGGAGTAGGTTTTAGGAATATTAAGACACAGGTAATTGGGGATGAAGCTAGGTGCTGGTGGCTCACATCTGTAATCATGGCTTCTCAGTAGTCGAAGACTTAAGTATCACAGTTTGAAGCCAGCTCAGGCACCGAAGTCCCTAAGACTCTTATCTCTAACTAACCACCAAAAAGCTGGAAATGGAGGTGTTATTTAAGTGGTTGAATGCCAGCTTTTAGTGAAAAGAACCAAATAAACCACAAGGCCCTGAGTTCAAGCCCCAGTATTGCCATATGCTCAAAAAAGGACAGATATAAAAATGAGAAATGAGATTTAGAAAGGAAGCATGCCAATGAGTTGCCCTATAAAGGTCTATTACCTTCTAGGTCTATCATATCGGAGGAGACTACATCCACCTCCTGCCTCCACTCCTGTCTCCTCTCCTGCCTTCTCTCCTACCCCTTCTCCCAATTAAAAAATCTATTCTGTATTTCCTGCGTTCAGCACCCTTAATATTAGGTTTGAAAACAATTTGCAATCAGTTGCACTAATTAAGCTAATTGAATTGAATTTTCCGTTCTTGGTGTTAGGGGTGAGCAAACTCCATATGCTGACTTATGTAAAGCAATATGCAAATTTTGTATCTTGAGCTCAGTTCCCTGTAAATGTATTTGATTACAGAAAGGGTTACTCTGAGGCCCTATATAAATGATCTGCTCATGGTGGTTTCTGGCCTGATAGTTGTGTCTGCTATTAGTTCCGACAATAATGTCACCATAATGTATGTGGTTGGAACCTTGAACTTTGATCTGGCCTCAGATTGTACTGCTGGGACCTGGATAATAGGTTTCTCTCCCCCTCACAGAGCGGGGGGGGGGGGAGTTAGGAGGTACTGGGGTTTAAACTCAGGGCCTCACATTTGCAAGGTAAGGCTCTGCTATGTCCCCAGCTTCTAGTACTTAATTGGGCTCCTCCTCTTGCTATCCTCCCCGGACCACTATTAAGACCAGGGCCAACTCTTGCATGGGCAAAGAGCAAGTCTGATAAGCCCCTTGGTGGTGAGGCTTCTCCTGGGGTGGTAATGAGCAGTTTGTTGCCTACGGACCACTATTAAAACCGGGGCCAACTCTTGCATGGGCAAAGAGCAAGTCTGATAAGCTCCTTGGTGGTGAGGCTTCTCCTGGGGTGGTAATGAGCAGTGTGTTGCCTACAGTTCCACATCCCTCCAGCAGAGAGAAGCCTAGAGTTTGTCAGAGTACGGAGCAAGAAAAGGGCTAGAGGAAGAAACCAGCCAAATGCAGGTAAATAAAATGTGGGAAGAACAGGGTGTCAGAGATGGTAGTAGAACAGAAGGACATGAGTCACAATTAGGCACAGATGGAGTTTAGGTGTCCCTTGCATAGCCCTGCATCTAGGGGCCACCAGAGAAGCACCAAGAAGACAGAAACTTCAGCACAAAGTTGTGACTGAAAATGGCTAGTGCCCCTACCACTCCTGCTCAGATAAACCCCAATATCTTACTTTTAAATCTGCTTCAAGTATCTAAAGGTAGGAGAGGAGAATTACATGGAATAAAGAGAAAATAAAATTGACCAGTCATGAAAATTTGCTGAAATTGGACCACAGGCTCACTAGGACCTGCCATACTTCTCTGTTTCCATATATTTTCCATACATGTTTTAAAATTAAGAATGCTGGGTCCTAATGCTGAAATTTGATCTATAAACTGGCCTTTTGCTTCTCACTGAGTAGGAGTTGATAGAGGAAATGGGGTAAATTGAAAGAGACCATCTTGTCACCTATCATACTGGACCAATGTGAAGACTATGCTCTCCCATCTGCCTGAGCAAAAGAGGAGTAGTATTGTCTCTCTCATCTGCTGGTCCTTGGGCTCCCTGAGTCTACTTGTTTGGCTATGGGAACAGCTCTAGAAGCAAGCTCTGGACATTTGTGATGAAATGGACCGGAAGTTTGGGAGACAGATTGAAAAAGGAGGCTTCTAAGGGAAAGAAGACCCACTGGGGATGGGAGAGTCAATGTTTCTGCAAGGCAGATAAAAATATGAGGGTTTCACTTAGGGCAGGGACTGTGAATATAAGATAGAAAGATTTAGATCCAAAAAAAACTTGACCAAAGATGAGCCATAGAGTATAATTACTGAGAAAGATTCATGGACAGACAACCCAAGATGGCTCAACAATGATTGGATCCATGCATGGTGCATTCCTGAATTGAGGAAAGGAAAAGCAAGTAACTTTCCTTGAACAAATTTCATTTCAAGCCAGACACCGTTGGCTTACATCTGTAATACTGGCTACTCAGAAGGCTGAGATCTGAAGATAGTGGTTCAAAGTCAGCTCAGGTAGGAAAGTCTGTCAGATTCTTATCTCCAATTAACTACCAGAAAATAAATCCAGAAATGGAGCTGTGGCTCAAGTGGCAGGGCACTAATCTTGAGCAAAAAAGCTGAGGGACAGCACCTAGATCCTAAGATTAGGCCTCAGGACTGGAACACACAAAACAAATTCACTTCAAGACAACAAAAATCAGCTGGAGTTTTCCAGGGAGAAGTAAAGAGGAAGCTGAGAAATCTCAGTCTCAAAATGTCAGAGCATGGGTGGGAAGAGAAGGAAGGAATTCCAGGGAAGCCTGGGAACAGAAAGAGTAAACAGACCCAGAAACAAAGGTGAAGGAGCAATGAAAGGCCATAAAAACAGAGCAAGCAATATAAGAAGAGATTAAAAAATAAAGCAGAAAATCAAAGGAACAATCTGATGGAAGAAGGAGAACGAGAGAGATGGAAGCCATAGAGGAAAGAATTCTGATAAATGCATTTGTTTAATGATGCCAGAGCAAGAATTTGAAGAATCCATGTAAACTCATTTCCTTTGCTCCCCTCCCCCATTATATAATACTGAAGAAACCAATTTTTAAAAATAAGAGCTATTTCCTAGCGTAGGTCTGTTATGCATGAAATCTGTCTTGCTCTTGAAATATAACTTTCTCTCCGGTGTATTAAATGCACTCGAAACATTATTCAAAAGTGTTCAAGAACAATGAACAACTTTCCAGTTTAGCCTGAGATAGGAAGAAGAGTTTATTGATAAGAATAAATCCAGTTGTGAAGAGAGAAGATGGAAGACAAACACTGATTAGTTAAAGACTCTTGAAAGGGTCCTCACAGGTACATCCAGACCCACCTTCCATTGTACTGTCTAGGAATTCATTGTGACAAAAAAAATTCTTGCCATTCATTCAACATTTCATCAACCAAAATTTATTAAGGGAACACTGTGCTGATAATCTGCTGCTGATACCTTGATACCCTTGTGTTCAACACAAGAGCTGGCCTGGTATCCAACCAGACCTGCCCACAGAAATGGGAGAAGATGAAATTGTTACTGACCAAGGTTCTAGCTGTGTTCACACCCAGTGTGCACTGGAAAAGTGAAGTCTAATGAAAATTTAGCAAATCAAAGGATATTTTAATACCACCAGAGGAACTCAACTGGCTTCAAGAAGCCAATGTGGAATTGTGCTGTACATAGAAGGTCACACTTTCCTGGATATTCTCCTCCTTTCTGATCTCTTCATTATAAATGTCTGATTTCCATGGGATTAGTAGTCAGCTGTGTCCTGAGTTGGATATAGTCTTTAGAAATTTCAGATATCACATCCTCATCTTGAGCAGGTTCTCTTTAAATTTGGGGAAACTTTGTAATAACCCCATTTGTGTATTTCAGGGGAATCTTCAAGGTGATCTCCAGCTCCCTTTATTTTTTCTCCATTGCATGTATATTTATGGGTAATCTCTTGTCCATGGAGAAGTCCTGTTTGATCCCAGGGACAGGTGTCTTCTTGGAACTATCCAAATACCTATGGCATGTGGACTGATTGGCCCAGTACCAGGATGCCTGTGGCACAATTAGGCTGCTGTGTTCATCAGTGGCCCTGGTGTTTTGGGTTCTCTGCCTTCTCCACCTCTTGCTTATGTGTTTCAAAGTTCTGGCTTTTTTCATCCACCAAAGACTTCAAAGTATCTAGTAGGTCAGACAATGGAGTGAGAAAAGAGCTGGTGTTCCAGGCTTCCAGTCTTTCCCCTGTTCCCCAAGGACCAGCTCTACCCAGAACATCACCTTTGGAGTGCAGAGAAACATGGGAGTTTCATAGCTGAGGTTGTTTCTCCAGGGGTCCTAGTCTCAGCTCAGTGTGCCTTGTTGAAAGATACTTGCATTGAATGATGGATTCTGATTTTGGTATTACGGTTACTGAGTTCCTTCTGTAAACCAGGCTTCCTGGTAGGTACATTCACTTATGTGCAAATGTTTGGCATTGTGAGTAAGAATGCAAGGTGTACCGTGCTAGCAGTTTTATATTAAGCCTCTATTTGTGTACATTAAACCAGTCACCTGTATTTGCTTTCTATTTTCACAACATTTCTGCATGGTAGACCACCTGAAATGTGGCAATAAATTTTGGGTAAGCAGTTCCTATTTATTATTGCTCCAGAGAGAAAATCCAGACTTGAATAGTAAGAGGCATCTGGCTTCAGTTTCACTGGGTTTTCTCCACTGGCAGTGTTGCCACCATTAGCCACCTTCAAAGCTCTTCCCATGATGGAATCTGAAGCACCCACAGATAAGAATCCTTCACCTCTGTCCTCCAGTTTGGGGTAGATCAGAACAAGAAGCAACTTGGATTCAATCTTCATGAAGCTCCACCTGTGTAGTGCCCGTTGTGCTGGGTGCATCCACTTCCTTCTTTCCGTACTACTGCCCGTATTATTATCGTGACTGTTTTGAAGTTAGAGATCGGGCTGGAGTTGTAGCTCAGTGGTAGAACACTTGCCTAGCATTTGCAAAGCCCTGAGTTTGATCCTCAGTGCCACAAATAAAAATGTGGGCAAAACTGATGCTGAAAACCCAAGACTAATGTTTAAAAACCCAGGACTCATCAAGCATTGGTGGTTCATGCTTGTAATTGTAGCTACTCAGCAGGCTGTTAAGATCTAAGAATCCTGGTCCAAAGGTAGCCAAGGCAGGAAAATAGGAGAGACTTTTGTTTCCAGTTAACTAGTGAAAACCTGGAAGTGAAACTGTGGCTCAAGTGGTAGAGCACCAGCCATGAGCAAAAAAGCCAAGTGAGAGTACAAGGTTCTGAGTTCAAGGCCAACTACTAGTGAGAGAGAGGGGGGGGCTCAAGAAAGATGAAAGGGCCAGGCACCAGTGGTTCACGCCTGTAATCCTAGCTACTCAGGAGGCTGAGATCTGAGGATCATTGTTCAAAGCTAGTCTGGGCACAAAAGTCCATGAGTCCCTTATCTCAACCACCAGAGACTGGAAGTGACACTATGGCTCAAAGTCTCAGGGACAGTGCCCAGGCCCAGAGTTCAAGCCTTGCAACTGACAAAAAAAAAGAAAAAGGAAAGAAAGAAAGAAAGAAAAAAAAGAAAGAAAGAATTTATTTATTTATTTATTTGGGGAGTACTGAGGTTTTAACTTAGGGCTTTGTGCTTGCTAATACCACGATATGTTTTCCTTTAGTGAACTGTCTCTATTTTATATTTCCCACCCTTTCATTCTTTTTTTTTTTTTTGTGGGTCCTGAGGTGTGAACTCTGGGCCTGGGAACTGTCCCTGAGCTCTTCACCTCAAGGTTACCACTCTACCACTTGAGCTACAGTGCCACTTCCAGTTTTCTGGTGGTTAATTGGAGATAAGAGTACCCGGGCTGGCTTTGAACCACAATTATCACCTCAGCCTCATGAGTAGCTAGGATTACAGGCATGAGTCATTGGTGCCCCCATATGTAAATGTTTAAGAAATGATGTTTAGGAAATATTATAAACATTATTATCTTGAGGATATAAATAAAATAGATCCACCCCTTGAAAAACATAACCAATTCAATGGAAACAGGGGAAATATACAATGTGAATAGTTCTATATCTATTAAAAATGTTAATCTGGGGAGGAGGAGGATTAGAGTTTTAGCTCAGGGTCTCACACTCGCATGTACCATTTAACATTACCATTTAACCCATTCCCCCATCCCCATTTGCTTTTATTATTTTTGATAGGTCTTGAGTTATTTATTGCGACTAGCTTCAGACCAAGTTTCTCCTACCTATGCCTTTCTGTCACTGAGACTACAGGTATGTGCCACTATGCCTGGCCCCTAAAGACCATTATATTTATATTAAACCTTCCCACAAAGAAAAATCAGACAAAATCTTTACATGACAAAGACTCTAGGAAATGGAATGAATAAACAAGAAATGGTTAAGTTGATAGTTATTAAGTAAATCTATATAGAACATACATTCACATTTGGAAATGATATAGACATATAAAACTTGAAAGGGATCATGCCACAAAGTCTGACCATGCCTATCTTTGGATAGTGGTATTATATATGAAATGTATTTTCTTTGCTTGCTTCTATTCCAATTTTTCTATAGAAGCATTTTTTATTTTGAACTTGGCTGCTCAATTTGTGTGCCAAATGAATCAGCCAATCTATGTTCAACAACTATAGAATTGAATAAAATTGACAAAAGGTCTCCACCCTTGTCAAACATTCATATGAGGAGAGGCAGGCAACACACATGCTGAAGGTCATTATAATACATTGTAAACAGTAGTTAGCATTGGTGAAGAAGGTATATTCTGGAGAAAAAAATATCTAAGGGAAAAATAATACGGAGGGAATTGAGAAGACAAAGCAGTTGAACTCACCATTTTAACAGCACTGTGAGGGTTGACTTCCAGCAGAAGCCAACATTTGAGCAAACCCTTGAAGATGAGGATGTGAGTCATTAGACCCATGGACAAAGAATGTTCCAGGCAATGGAAACAGACTATGCAAGGGTGGAGAGCCTTGGGGAAGGACAGGGAGGCTGATAGGAAGATGAGACTTGTTAGAACAGAAACAGAGACATGGTCCTGGGTGCTCTTTTAGGTCCTTGGAGATTTTGGCCTCTATTCTTTCTAATCAGGAAGCTATTAAAGGATAGAGGATTATAGTTTGACTTGTGTTTTAAAGGCTCACTCTAAAGAGGTAGGAGAGAACCAGTAAGCCAATTAGGAGGAATTTGTAACAGCTTTGGTCTATATAGAGTTGCATTTCCATTTTTGAATTAGGAAATTAAAACTCAACAGAATCATGACTTTGAGTCGCATGGCAAATAAGTGACTGAGCTGAAATTTGCTTCTAGAACTCTCTGACTTCAAATCCAGTATTCTTTGGTCTCACAAGGAAAGCCAGGCTCAGAGTTATTGTGGAGGATCCTTACTTGTCAGTGTCCTCAAACTTGGGGGGCTGTCACCTCACATCCCCATACTACGCAGATCCTCCATTCCCTTCCTTCCAACTCTTCTTCCCACCATCAGCCTGAAGAACCAAGGCAATCACTATCTGCATCACTATCTATTGGAAGTACCATTTGACATCCCAGGGTTAGTTTTAAGTATCTTCTAAGTTCTTAAACCCAGCCTGGAGACACGGGTACTAAATATCATAGTGCAGGCTTGGGAAACTGAGGCACTATTAGATCAAGGAAGTCTCTTCCTAGCCAGAGTCACACAGCACCTTGGGCTGTTCTCCAAGTGGCATCTGCTGCTTCCCGGCCTAGACACAATTAGTAAAGCCAGGTTGTTCTCAGACTCCAGTGATTCTCAGTGGGGTGCCTGGGCCCTTTGGTAGGGTGAGCCACTGCAGGAATCTAGCATAGCCACTGTGAGTAATTGCTATTTCCTCGAACAACATTCATCAGGAGACAAACCCTGGCATTTATCTAGCAGTAAGTGATCGTTATCTGGTGGCAATGTTCTTCCCACTGACAGTATCTTCTAAATAAGGGTCAGCCATCCAGCACTCTGATGGCAGCTGATTTCTCCCTATGGGATGAAAAACCACAAGGAAGTCTCAGGCAGTGGGGGATGCTGGTGAGGGGGTGGCAGGGAGAGGGAAGATGGTTAGGAAAGAAGTGGTTCCACAGCTGAGCCAGACACACTGGCTCAAGCTCTGATTCAGACAAATTTGGCAGTTGAATGCTTGGGAAAAGATGGAGAATCATTCCACGGAATAGCCTCATCTCACTAGCAAACCTGCACATGTTAATGTTCCAAGGCATCCTGCAGTTGGCTAGGGAGGCAAACTTCTGGGTGTCAAGAAGGTAAAAGTCAGGCTTGGGTGGCTCATGTTCTTTAAGGCTTGCTTTTCTTCCCTTAGATCAGAATCTGGAGTGAATTTGAGTCAAGGAGCTCAGAAGAAACAGCTATCTGGGGATGGGAGCGTGGCCTAGTGGTAGAATGTTTGTCTAGCATGCACGAAGCCCTGGGTTCAATTCCTCAGTACCACGTACACAGAAAAAGCCAGAAGTGGTGCTGTGGCTCAAGTGATAGAATGCTAGCCTTGAGAAAGACCGAGGACAGTGTTAAGGCGCTAAGTTCAAGCCCAAAGACTGCGGGGGGGGGGGGGGAGGAAGAAAAGAAAGGGAAAGAAACAGCCACCCAACTGCCCCAGAAAAGGATTTAATAATTGCTGCGGTCTGGACGTCAGACAATTCTCTAAGCTTTTCTGAAGCCTGATTTGCCCATCCATAGATGAGAATAGTGATAATCTAAGAGTGCTGTTTAAGAATTAATGGAGTTAATAATATATAGCAAAACCCTTTTGGCCACAGAGCCTTCTACACAGGTAAGTTACCGCTTGCCTTGCCAAGTCCAAAGCTGGCTGTTGATCTTGATGAGTATGTTGTCTCTGCACTATCTCCCCTCTGTCTCACTCACTTAGAGCCTTGCATTCTTCAGAAGACTTGACCTCTTGGGTCTTAGATTGAAAGATACAGTCTCAGTAATAACTCCATTAATTAATAGAGTCCTACATGTCTGTAGTCTCCTGAGGAATCAAGAGGACTATATGGGTTAGCTTCTGCTCTCAAGGGGCTCATGAGGGTCACACTTAGATACTCTGAGTGGATGGTGCTGCTGGGCGGTGCTAGACAGTTCCATATCATCCTGTGGGGCAGAGTTTGTGCTTATTTTACAGATAAAATCCTAGAGCCTGGAGAAGCTGCATGCCTGACTCAGGATAAGATAGTGATGAGAGCTACATGTATTCATCCCCAAGTCCACGGCTCTCCTCCCGGTTCCACCTAGTGTGTGATCTGGTGCATTCACCTGTGGCCAAGGGAGAAGAGGAAACCTTCAGTTTGCATCACAGGCATCTGAGGTTCTTCCTCGGCTTTGCTGCTACCAGGTCCCAGATGCATAGCTTGGTAGCCCAGAAAGACTTGGATGTTTTAAACCCAAGGGGAAATGAAAATCAACTCCTCACTTATGAGAAAGGCTGTTGCCAAAGAAAGTGGAAGAAGTGAGAGAATGAAGAGGAAAGAAGGGGAGGGAGGGGAGATTGGAAAAAATGGAGGAAAAGAGAGAGGAGTGAGTGGGTGAGAGAAAGAAGGAGGAGGAGAGAGGAATAAAGAGAGAGAGAGAGAAAGGAAAGAAGGAAGGAAGGAAGGAAGGGAGGAAGGAAGGGTAAAAGGAAAGAAAGAAAAAGTCAAGGGGAGGGGAAGAAGGAAAACAAGGGAATTGAAGAGAAGGGAAAGGAAAGGGAGGAAAAGGAAGGGAAGGGAAAGAAAGAAAAGGTAGGCTGAGGAAAGGAAAAAAGGAAGGCTGAGTATGGTTGTTGAGAAATTAGATCTCTGCCCCATTGCTGATAACAATGTAAAATTGTGTAGCCCTAATGCACAATACTTTGAGATATCTTTTTATATACTTTTTATTATAATTAATAGAAGGGTTACATTATATTTACCAGACAGAAGGTGCATTACTTCACAAACATTGATACCCTTTCTCATGTTTTGGTCCCCATTTCCCTCTCTTATTCTGCCCCTCATCTTGTTTTCCCCCCTTCCCTATCCTATTTCAAATAACCAGATAAACATATATACAATATATCAGATAACAAGGTAAAATGCTGTAACAATATGAGATACCCAAGGGACCGTGAGATTTATTAAAATGTTAAACATACAGTTAGTTACCACATGCTCCAGCCACTCCACTTCTGTACAGATGTGCAAAAGAATTAAAAACAGGAACTTGGACAAAGATATGTGTATTAGGTTCATAGTAGTAACTGGGGGAAACAACCCAAGTGTCTGTCAATGGATGAGTGGATAAACAGAGTCTGGCATAATCACACAGCGGACTTATTCAGCCTTGAAAAAAGAAAGGTAATTCTGCCATATTGTTCCAGACAGATGGATATTGAAGGTATGTTAAGTGAAGTAAGCCAGAAACAAGAACACAGAAAGTATAGAATGCCATCCACGTGATGTCACGTGAAGTCACGGAGCAGTCAAATTCACAGAGTTGGAAAGGAGAACGAGGAGAGTGAGCACGGATTGCTGTTCAGGATGATGAAAGTGCTAGAAATGAGTGATGGTGACGGTGACAACATGACATTCTAGATGGAATTAGTTATGAGTGTATTGTAAGTTGTACCACTGAAATGCTTAACATGGTACATTTTAGATCAAATGTATTTTGTCAAAATAAAAATCACATACCTCAAAGGAGAAGTTCAGAGAGAGAGAGAGACAGAGACAGAGACAGAGAGAGGAGAGAGACAGAGAGACAGAGACAGAGAGAGAGAGACTATCTGCTGGCAAGGGATCCCTTTCCCCGGGGTCTCCAGGATCCTAGTGTTTGTTTAGAAACTATTAACAGCTTGTGTGCAGAAGCTGGGGGTGGGGCAGAGACGGCTCACAAGATATATCGACACTCAGGTGTTCGGAAGTAGCTCCACACAGCTCATGTAATTCAACAGCAAAGGAGGATTCTGACAATTTGACTCAGAACCTTTCTAGTGCCAATGCAGACAGCCTTCTATCCTTATTCAATGGATATTAAAAAAAAAAAAGCACAGTGGAATTTGACTACGGGTCCTTTAAGTCATTCAATGATGCACATTTATGCCACATGTTTCCTGGGCTCTTAAAAGGCAATGTTCTGTGCTGCTGTTCCCCCTGGCTGTATAGATAATTGTAAAACAAACTCCACATTCCACTGACACCCTTTCTAATTACATCTCACCTTCGTTCAGCTATTAAAGTGATAGATGGTGGCAATTACATCGAACCCCACTGAAAACTCTCTATCTGTGACACGCAGGGTTGGGAAGATGAGTTATTTATCCAGAAGCTGGGAATTGAGGCAGCCAGGCTGTGCAGAGGAAAGAGAAGCCCAGTGTGGCCACAGCAACATCGAGGGTTCTCAGCAGCAATGCCACAAGGCAGAGAGAGAGCAGACCCCTGTGTCAACTTTCCTACGCACTTCCCCATAGATTACCATCAGGTCTTATAAGATGACTTCAAATGAGTTTGAACATACTCCAAAGAGAACCTCCAAAGACCAAATTACTCTCATCGATTCCAACAGGAACAGTGAAGGAAACCTTAGAATTTCAACAAAGGGAAGAGAAGATGTGAGAGTGGAGTGGCCAACTGTGAGCCATCCGAGATGAATTAGACTTAATACACATGCACAGCTCAAAGGACATGAGTCACCTAGTGAGATGACAGAAAGCCTACTCAGATTGGTCTAAATAACCAGGGCAGTTTTACTGGTTTGTATACCTGGAGAGGAAAACTATTGACTTGTGGGCCTAGTGATATATTCTGCATCCCATGTTTTTTCCTTCCCTCCTCTCTGCTGACTGTAGCATCAGGCTGATTCCAAACTGATTAGTAGAGGATGCCATGATAGGTCTCCATAGTCATGTTTATTTTGAGCAGGAAAGCAATGAATATTTTCCCATAACCCTTGGAAGAATGAGGAACGATCTTAGAAGACTATAAAAATATCTCCAGTCAGGCCGGGGGTTTGGCCTAGTAGTACAGTGCTTGCCTAGCATGCACGAAGACCAGGGTTTGATTCCTCGGTACCACATACATAGAAAAAAGCTGGAAGTGGTGCTGAGGCTCAAGTGGTAGAGCTCTAGCCTTGAGAAAGTCCCAGGACAGTGCTCAGGGCCTGAGCTCAAGCCCAGGACTGGCAAAACAAAAATATCTCCAGTCATATCTCACTAGCTGACATTGGGTCATACAATCATTCTGAACCTGTAATGGTGCTTAAGAGGATAAAGTTGCTCTAGATTGGTATGAATTAACCCTAATCCTCATGGAAGGAGCAAGTGGGTAAACTTCTGCTGGGCTTTCATGAGGGGTGGTGGCAGTTGTCACCTCACCAACACCAGGCAGCACAACGAGAAGATTAACATTTGATAAGATCACTGCCAACAATGTTCACTACAGGAAAAAACAAGGACCCAATCAGTCGCAGCAGATCTGATTCATAAGAAGATGGGGATTTCCACCATTGGAGAGCAAAAATGCTGCATCCATCCCACAGCTGTTGCTTTGGATGTCAACAGAAGACAAAGATAATTAATCAGTCATTACCACTGACCCTAGAAACAGCTTCAGAAGCCTCTGAACATAGTTTTCAGCAGTCAGTAACAAATTAGAGCCAGGTCCCAAGAAGACCCCGATAACCTACTCCTGTTGGTTGTGCCCGCCCAGAGATAGAATGCGTGGACATTGCACTCTTGGTCACTGGCAGGGTCCAAGGCCAGGCTACATAGGTATGTACAGAAATGCTGTCGTGGGGAATTGGTGATAGATGTAGGTTAGGACCTAAGCATCCCTAATTGACATAGGAAGGAAGTGGGGTGTCAGAGAAGGTCTTGGGTTGACAGTAGAGGAGATTGTGAGAGCCCTTGTTTTCTGATTTGGCAGAGTCCTTACATGGGCTATTCTCCAAGGTAGCATTTCTAGGAACAAAATAGCAGTACTTTTATCTATGCTTTTTTTTTTTTGTCAGTTGCAGGGCTTGAACTCTGGGCCTGGGTGCTGTCCCTGAGCTCTTCAGCTCAAGGCTACCGCCCTACCCTTGAGCCACAGCGCCACTTCTGGTTTTCTAGTAGTTAATTGGAGATAAGAGTCTCAAGGACTTTAGTGCCGGAGCTGGCTTAGAACTGTGATCCTCAGATTTCAGCCTCCTGAGTAGCTAGGATTACAGGCATGAGCCACTGTGCCTGGCTTATCTATGCTTTAATTGGTGTAAAACGTCCTTTTAGTTTTCACATTTTGATTCTTATTTGAAATACAGACACAAAAGAGAGTGGCCATAGTCACTGCACATAGTAAGATTCAAGTTCATAGTTATATATGAAACTGGCAAGTTGCTTGAAGCATCTTGGTTTTCCCAAAGCTACCACAGGTAAGTTGATAACAGGGCTGACATGGTAACTCAGGTCTATTTTCCAGCTTAGAATCATGAGTTGTGGAGCTAAGATGTTCTGGCCTGAATATGCACAAAATAAAGAAGGGACAGACAGGTCCTAGTGTCGGAAGTGTGGCTCTCTGATGTCTTGCTGGCCATTGCTGAAAGCCTGAGTACTAGGGATCTGCCTGTGGATGGATGATCTGTTCTACCTGGGCTTCCTATCCACCTTCCACCTCCTTGTAGGCATCATCAGAGTAGGAGAAGCTAACATATTATAAAGCCAAGATGAGAGGTGGAAGCTTCTCTTCCAGCTTTACCTCTCAGGCATACACTCCAGGTTCTCCTAAGCAGGCTATGAGACCTGCAGCTGCTTCTCTCCATTGCTTCCTGGAGCTGGGTCTTCCTCACTGGGCAGAAGTGGGAAGGCAAGGAATAAGGCCTCCTCTATTGGTATACATAGCTACTGGCCTGGAGGTATCACTTCTGTCTACCTACTCTGACCCTTCTCTAAGCCATCTTCAACTTGTAATGATGGATAGAACACCAGAAGAGGATGAAGGCAGAACCAAAAGCAATGCTCTGTAAGTTCTTTATCCCCAATGGCTTCTTACAGCCAGTTAGCCCATTAAGCATTTGTCTGTTCTTGGCACAGCAGAAGGCATGAAGAGCACATTACCTGAGGGCAACACTGAGACACACTAGAGTGCTTCATCAGCACCCAGGGGCTTGGCTACAAATTTGGAATAAACTGTGTTTGTTCTCCATAATGTACACTTTAGTCTGTGAGGTAGTAGATATTTGAAAACTCATGTGTTGACTGAATGATCTAAGCTCATTTTTGCAGAATAGAGCCATCAAGGGTAGCCTATCATTGTTTCACAGATCAAGTTGGATAGGGTGAAGAGCTAAGATTGGGGTACAGACCCTCTGCCTACAAGTCTGGACTGAGGACAATAGGACATAGTCCTCTGAAGTTCTTCTGTGCTCAGATTCTGGGTCAGTAGATTAATCTCGAGGCCAGTGTTTCTGGGTATATCCTTCCACACGATGAAATATTCTATGTCTGCATCACCAGACTTAGTAGGCATCAGTCAACTGCGAGCCAAAGTTTTAACATATGGCTCTAGCAATTTCCTTTCCAGGAGGTGCCACACCACCACCTCTGCCATGCTCTGACAATGCAGTAGAGGTCTGTAGTCAGGAGTGGCACTTTCTGACGCTTTCTAAATCCTCTGGCAAAAACCATCAGATACCCCCAAATGTGCTACTCACTCTTCACAAACTCTGCTCTTTCCATGGAAGGAGGATGAAAGCAAAATTGAAAGAGTTGAAGCAGAAAGGCTATTGATTTTTAATCCTTTTTTTTTATCATCTAAGAATTTCAAGGTGTATTTCTCATGTCATTCCAGTCCTCCTTTGGGAGCTAGGAGAGGCCAGCCTGTCAGACCTAGAAAGCCCAGAGTGATGTGAATTAAATGCAATTTAAAGAAATCCTTTCCAGACAAAATCATTTTTTTCCTCAGTGAAATGTTTGGATCTTTAATAACTATTATTTTCTTTTGGGTTCTTGCCTGGTTATTTTTTTTTTAAAGAAGACTAATCCCTTAATCCATTAACCAGTGATTTCCAGACCTTCGTTCTCCAATCTCTTGGTTTTTTTTGGGAGGGGGGAGTCATAAATAGAGCCTTGGGATGTTGGGGCTAGAAGAGAGCTTAGTCAATTTTCTATTCATAGAACTTGTAAGATTAGAAAGACACTGGCTTATCCAAACCCATGACAACTATTAGAATGTGTTCTCATACCCATAAGTGTACTTGCTACCATAATCCCAGAGGAAAATTCCCCTCATTTTACACACGAATAAGTAGCTGAGCTGGAGTTTGCACCTGTGTCAGCCCAGGCCCACTGATGGAAATTATTCTCTGCATTCTAAGCCTTTCCGTTTCACAGACAAATACACAAAGACTTGGAGAGTGGTAAAAGTATAGCAGCAAGAGTATAACTTCAGTCTCTGCTTAGCCCTCTCTGCTCTGTTCAGCTCTGCCCTTCAGTCCTTCAGATTTACAGTCATGCACCTGACTTGTGCATATCAGTTCTTCAGCCACACCTTATTCCAAGGAAAATAGTAATACCTTCTTTCCTAGGAAAAATTAAAATTACCCTTGCATGTCATTCAACAATTGTCCTTCCACAATTTAGTCTTAACCTTCCCTCACCCACTCCCACCCAGTCAAAGGAGGGATCAGAGCAATTTCAACGGTTATATTTCTTCTACAATTTCAGAATTGAGCTACCCCACCCTGTCTTCCCATGGTAAATATATATATATGTAATATTATATGTATGTATATATAAAAATTGTGTTCCTGTATACCAGCAGAGCTATTTTGGTATTAAATACAAAGGGGTTTATTTCTACAAATATTTCTACAAGGTCAACCACAATAGAAACATGGACAGGAAGGCACTTGTGTGGATTAAAATAAAGACCTAAAATGGGAATAGGAGTCCTACCATGGACACAATGGCTTCTTACTATGGATTGGATAGACAAGAGTAGATTCTATCTCCCTAAAGTTTAGGGGGCAAGATAATAGTAATGTAAATTCATCCCCTTTGCATTAATTTGGGAAGTAGTGGGTATTTGCCACCTTGTCTTTGGCAGTAGCTGGTGGAATAAACACATAATGGGCTTGGGCATCAGAAACAATGCATGTGAAGCCTGGTTGGGTCCCTGGGACTTCAGTGTGCCCATCTGTGAAATGGGAAGCTTCTGTTGTATAATACGTTGTTATTCATGCCTAGGAGACGGTCACATCCCTCTCTTGTGTCTCTCCAGGGCTTCCGGGGTGAGAGAGCAGCACTGTGAGGGGCTTTCCTAAAAGTATGGAAGGCAGCTTCCTCCCCTCATTCTTCAGGAAAAGGGGTGAAATACTGCTTCATTTAGGGTTGCTAGCCCATGAAGCCAGTCTTTAGTGGGTCTGCCATGTTTGTGCCCCAGGGTCCTGATGCATTTGTGGCTTCTGTTGAATCAGAACATGAGAACTGGGCACAAGAGCAATGTCCGTGACAACCATACAAACTCGGGGCTTCTCATCCTCTAGGAACCATGTGGGGACCATTTTTTAGTCCTGGTCAACAAACAAGATAATTCCTGCTTCTGAAGATGATTGTCACAAAACACTTCTCGTGGTTGTTTCAGCTGGATACGTTAGTGGAAATCACTGTGGCATGACTTCAGCTTTGTTTGCACACTTAGCCTGGAGTCTGACCTCCATAGCCATGTAAGTGGATCCAGATCAGCTTCTGCCTATCTGAGATCATCCTTCAAGTTTCTGACCCCAGAATCAGTAATGGGGGGCAAAGCTCTATCCAGTCTCAAAACACAGAAGACTTTCTCTCAACTGAAATCGTATCTGCAACTCAGCTAAAATAGGAAAAGAGTAGTTACTTCTGATGTATTTGAAAGAAAAATGATTTCTAACTAATAGAAAAATCTTACCAAGTCAAACAGTGACAATACTAAAATTGTTTTAATAAAAAATGATCGAGTTGGGAAGGGTGTGTGGGTGGGAAGAGAGAGAGGTGACATCAAAACAGAGTTAGAATAAATTCTAACATTTCACAGCACAGGGAGGTGACTATAGTTCACAACAACATATATTTTATAATGATTTGGGAGACAGGAGCGCAACATCTCTAAACATAAAGGAGATGGAATTCTAATTGCCTTCAGTATAGCCGCACACACATCTTGAAGCATCACATTTATCCAATAATGATGTACAAGCATGACATTTAATAACAATGATTAAGTCAAGGATTGTGAAGAACAGTTGTGTTTTTGTATCAGCTTCAGCATCTGACATATCTGCATTGTTTAGGCTTTAATGTACTAATACAGTATGATTTCAGCACTCCATGAATGCTTCAAATAGGTTAACTCACTTTGCTCTCAGAACTCTGTGAAATAACAGTATCAAGTAAAAAATGGAAGCCCAGAAATCCAGATAAAGTAACCCAACGTCACACAGCAAGCTAGTGATTGGCAGAGCTGGGATTCAATCTTAGGTGGTATAGCTCCATAGTCTATAATCTGAAAAAGCAGTTTCTTTTGCTGTTCCTAATTGCATCCTTGTATGTGCAGGTACACAGATATACGCTAACACATACATATTCATGTACACATACACGGATATAATTATAAATGATAGCTTTTGAATTGCCTTTCTATCAAGCTAGGATTATTCGTTGATTAAGGCTGGGAAGGTAGAAAAGGTTTTGTTTCAATTCTAATTGTTTTTAATTAAAACTATACTAACTCTAAAAGTATCTCTGTTAGGGTTCAGGGAAACAGTTTGCAAATTCCTAGCCTAAAGCACTAGAAATATCTTGAAGAGCTGATCAGGCTGTCAAAACCCATGTGCAGAGAACGCTGAGGAGGAGGTGTAGACATGAAAACATTGCTGGCATTTTACCAAATGGAAATCTCTTGTCTCTGGCACTACCAGTATTCCCCATTACAAATCTCCCAGCTGGTAAACAGAAGGATGCCACTGACATTTAATTGAAATGTCAGCACATTTAGAAAGAGCCCTGATGAAACTGCCAACTTAAAGTTATCGCTGATGACTTAAGCTAAAAGGAAACAGAAAATCACCACTAACACTCCCCACCCACAAGTCCACACACCAGAATATCACATGGAGAAAGGCAGAGCTTCAGCTGTCCAAAGGGAAAAAAATTTACATAGAGCATTTAAATGGACTTATATTTTAGCTATGAAAAACTGTGAGGCCATTGGAAAACACTTGGAAAGTAATCAGGTCTGAGACAGGCCAATGCCTATGTAAATCAATTCAACAAGCATGCATTGATTAAATTGCCTTCAGATAGCAATATTACCTTGCATTTATCTGTATAGTATCTGGTGGGTAAGGCTATGGTGGATGGCAACAATGGCCAATTATTCATCACTCCCTGCCTCCCCAGCCTTATGCCATTGTGATTTTTGTGACACCATCCCTTTCAGACACCACAAATGACTCATCTGGCCAATGGGTCATGACACAAGCAAGGGATGGAAGAGCTGCCCATAGAACATGGTGACCATCCATACCAAGGCAACCCATTGCTCTAGCCCTCCAAGATCAGCAACAGAACCTTCTCCCAGTCACATTCCCAGAACTCTACAGTGGAGCCATCTGTAAGCAAGCAGAAGGGTCAGTCTAGCCACATTAGCTGGACCCATATGTGTATGCAATTCAAAGCATTCTCTCAGTTTTGTTAAGCATAATGTGGCAGCAGATATCTTATGAACAGACCTGTCTTGCACGACCTCCTGGGCCCCTCCAAGGGAAGGGATGCATGACAGAGGCTATTTCATGTATTTCATAGAGGAAACTGCACTATGGTTCATGAAGGTTAAGTGGACCACAGCTGCCTCTTGTGATGACAGTATCTCTCCTGCTTGAGTTGTGCAGCCTCTCTGAAATACTTAGCAAACAGCATTAACCTGAAGGCCAACTCCGTTTTTTCTCTTTGAGATCAGAGGCAGCTTTTCCAGGTGGAAAGCACAGAGGGAGGGAAGTCTCAGAAGTTCTTGGGCCTTCAAGGCAGAGCATCCCAACCTCTCACCCTGGGATTCTCCCCTCCCGCCCTTCGTTCTGCTTTGCTTTGAGAGATAGGCTCTCTGGACCACGTTAGATGTGATTTTTCTCACCAGCTCTCTGCAGCTGATTCTGCTCACAGACATTCTTCAAAAGCATCATGGAGTCCCTTGCAGGTAGAAAAAGCACTGAGAATTATGAAACATAATTAAAAATAGTTCATTTTGAAATCATGGAATAACCCACTTGAAAAAAACTCTAGTTCTTAACTCCCTTCCCCCATCCTCCCCACCCTGCCCACCCACCCCAGCCATCCCACTAAAACCCAAACTCTTGATCTTTTCATATCTGGAAAAACCTTCCATTTTAGTATCACCATTTCACCTTTTACAGGGACATCCTCCCTAACTGGTGCATTTTAGCTTTTCAGCCCATTTTTCCTCTCACTCCTTCACCTGTGCAGAATTGCTTTTCTCACCTGGCAAGCCTCTTTTTGTTCCTGTAAGGTCACCCCTTCTTTTCTTGTAAGCATTGACTTTCTGCAGCTTGTGATGGTTCCATCATACTGATTGTGACTTGTTAACTGGCCCACCTCTCCCTCTTGCTGTGAGTCCTCCACAGGCCAAGGCCCTGTTTAGCTCCTCTCTGTATTTCTGCATCTGCCCTGCATCCTCCTAACCCCTGACTCCATACACTCTGGAACAGACTTAGAAGCTCAATGGTGTTTGCAGATAAGCAACACTGAAAGGAGGCATTGGACTCCCAGAGCTTCCTCTAAAAGGTAGAAACATCTCTCTGGTCTTCAGTGAATTATGCTAAACAACAGGGAACACAGGAGAAATAGCAGTTGATCTGGAGTCTCCCCATAGGATTCTCTGCTCTAAGACTGAGGAGAGACTGGGTTTGGAATGAAGGAGAACTCTGAAGGTTAGGGCAGGGAAACAAGTGGTGGAGCTGATGGGTAGAAGAATGAAAACAGAACATTTGCGGAAGCCAAGTCAGAAGCAGAGGCTCAGAGCTGGCTCTGTATATTTTCCATAAAGATGGAGGATAAACACTAGATTAGGTATCATCAAGGCTGCTGCTGTTGGCTCTGTTGTCTTGGATTGTCATGCTTCAAATCCTTGAACATGGGCAGATGGATGGGAAAACTTAGCTCTGCACGAGTGGTTAGGGGCTGGGTGAGAGGATTGTATTGAAGTTCTAGTAACCTATGCACACTGGAGAAGTGGGAGTCCATGAGAGCTCCAGGATGTCCCAGAAGGACTTTGGGGGAGTTGCTCCTACTCCTTAGTTCCAATACTGATTTAGCCAGTGTCTTCCCTTGGAAGTTACTGGAGTGAGCCTTCCATAAGCACCTTGCAATAACCCACTTGAAATGATCTTCCTCCTTTTTAAAATACGTATATTAAAATCTAATCACATACAGATTTATGTTTGCATACATATGTCCATGTACTGCTATTTTCAATTCCTTTATTAAAAGTGCAATATATTATCATTGTTTTTGCTGGTACAGGGTCTTAAACTAAGGCCTCTCCCTCTTATTTGGCCTTTTCTATATAAGGCTGGCTGGATCTCTGTTATTTGAGCCACAGCCTCCTTTCTGTTTTTTTATTTTTGTTTTTGTTTTTCTGTTAATTGGAGATAAGAATCTCACAAGCTTTTTCTGCCCAGGCAGGCTTTGAATTGGAACCTTCAGATTTCAGCCTTCTGAATAGCTAAGATTAAAGCTAAAAGGGAATGATATTATCCACAGCTTTCTTTTCTCATCCATTATAATCTATGGAATTACCATTAAGTATCTGATAATTCCTTAATATATCCTTTCTATGTTCACACAATGTCTGTGATATAAATGTGAAACCATCTATTGACTTGGGGGCTACCATAATATAACAGTAATCAATATGAGTGTGTGCTTTTGTCTATCTGTCTATTCATCTACCTATCTATCTTGGAATTTCAAGGACTGTTCCATTTCTTTATTTTTGGTCTATATCTTTAAAAACTGCTATTTTATTTATATGGGGGAGAGTAACCCCTAGTACTGTCAGTTCCTAAAAAACACGTTCTTTGTATATTGGTCAGCATTTTTACTTGCTTCCAAAACACCATATCTTCATTGGTATCCTAACTAACAGTGTATAGGAAAATACGTTTTACTCCCAGTGTCCCCACTGGGAGTAGATAGGATAGTTTTGTTTTTATTTTCTGCTAGTCTAGTGTATGCAAAAAGATCTTTTTATTGTTAGTTTAATTTGGATTTTTATGACTGTCAGTGAAGTGAGCTTATTTTGCTCTATTTGCATCTGCCCTTCTATGAATTGTATTTTGGTATAATTTGCTCTGTTTGTGGTGATTTAGTCTATTTGTCAGTTTACAGTTTCTCTGCACAGAGAGATTAACCCTTTACTGTCTGAATTCCATATTTATTGTATCATTTTTAAAATGAATAAACTGAATTTCCAAGTTTATAGTTTACCTACCATAAAACTTACCTTTCAAATATACTATTCGTTCGTTGTTAGTGTATCCACAACATTTTGCCATCATTGCCAGCACCTAGTTCTATAATCTACTAATCATCTTAAAGGAATCCCACACGCATTAATTGTCATATCCCAGTTCTCCTTTCTCCCAATCCCCAGAAGCCACAAATATGCTTTCTGCCTCTATAGATTGCCTATTCTTGGTGTTTCATAGAAATAATTCATGTGGTCTTTGCGTTTAATTCATTCACCTAGCATAATGTTTTCAGAGGCCATCCATGTTGTAGCAGGTATCAAAACTTTATTTTTAGTTTTGGTTAGATAACATTCTATTGTATTACAGGCTTTCTTTATTAAGTATGATACTAAAGGGGGACCCTTTGTAGATGCACTTATCAAACTGAGGGAGGCTCCTTCTATTATTATTATTTTTTAAGTCAGGAGAGTATATTGAATGTTTTGGAGTGTTTTCTCTGCATCTCTGGATGATCCTGTAGGGGTTTGTCCCCTATTCTATTAATATTATAGTACATTGTTAGATTTTGTTAAACTAACCTTACATTCCAAGGATGATTATGACTTAATCATGTTCATTTCTTACACGGATATCAATAGGATGTATCTAGATAAAATTAATTCATTTCCTTTAGTTTTTCTTTCTGGTGTGATATAATTCTAGCAAATATTCATGACACATGTCTTCTTGTGCATTTTTAATATTATCTAATTTTTATTTGTCTTTATTTTACCTTAATAAGTCTTATAAGGGGTTCATATCTTTTACTGGTTTTCTCAAATAGCCAGAGTTTTTGATTCATTCATGTTTTCTATTTTTTATATTACCCTTCCACTGATTTCAGTGAGGAAATTAAAAGGAACATTGCTTATTACCTAGCCAATCAATGAAAAATATAATAACTGAGCCAAAAATCATTTACTACCGTAAAAGAGTACTTAATTATTAGAGATACACTGTAATATTTTTAAGCAACCAAAAGCGTTTTTTTTTAAACAAAAGCAAATTAGGAAATAGGAATCAATAAAGGGAAAAGTGGAGACTAAAGATATTTTGAAACCCCAAGTCTTCCTTCCTTATGTCTTTTCTCCCTAGCTGCAAAGTGAAAACCAAGAGCCTTACCTAGAGCACCATACCACCTGAGTTCTGGGCCCTGTCTGCTTTTCAGTTCCATCAGCTGGCATGCTACCACTCATCTTTATGACCTACAAATAACCAATTGCTTGTCCTCCCCCAAATATATTCTTTTCCTTTCCATTATTTTATTCTTGTACTATCATCCCACTTTGGATTGAATCTCACATCTTTCTACCTGGAATACTTTTACTCTCTCAAAACTCAATGCTCTTTTCTTAGATGACATTTCTCTACCAGATGGGGAAAAAAATCACCTTCCTCTGTGCTTTGTTTCAGCCCTTCTAAAGCTCTGCACTTGTCTGACTCTCAATGGCAAACATTTTGAAAGTAGACACTCTATCTTTTTAATCTCTATACTTACTTCTAAATACTGTGATCAAAATGAAGAGATCCAGAGTTGGTGGATGTAGTAATCATATGCACTGTACATATGTGAAAATGGAGCTAGGTATTTTGGGATGGATGGGTTGGGAGAAATGGGGGAGAATAATGGAATGGGTGACATTGATCAAGGTGCATTGTACTCATAAACCGGCATGTTGAATTGAGACCCCAGTTTTTTGTTGTTGTTGTTATTGTTTTGTTTTTTGTTTTTTTTTTTTTTTTTTTTTGCCAGTCCTGGGCTTGAGCTCAGGGCCTGAACACTGTCCTTGGACTTTCTCAAGGCTAGAGCTCTACCACTTGAGCCTCAGCACCACTTCCGGTTTTTTTCTATGTATGTGGTACTGAGGAATTTAACCCAGGTTTTCATGCATGCTAGGCAAACACTCTACCACTAGGCCAAACTCCCAGTCCCGAGACCCCAGTTTTTAAAAAGAACAAAAGAGAAGTAGAGCTATAGAATATCAAGGTAAAAATATTTATTGAACAAATGGATGAGTGAATTCCATGCCATTAGTAATCAATTATTCTTAAACTTTCTTTGCTGGAGTACTACTTCAGAATGTTTTTATTCACGTTCTCTGCTTTCTAGGTTTTAGGTTCCTGATGACCTTTCACATAATATCTGTGGGACCTGTCCTATAAATAAAATGGTTTAGCTCAGCTGGGCATGGTGGCTCATACTTGTAATCCTAGCTACTCAGGAAGCTGAAATCTGATCGCAGTTCTAAACCAGCCAAGACTCTTATCTCTAATTAATCACCAGAAAATGGGAGTGGGGCTGTGGCTCCAGGGGGAGGGCAGTAGCCTTGAGCTGAAGAGCTCAGGAACAGCAACCAGAGTTCAAGTTCCACCACTGACAAACAACAACAACAAGCAAAAACAATGGTTTAGCTCCAAGTCTTCAGTAGCTATGAAATGGATCCTCTTCCTTTCCCTGGTTCCGGTCAGCTTCCAGGCAGTTTTCCCCAGATAAGCCCCTTTATCTTCTTATTTGGACATCATTCTCCCCAAAAGCTCACTCTAAACTTCTTCACTTTCCCCTTCTGTATGGCTTACATTAGTGTGGCTCAGTCATCTCGGTCTTTTCCTGAGCATGTTCAGGCTTTCCTATGGCTTCAAGGCAAACTTCCAGTTTGAAATTTCTATAGTCACTGGTTCCAGCCCAAACTTATGAACCTTCCAACATTTTTAACAACTCACTTACTACTCATTCTGCAGGCCCCCTCAAATTCACTTGTTTCCTTTCCCTTAACCCCCTTTTCTACTGTCTTCCTTATCTCCAGTTCAGCAGGCAATATTTCCAAGTCATTTGTTTGTAACCGTATCATCCTTGCCTCGATTTTGCCCATTGCCTTTGTCAGCAAGTGTTATTTGTGCCTCTGAAATGCCTCTTAGTTTCTCTTCTTGCCTTTGTTCCCACAGATAGCCCTGCATCCATTCTCATTATCCTTTTTCTTAGATTACAGTAATAACATTTAATTGCTTTCTTAGCATACAGTCCTTTTCTATTTCATATCTTCTTAACTTGGTTTTAGTTCTAAAACATAAATATGGAAATGTCCCCCCACTCCAAAAACCATATATGTTAAGCTCCCTGTTACCTAACACATACACACAAGCACATTTTTTTTTAACCTTAATTAGGCCTTGAA